>NC_089912.1:5216772-5573022 GCF_040182565.1 Anser cygnoides | reverse complement strand
AATTACAGCACTCAGCAGTTATACCAGCCTCAACCTGGTTTAACATGAATTCCTAAACCCTTGATTTACACCAAAAATTAAACCTGATCTTCTCAATCAAAGTGTGGGTTGATTATGCATTGACAGCAAGGACAAAATGTTCTGAGAGAGATATAGCTTGGCATAAGATAAAAGCAAAAATATTGTTACTATTTGTTGAAATTCTCTCTAGACTCCTTCACTGCAAATGAACACTCAAATAATGAGTATCAGAATGTAGAGAAAGAAAAAAAAAAGATTGTGATTTATTCAGTAAAAACATCTTTTTCTGTTCTTTGTTATAAATCTAACAAGGCAAAGGTTATGTGCTCTAGACTGCTTGAAGGGAAAGCAAAATGTCCTAAAAGATTGTGAGGCTTGAAGACAGTAGGCCTTTCTTCTCATAGTTAAAGTCTTGTGGTAAATAATACAAAGTTTGCGATGTCATGTTTTCCCAGGACTAGACAGTAAATACTATAGAACTGTAACACAAAATGTTATGTTAGTTATGGCTGCTCTAAACTGAACTTTTAATTATTATGACAGCAATGATTTCTACTGCGAAATAAAGCACTGAAGATTTTGCTAAGCATATTATTTATACTTTGTTTTTATGCTCAGAATAATTCAGATCACTGAAACAGCGTCTACTACAACAATAATCTAGCATGGTGAATTAAGACCATGTTCTTTATGTTTGTGTCATACAGCGGAAGTTCCTACTGAAAGCTAAATGGGAATAAAGACTAGTATGACATCTCACATCAGTGACAAAAAGGTAATGATTTATTTATTTATTTATTTAAATGAAATAAAATAGTAAATACAAGAAGATACATTATGGATACATTCTTCCACTGTCACTTCATAAACTCTTAAAGATAATATTTTTTTACATGATTAAAGCAATGCAAATAAGAAATGAGCCAGTTAATCTTGTCTGTCAAGGTTTCCCACCACTGAAATGATCAGTCAACTACACTTAGAGTAAGTGAGCAAAATGCAGTGCCACCTCATTATTAACCAACAGTGTGAGACTGTTTTCTTATTGGTTGCCATGGCTTCTAATAACAATAAGCTCATTCTCAATTCCTGTTTGATCCCTGAAATATCACAATTTATATTTCTGACATTTAAAGTATTTCTGACAGTAAAAGTAAAGACTTTTTAATATTCTAGGTAAATCCTAGTGCAAAGAAATGCAGAAAAGATCATTCTGAACAGAAAACTCTGACTAAAGCAAGTCTCTGTAGGGTAATTAGAAATAATAAAAAATCACTTTCTATTCAAGATTCCTGAGTAAGCAACAAGGTGAAAGTCTATGAGCTGCTTTCTTCTCCCCTGTATTAAAAGCTACTTAGGTACGCAGTGTTGTATTTCAAGAAGGGCTCAAGGGCTCTGTATTTCAAGGGTATGCACATGCAAAACTTGCTATAATTTTGCATGAGCATCCTAATTCCTTTTCCACTGAGAGTGTTTTGCAGAAATCTAGTTCAGACTAGGTGCCACCTACTGGAGATCACTGGAAAGGAATTCTGCCATCACTTCTATGTGAAGGATAGGCATAACTCTGGGTGTTCGAACTCACGAACACAGGAGGCAAGCCTCCACTGTGGAGATGAGCGTGAAGAACAAGTTCTCTGCACAGCCTGATCTGTCTGCCTGCGGGTGTGATGGCTGGCAAAGTTTCCCAGCAGATTCTCGCTCCTTTTCCAGACCTGCACTATGATAAACTCCAGCAAGTCTCTGTAGCAGGGATGGTTACCTCTGGAGCTAACCTCTGCACCAGCTGCACAGATCAGACCATCAAAGAACCACAGCCCATAGGCTGTAGTCCCCAATGTAGACCACTTCTCAGTGCAATTTGCTTCTCTTTTCTTCTGTTCCAAGGAGTGGAACAACCCCCTAATCTTGTTGTGTCAGAATAGTTTAAGAAAGTATATTTTATCCGTTCCCCCCCCAAAAAAAAAAAAAAAATCTTTTCTATATTTGAACACAAAGTGTTTTGATAGCTGGCAGAATGCTGTTTAAAGGAGGATGGAGTTTTGGGCTCTGGGGGAGTAGGTCGTACTCACATGAAAGTAGGTTTAAACAGTAGTTTGGGCAAACATTCAGTTCTGCGGTGAGCTTCGAAGATGAAATTTCCTTCTGAGCTCTCTCTTCCTCTCTACTGAAGTCAAGGGAACCATCCTTAATAGCCAAAGATAAAGTCTTTTCAAAATACTTCTCTCCTCCATAAAATGATGGGCCAAATGATTGCCTTACAAAATTAATATTTCTAAACACAGTTTATTCTTAAATATCTTCCAAAGCCTTCTGCATTTCCCCCGACAGTGGTATCTGAAACACCACATTAAAAGAGCAACTAAAATGTAATTAAAAACAACCAAACCAATACACCCACCAACCAACCAATCAAACAAACAACAAAAACAAACAAAACCAAAAAAATGAACTTCTTAACTTTTGGCTTTAAATATTTTATAGATTTCACCACTGGATAGTATCCTATAGTATAAAGTCCTGTAATTCAGAACAAATGGGATTTAATTATTTGTGAGTCAGCCTTCCCAAGCAATAAAACATTTACATATTCTTAATGATAAGTTATTTCATGATCAGTCCTGTTGTCTTTGATGAAACTGTAAAAATCTGACCTGCATATTAATGGTAGGGATAAACCAAATCTTCCATTCTCATTAGAAGATAATGGGCATTAGTGACACAGACAGAGTAGAATTTTCAAATTCATTTTAGTCTGGAATCAGGAGATTTAAAATCATTACGAATATACGCACACTCAACACACTGGAATTCTAGTAGAACAATATAATGTATTGCAGGCTCTGAATCAAGGAATACTCGTTAAGATTTTATGTACTGGTTTATGTTACTAACACTTTAGTGGTTCCAGACTGAAACAAGTTTCCATTAGTTATATTTAGAAATTTATTTGTGACTTTAATTTTCTGTAAAAATATAACTAAGGCAAAAGCAAGTAAATACTCTGAATCCATGTAATTCATTATTCAAGCAACTATCTGCAATTGTAGAAATGTTCATAAATCCTGAAAGTTTAGTCGCTTAGAATAATTGACATTGCTATGTATTTCTGGAAATAGTAACTTTATTTCCTCCTAATTAAATAAATTCAATATGGCTATCAAGGAAGAACCTGACTATACTGCCAGACAGATAACACAAAAAATAATTAAGCTATAGCAACAAATAATTAATTGAATTAAAATTAATCTTCCAAAGATTTTTCAGATGCCTGTGAAAATCAAATTCATTCTAATAAAACAAGATTAATTTGCAAATAGATGCAAACCAAGATTCTTGCTTTGCAAACAAGTTTTCTCAAACAGGAAGTCAGTGGACTGGACTATGTTTGTATAACAACTTTTGTAGGTTCAGTTCCTGAACTTATTTCAGAAAGGACAGGTAGGACTACAAGAGCTATTCTATTACTTGGCTTGAAAACCTTTCGGCCCATGATAAACAATGATTTTTCCAGCTGCAAACCATTTGCACAGTGCTAGTGACTGAGGTTGGAAGGATTCCCCTGCTGCAGTGTATGTGCTAATTACTTCTCTTGAAACTGACCTGATCACTTTCTCCAGCTGATGTTCCTCAATCACCACCAAAAAAATGTAAGTTTTACATTAGGTTGCAAACAGTCTCCCAACTTGGATATAAAAAACATCTTGGGTTGGAAGGAGGTGTCACTACTCAAACTTACTGACTTTCATCCCTGTCAGCCAGGCTTCAGGATTTCATGCACAACAACTATGTTGACAACTAATCCCTCCCAGGTGTGCAGGGAAGGCTTCCATGGCAATGGCACATGACTGAAGACCTCAGAACTGTGGTGTGATGTTCTGGTCTGCTCTTCTTTGTCTCCAGTCCAGGAATAATACCAGTTAGCCAACACTGGTGACTGTGCTTGAGGCTGAAGTGGAACAAGATTCAGTATCTCATCAAAAAAACAGAGAAATTATACTCTTGTTAGAGTAGCTTTAATGACATGAAGTTGCTAAGCAAGTTATCTTCATAAGCTGTTTTTCCTTTTCACTGTCTAGCATGGGAGAAATAAACTGAAGTAATTCCAGAGTCTATCAAAGCAAACTGCTCCAGCCAAAGATCCCACAACATGAGAAGGATTGGATTTACATGTTAAAAACAGTAAGTACTTCTTTGTCTATTATATTTTGATTTCAACTATGAGCTTTCAAAAGCAACACAATTATTCTCTAATCGCTAGCTATTACAGTGCTATAGGCTGAAGAGAGAATTAAAGCTCTTAAACTTCATTTGAGCTGCTCTGGCACAGCAGCGATAGAGTCCTTATTACCAACTGCAGCTGAGCCAGTATTTCTAGAGAATAGCAGGGTACATTTCACAGACTGCAAATAAACATCTGCTATTCCAGCCACAGCTGTGTGCCAAAGCCTTTTGCAAAGATGTTTGTCTGAGGCAGATGCAGCCTCTTTCACTAAAGGCATGGGCTTTGACTCATTTCATACTGTTAGTTTTTGATAGAATCCTAGCGATAGCAGTAAAAAGGCTGGGGAAAAGGAAAGGAAAGGAAAGGAAAGGAAAGGAAAGGAAAGGAAAGGAAAGGAAAGGAAAGGAAAGGAAAGGAAAGGAAAGGAAAGGAAAGGAAAGGAAAGGAAAGGAAAGGAAAGGAAAGGAAAGGAAAGGAAAGGAAAGGAAAGGAAAGGAAAGGAAAGGAAAGGAAAGGAAAGGAAAGGAAAGGAAAGGAAAGGAAAAATAACTGTCGGAACAAGGCAATTTCTGTACTTGTCAAAATGTCTGTGGCCAGTTCTCAGAAAGGGAGCCTGTACAAGTTACATAGCCAAACCAGCAGGTGTTTCAAATCTGATTGTTTTTGTACAGATCCCAACTTTGCAAATTACCCCTACTTTTCATAGAATCATAGAATCATTAAGGTTGGAAAAGACCTCCAAGATCATCTGGTCCAACCATCCCCTAATACCAGTATCACCCCCTAAGCCAAGTCCGTAAGTAACACATGCAGCCTTTACTTAAGCATGCCCAGGGATGGTGACTCCACCACCTCTCTGGGCAACCCGTTCCAATGGCTGACTACTATTTCTGAGAAGAAATGTCTCCTAATTTCCAACCTGAACCTCCCCTGGTGCAACTTGAGGCCATTCCCTCTAGTCACTAGTTATCTGTGAAAAGAGGCCAACCCCCAGCTCCCCACACCTTCCTTTCAGGTAGTAGTAGAGAACAATAAGGTCTCCCCTGAGCCTCCTCTTCTCTAGACTAAACACCCCCAGTGCCCTCAGCTGCTCCTCACAGGACTTGTGTTCCAGGCCCTTCACCAGCTTCGTAGCCCTTCTCTGGACATGCTTCAGGGCCTTGATGTCCTTCTTGTAGAGAGAGGCCCTAAACTGAACACAGCACTCAAGGTGCGGCCTCACCAAAGCTGAGTACCAGGGGACGATCACCTCCCTGCTCCTGATGGCTACACTGTTCCTGATACAAGCCAGGATGTCGTTGGCCTGCTTGGCCACCTGGGCACACTGCCGGCTCGTGTTCAGGTGAGCATCGATCAACACCCCCTGGTTAGATCCAACCTGTCCAGGTCCCTCTGTAGGGCCTTCCTACCCTCTGGCAGATTGACACTTCCCCCCAGGTTGGTGTCATCTGCACGCTTACTGAGGGTGCACTCAATTCCCTTATCCAAATCATCAATAAAATATTGAAGAGGATGGATCCCAACACCGACCCCTGGGGAACACCACTGGTGACCAGTTACCACATGGATTTCTCTCCATTCACCACCACTCTCTGGGCCTGACCCTCCAGCCAGTTGTTAACCCAGCAAAGAGTGTATGCAAAGAGTGTACCTGTGCAAGCTATGGGCTGCCAGCTTCTCTGGGAGAATACTGTGGGACACCATGTCAAAGGCCTTGCTGAAGTCTAGATAGACAACCTAGACTAGTTTTATGAGTAACTTCAGCCTATGCTTAGGTGTTTCATTGTTTTGAGGCTTTAGGTTTCATGATTTTGCTGCAAATCAGTTAGCTTAGAAACAAGATTTAGTGCATGACAAATTCTGTAAGCTCAGAATGTGTTCATACTAAGAGACCTCTTGAATGGTTACAAATTTATTTTAAAAATCATGATAATTTAAAAACTTCTCTGGTTGCTGCCTTTCCTAAAGTTTGACTGACTAAGTCAGTGCTAAGATGAGAATCCAGATCAGACACATTTATGAAAATTAAAAAAAAAAATCGAAAGCAGTATAACTGTGAGAGCAGTGGTCTTGAGGAGTGTATATGTGAAGCATTGAATTAATTGCAAACAATAGCAGCGGAACAAAAAACAAAGAAACAAACAAAAAGCAGAAAATGAGGGCAAAAACCAAAAGACTCTAAGCTTTAGATAATGACTGGTTACTGTAACATTCATGAACAATGGCACTTCTATGGGTAACGTATACTGAAAGTGATGTAGTGACATAGGAATGTATTTCAGAGTTTATCTACCGACCAACAGCAGTTTTGGGGGGCAGGTTTTTTTGTTTGTTTTGTTTTGTTTTGGTAAGGGGGTAAGGGAGGTTGTTTTGTTTTAAAGTAAAGCTTCATCTCAGTTAAAAACTAGAGCCTCGATTAAAATGGGCGTTTAATGAGAAAAACACATACTTCAGACATTCTGAATAAAAATATATTTTTCAGATTTCTAGATGGATTCAAGCAAGTTTCCAGTTCAAGTAAAAACTTTTTTTTTTTTAAGAGTTTTTTAGTAGATGCAAAAGGCACCATTCACAAAACAAGCAGGGGAGAGCCACCTGCCCCAATGACTTTGCCTTCACCTCATCTGAAAGATGTTATTATTTCTCTCCAAAATTGTAAAGTAAGACAAACCATATTCCACTAACATCCTGACTGCTGGGTCTTGTCCGTTGGATTTGCATTATGTAGCATAAAAAATTATTTAATTGGAGAGAGGGCGAGTATGAATCTGCAAGGCCTTGTTACAGGCCTCCTACTCAAAGCCACTTTTCCCTTTCTATAGGAAAAAAGTGGTAGAAAGTCAGCCCAGGATATTCTGTACCCTGTTAGCTCTATCACTTTGGTGGCAAATAGGCAATTTCAGCTTAAATCCTTTTGCATTTTGGACAAGTAATTACTGCATGCTCAGGGCACCACTTCAAAATTGGTAGCACTCTTGCTGTGTTAGTTCTGAGAAGGATGCCAGCATCCCCCTGCTAATCTAGCCCAGTTATGCAGAGAAAGTGTGCCAGGTTTCTGTATAACTGTGGATCTAGCAAAACTGCATTTTTCCAGTCAATGAGCTATGTCATGGTGCAAGATTATTCAACTCCAGCATTCACTGATCATCTCACTGAACTTCGGTGCGCAGTTTCAGGTCTAGCTGAAAATTTGATGGCAGAGTAAGGATAGAAAACATCTAACCACCAGGGATAGCTAATGTCTTCTGTCCTTACAAGTTTACTTTGCCACCTCACATTGCTTATGTGTGCAGTATCCTGTTACAAGAGGCAAATCTAAACAATAATCAAGACGTACATGTTTTCAAGAAGGAAATCTGTTTTGAATCACAAGGATAGCTAGAGGTACCTCGCAGCAGATATTTCCTAGTAAGTCCAGTTTTGGAGGAATTTTTTCCCCTCTTTCTTTTGAGCTATTCAGAATGGCAGAGTGAGTTAGAATTCAAGCTACAGACACTCAGAGACACAGTGTTTGATCTGGCTGAAAGAAACTCTTAAGAAAAGCCAGGACACAAATTGGAACCAGAAAATGAAATTAAACACAATAGTACAAGCATGAAAGAACAGAACAGCAGCACTCCAAAACTGAAAACTTTTACATATTGCTTTCCAGGTAATAAATATAAAATGTTCATCATACGCCTCAGTCGTTGTTTGTCCTAATAGCTCAAATAAAAAAGAGGGTTTGCTCAAAAAAAAAAAAGAAGATTTGTGGTCTGAATACAAAATAATAATAATAAACAAGAATTTCTAGACTCAACTCTCACATCCAGTAAACCACTCCAGTGTAAATGTGTAGATAAGATGGTAAGGGTTTCTCTAATAATTGAAAAGCACAACAAAATAAGAGATTTCAACATTTTAATCTACTTAGATGTTTATGATAATGCCTTTCTATTTTTCTTTCTATTCATTAATGTATGAAAATTATTGGTGCAGATGATCGTTTTCAGTTTATGTTCAATGTTTCCAAAAACCCTTTAGTCTTACTTTAATGTATCACTATTTAAAATGATCTTGCTTTTAAGAATATGTAGAAGCATACTCAGAAAACCAAATAGAAGTACATCCCCATAATCCTTGTCTGGAAATGTCTCAAATGGGTAGTCTTATTCCTCCTAGCAAGTTTCATATATAATGTCTTTATTATTTTTCTTTGTAAACAATGTTCTTATTCTTTTATGTTTTTAATCAAAAATATATAACATGTAAATGATTTTACTTAGTCATCAAGGAGTCTGAGAAGTCGAATCACTAGAAGGTAGAGAATAGCAGGGAGGCTAATTATCAAATAAAAGACAGGAAGATTTTATTTTGTTATAATAAATGAAGGTTTTGTCAAGAGCTCTTTACAGCACTGGCTTTAAGAGATGTTAACTGTCTGCATGGGATGTAGGGGAGAAGAGCTGAGCTGACACTTCTGTTCATAATAGTGCAATGTAATCAAAAAACACATACATTTTGTGTCAGACTGGTACCAGCTACATCCTCATTCTGGAGATATTAATGTTTCTTTGAAAGAAAATGGATTGGATGATAGTTATCCAAGACAGACTAAAATAATTGTGAGACACTTCTTTCACTGGAAGTGCACTGAGTCAGATCTCCAATATATCTTTCATGTCTAATTACTGTCATCCCATTATAGGAAGAAAGTAAAAATCTTCAGAAAACATATGCATAATACCTACAATTATAATACATTCAGCCTGCTTGTAAGCCTGTGTTTTAATGTCTGACACCATTCATAATAAGCAAAGAGCTTCTATAACATGTAGACTCTGTTCCAAAATGTCTGCAAGGCACAAAAAAGTCCTTGTGGGGATGGTTTATCACAGTGGGGACAGCCCGTGTGGAGTATTTCAAGAGGTATGCAAGGAGAAGCCTTGTCAGAGGCCACCATTAGGTACCACAGTTAGAATAGGTGAATTGTCATTTGGTCCAAAAAGCTGGAGGTAGTAGGATGCTGGCTTACATGGCTACATAGGGAAAGTCACTTAGCTCCTCCTCTTCCCATACAAAAACCCCAAAGTCTTACTTAACTCAGAGGGAAATGTGGATGAAAAGCAGAACATGACTGAAAACCAGATGCTATCAAGCTTCACTGGATATACAGCATTGCAAGCTAATAATACACCACTTACAAGGCAGGTGTTTTGTATAATCATTCCCAAGTAAGCCTAGCAATATAGTCAGAGATAACTCTAGGATACTGTCTAGCCTTAATGTCTGATTTAAACTGTTATGCTTTGTTCAGTGTCATGGTGAGGCTGTTTATAAACATATACATTAGTACCAGTGATTAGAATTGCATCTACATTAACAAAAATATCCTATTCTCAAAGGACCAGATGTTGCTTTCTGAAGAGATTTATTTATTACTGATTTATTTAGGTTACCCCTTGAAGCAGTTTATTTGGTTATTAAAATACATTCAAACAGGAAATGTATTAAGAGAAGTCATATGCCTTTTCTCAAAGTAGAGCATCTCGGACAGCCATAATAACAAACGTTGTTTTTGAACTCAACTCTGTAAGCATGTTATACTCAAACATTATAAAATAAATCGGTACATAAAGTTTTAAAATATGTCATAAAATCCTAACAGTTTGCTGACATGATTATTTCCAGTTTGTGCTGTAGCTGATTTCTATGGAAAGCAAACACATATGGAATGGATATCATTAAGCACTGACAAGCTTTTGAAGCCACTATAAACTTGGTCATGCCTCTCCACTCGCACTGGGATGAGTAACTCTATGGAAACCAATCAAAATATGTCAGCATAACTCCATTAAAACTGGGAGTGGAATGAAGCTCAAAACAGCTCTATCTCATCTTCTCCAAGGACAGGACACAAAAATGTGTGAAATAAGCAACTCTTTAATACTGCTCCCTGAAGCAAAACTACATGCAGCTGAGGTGCACAGCTTCCTGGGGGTTTCTGCTGCAAACCACCATGTCAACTCTACTGAGATCAAGGGCTTCCAGCCTCATGTCATCGGGGTATAAAATAAAGAAAACTGGGGTATGGTTGAATGCTGAGCATGCTGAGGACACTGCAGTCCTCCTGCCTTTTGCTCTAGGGCAGCCACTCTGATGGGTCTGTCCCCTACTGGGACCTTGGACTTCTGCTCTCCTAGATCTGCACTGAATATGGAAATATTACAGAATTTCCCTGAGGATAGCACTTAAATGTGTCTAGCATAATTCACTGCTTTTGTAAAGCAAATAAACTTGCTTTTGGGCACACATAACAGCTTTTTCTCAGGCTGTTGTTCACATCTTAGTAAAGACCATGCAGTACATCATGATGTTTTATAGATATGGTCTGCAGTGGAGATTTTTTTATAATTACCTATCAATTTTGCAAGAGTAACATCAACTGAAAATGTTATCAATTAACTTAAAATGTCCCGTCAGCAATTTAATATATTTTTTAAAAGCAAATGGGTATCAAGGCCAGATACAGCTCAGTATAATCAGCAGAAAGGTACCCAGTGATTTTCACTGTACGCTATTACAAGCCTTCCAAACCCTTTTAGCTACAAGAAAGCTAGAAATAAGAAGAAGGAGGTATAAGAAAAACACATTAGTGCATACATTTGTTAATACATGTATCTTGATATTTAAAACAGAACTTTTATTTAAAAAGACTGTTCTTGGACTAACAAAGGTGATTTTTTATTTATTTATTTTGGTAGGAAAACGGATAGGAATCTTTCTTCAACAACTTAGTAGCATTGTTTGCTTTCAGATTGTTTTCCACCACTGATTCCTGATGTTGAGAAAAGGGGTCAGGAAAACAAAAGACATAAATCTCCACCTTGCTATTTACCTTTCTGTGTCTCCATATGTGTGCTTTCAGTGAGGCTGAGATCTAAGCAGTAAAATGCCCTGGGAGGAAAGTTGGCTTTATTGTAAAGATGGACAACCTGGAAAATACAGTTCTCATCAATTCCATTCTCTTGGAAGCTACCAGTGAAAAGCAATCTAAATGTGGTTAAGCTATTGAATACACTCCTTCCTTCCTTCCTTCCTTCCTTCCTTCCTTCCTTCCTTCCTTCCTTCCTTCCTTCCTTCCTTCCTTCCTTCCTTCCTTCCTTCCTTCCTTCCTTCCTTCCTTCCTTCCTTCCTTCCTTCCTTCCTTCCTTCCTTCCTTCCTTCCTTCCTTCCCTCCCTCCCTCCCTCCCTCCCTCCCTTCCTTCCCTCCCTCCTTCCCTCCTTCCCTCCTTCATTCCTCTTTTTCCTTCCTTCTTTCCTTTTTTTTTCCTCTGACTCAAAGATAATTTACAAATTAACTACAGGTTACCTACAGATAATGCACACATTTTCCACCATGTTGGGAAATAAAGAGAGGTCGAGATGAAATCAAGAAGTAAAGAAGTTAATAGCAATTTTCAATGTTTGTTCATTTCTCTTCCTTACTTTATCAGTTAACATTTCAGCAAAATCTTTAATAAATACTACTCTGCCCAAATACTTCACCCATGTTTACCCCACCCAGCAAGAAGTCATGGCAGTGAAGTTTTCTTTTTGCTCTTCTGACAGTTCATGGACAGCACCACAACAACTGAGAACTTGTAAGGAGGGTGTGCTCTGCTCTGAGCTGCAAGCGAGCAGTATATTAGATCATTTACTGCATTCCAGAAGCAGTTCGGTCACAGAGGTTAGGACTGTTACCAGAGTAATTAGAAGAGCTAATGCTGTGGCTTGATTAAGAGTCAGGTTTGCTTTAGTGCTAAATGAGCAGCTACCAAAGGGAAATCAAAACACTGCCAAGTGCAATGAATAGATATCACTGATTTTGACAGCTTTAGGGTTCTGACCTTTTGCCCTGGATGATGTTCTGGGAATTTGGGGAATTAGGGTGTTCACATACAATTGCAATAATAAATTGATTTTACAAGAAAAAGGGATCAGTCTTTACAGATTTGCACTTACGGATGTAAGTACCTTGATTTCTAACCATGCCAGTAATCTGACTTAATCCAAAATACTCAGCATTTGTTAAATTAATGTAAATAATCTATTAGTAGAAATTTTGCATTCCCAGCTCTACTTCTTACATACCTGCACTTAGATTTCAGTAAGTATCTTGTTAAAAATATGATTTGAAAAGATATCTAGAGAAATATACACATTTATTATTTACATTTGAAAAAAAAATCACAAAATTTAGAAAACTTGGATGAAAGCTCCATGTAAATCCAATTCATTAACATCAGCAGCAAGAGTCAACTTTGCTTCTGCTCCTAAAGTATTTTACTTTTAACTTTCTCATTTTAAAAAGTGTATTAACTTTGGAAAACACTCTTTTCAAACTGTTGTGATTATAGGTGTTTTTCCCACTATTGCTACTTCTGCTTATGCCTTTTAGTTTAGCTTCCTGCTGAGCTAATAGTGATGAGGAGTATTAGTAAAAAAAATAAACAATCTTGCTAGATACATCCCATTAAAGAGAACCCTTCCATACTATGCATATGGGATTTTTTAATAATTGCACAGAATGGACTCTCTCTTCTTTTATTACGTTTTTTCTGTTCCATGTGTATTGCCCTATTGAATGTGGGAATGGGAGAAAACAGATGAAGGTGGAATAGAGAAAGAAAACTTCTTCCAGTAACACTGAAAAACCCCCTCAAACACACAGCTGAAAGACAGGTTTCTATCCAGCTTTCACGAAGATGCACAGCACACCACAAATGCACAAGCTGAAATAACTCCTTCTGTGTTTCAACAGTGATAGTGGTAACAACTCAGTGGGTCAGCAGTTCCGACCTACCAAGCCACTCGAGCAGAATGGTAAAACCATTCAGCTACGTGTTGGGTACATCCCAGGGAAAACCCTGGGTGCTGTTCTGTGTCCTACTCTCCCGAGATCCTTGGCAATATTAACACACTAATTCTTTCTGCATAGGGAGAGATGAGAGGGGAGATTCCTGGAACGATGCATTAAAATATGCAGCCTGAATTCTGGTGACTTTCTCAAATAAGTTCTCCCAGGCTAGACAGAATTCTTTCCAATCCTTCCCAGCTCTCTCTTTTTCTTCTCACTCCGTCCCTTCCTATTCACAGTGAGGCTCTGTGTATGTTTTCACTTCTTGGTCCCTTTCACAGAGTATCAGATGTGCATGCAGGGTAGTCTGGCACCACATTCCTGGTGTGTTAGGAAGCACAGAAGGCTTGAAGCACTGCTGTAAACAGGAAGGGGAGACAATGTCTTGCCTAGTATTCATAAAGGCATGCAAAGACACAGAGAGCTGGCTTCATGCTTCTGGTTTGTGACCCAGGAGAAATTAAATCAGGTGTGCTGTCAGTCATATGTGTCTGCATCACGCTGCCGTGTGCTGTAGGCATTTGCCTGTAAATATTCTGTTCACAGCCAGCAGGATCAGCTAAACTGGGGATAAGTGAGCTGTAGGCCTGGGGATGGCTACAGGAGGAACAAAATATCACTGCAATCAGTAGGTGCCAGTGGTAGGATGCTTGGAGGAAAACTGAGTTCTTTTGCTGTAGAAGAGCAGCCTTTAACAAAACCGCAGGGCCTTGTCAGCACCTGAAACAAAGGAAATGCCTATGCAAATATTTTGCTGGGATGTGTTTGGAAATACAGTGTGCGTTCATCTTGGAAAGAAGAATAAACGCTACAGAAATAGCACACACACACACATAAGCACAGACAAAAGCAAAGCTGGATTACACCTAAAAAGGCAGAAGAGCATCAGCCTGAAGGCAGAGATTTTTGGTCAACTATTGGATAAAAATGGCTTGGGACTGTGAGCAAGGGGATTGCTCCTGTCATTCTATTTTTCTCCTTTTAGGAAAAAAAAAAAGGGAGATTTACTATAGCCTTTGCAAATAAACATCACTGCATCGCAGTTGCCTCAATCCACCACCAATCTATAATACTAACAAGCCTTCAGGATCTGTAGCTTAGAACTGAAAATAAAACTAATCAGTTCCGTATTTGGATCCAGCCTCTCTGTTTCTGCACTCAATTCTGTAATATTTTAGTTGTTTGTCTGGGTACCTCCTGCATCTCACTGGGTTTAGAGAAGGGAGTCACAAGGTCACAGTGAGTGGGGGTAGGTTCTTGGGCACCACTTTCCTGGGCACCTTCCCAGGGCTCAGAGCACCACACCCCATCCCATGCCTTGTTTTGTTCTGGTAGAGCACAAAGCAATGGAGGCTAACAAGGTTTTGGGAAGGCATGGAAACATGTTGGCAAAAGATCCTTTAACTTCATGGAGCCTGATGCAGGGAATTCAGGTTCTGAGAGGGCCTTTGGCTTCACCAAGGCACCAAAACACAGTTGTTTTCAGAGATTTTAAGAGGTCTCTGAGTTCAGCAGGTCACTGTGACCCTCAGAGCTGGTTCTGTGACCTGCCATGCAACCTGTGAGCGATTGCTCTCAGGCTTTCTAACGGTGATCCAAACCAAGCCAAAAGCTCAATGGAAAACCAATATTAATTAGAAGCCTACAGCAAGCAGAGATGACGACCAAACCTGTGGGGCAGGAAGGAATGACATTTTTAAGCCTTTTCATTGTTTTGGGGACTTGATTTCTTGCAACCTCAAGAAATGGCTTTCAGCAGCCTTTCATTGCCATCTTCCCATGACAGGTGTGATGTGTAATGCTCTCAGTTTGACCAGGTCAGGCTGTTCCCAGAACTGCAATTTGACAGACAAGTTACTGGGAATGAAGGTTTCTGTAAAGGTCCTGGATTAAGATGAACCCAGTTGGTCAGAATAGTAATAGAAGTCACGAACTTCGTTAATTGCCATAGAATAAAACATTTACCCATTCAAATGGGCAAAAGTCTATAATTAAAATTATCAGAAAGAAATGTGGACATTAGCAATCAAATTCAAAGGTAGATGAAGAATAAAATAGAAAGACTTAACACAGGCAGATTGAGAAAAAAATGCACTCAGTTATGTGTTGTTTTGTTTTGTGGAAAACATTTTGATTTCTATAAAGTAGAATGTATTTCAGATGATGATGACATTAGAAGGAGTCAGAAGGTGATGAGAAAGCGATCTCATCGTGCCACCTTTGGTGCTGTGATCAAAGGGCTGTCACACAGGAGGGAAATCTGACCACATCCACCACGATGGCTGGCAGTGACTTTTGGTTTTAAATCGTTCAAATCCTGACTCAAGCATAGAGGGGCAGGCTTTGTGTGCAGTAATACTGAATTTCTAAACCAGAAGTGCTGGGAGGCTTGTTATTAAAGCAGTGCTATTCTGACTGGATACAAATGACATTTAGTCACTTATAGTACCCATTGGCCTGGGTTCTCAGTGGGCAAAAATTGACTAAAACAACTACTAAAACAGCTTACTAGCAAGGACATTTTCCCATTTTTTCCCTTTCTTATAGTGCTGTCTACAGAAGAACTTCTTTTGACTGAAAGGTGCAGATTCTGCCCCAGTCCACATCAATTAGCCTGCTATGGAGGCACAAACAACTATTTTTATTTTTTATTTTTTAAGTTTATCAGGAATAGACTGCTTCTGTTTAATGTCTCATGTAATTTCCTACTTTATTAGATATTGTCTCTAATTTTAATACACTTCTGTTATTTCTTCCTAGATCAGTGAACATTTGAAAGAATTAAAAATATTTTGCATTGTAGGTTTGCCTTATAGTGCGAGAACTGACATTTTCAGTAATCTTTATTAAAATAGCTTTTAAGATAAAAGATAAAGGAAAAAAAATATTCTGCAATATAAATTTCTCTTTTATAAATGAAATGTAACTAAATTATTTTGGATTTTTACCTTAAAAAATTAAACTGAATACAGAGGCAAATGACAATGGAAGGAAGTAAAGAAAAATATAAAAAGTGAATTGTATAAACCACAGGGAAACAAAGCTATGCAATCCTACACTTCACTACATTTTCATTTTCACAACATAACAAATTTGAGTCTTCCCACTCACGCACTCATCTTCCTGCTCATCACTCTTCTAAAAGGCAAAGGTGGCACGTAAGGATCTTTTTTTTTCCTCTTCTGTATGTTTTATCTTGTTTCACTTTATTTTTCTTTGGCAGATAAGCACTGAAACCACATGCTGAAAACTGTATTGAACTTATTCCACTTGCATTTATTTTTGCAGTTTTTACAATAGTAAGAATATTTCTGGGCATCAGTCATCAGTATCTCGTCTTGCACAATCAGCTGAGGAGATGCATCAAATTCATTTTTAGGGACATAGACACATTCCTTGCTACTTCGAAAGATGCAGTCACGTTGAGTGAGAGTGGAGATGCAGGGAAGTGTAGGGTTGGAGAAGATGGATGACGGGGCAGAAGGAAAGGGGAAGACAGCGCCTGCTTCTGCCAGCAGGCCCTCAAAGCCTCACATCGTTACCAAAACTGGCCAATGGATCACTTCTAGCAGACCTCATCCTGAAAATCTACAAAGAGTACCTGGACCCTCACACACTTTACATCCCCTAGTTCCTCCCACCCAGTCCTCTACTCCTCCTAATGCCTACTCAGCTCTCCTGGCACCTTCCCACCGAGCCTTCTCTACAAATACTGCAAACATAATATTCTTCTATTCTTCCTGTGCTGCCTTCAGAAAGCATCTATAAAATGCTTTCCCCCACAGATAAACAGTGACTGATAATCAATATTGTGTTTAGAAGGTCAGTGATCTTTTAAAAATAGAAATCAGGTTATACTGAACAGTGATCTTAGTTTGTCTGTTGCTACAGTGCAAGGCAAGAAATATCCATGGATGGTTTTTTACATGGGCAATAGAGGAAGTGCTATGGTTGTGGAAACCTTGAGTGATACTTTAAAAATTGATTTTTTATCAAAACAGATAAATTTTATCAAATATGAAGGGTTTGTCTTAACAATATCAGTGGGATCAATATTAGGCTTGTTCTGTTTTGTTATCCAGTGTTCTGGCAGCAGGGAAAAGGAGGGCTTTTTTGTAGGGAAGGGAAGGGAAGGGAAGGGAAGGGAAGGGAAGGGAAGGGAAGGGAAGGGAAGGGAAGGGAAGGGGGAAGGGAAGGGAAGGGAAGGGAAGGGAAGGGAAGGGAAGGGAAGGGAAGGGAAGGGAAGGGAAGGGAAGGGAAGGGAAGGGAAGGGAAGGGAAGGGAAGGGAAGGGAAGGGAAGGGAAGGGAAGGGAAGGGAAGGGAAGGGAAGGGAAGGGAAGGGAAGGAAGGGAAGGGAAGGGAAGGGAAGGGAAGGGAAGGGAAGGGAAGGGAAGGGAAGGGAAGGGAAGGGAAGGGAAGGGAAGGGAAGGGAAGGAAGGGAAGGGAAGGGAAGGGAAGGGAAGGGAAGGGAGGGAAGGGAAGGGAAGGGAAGGGAAGGGAAGGGAAGGGAAGGGAAGGGAAGGGAAGGGAAGGGAAGGGAAGGGAAGGGAAGGGAAGGGAAGGGAAGGGAAGGGGGAAGGGAAGGGGGGAGGGAAGGGAAGGGGAGGGGAGGGGAGGGGAGGGGAGGGGAGGGGAGGGGAGGGGAGGGGAGGGGAGGGGAGGGGAGGGGAGGGGAGGGGAGGGGAGGGGAGGGGAGGGGAGGGGAGGGGAGGGGAGGGGAGGGGAGGGGAGGGGGAGGGGAGGGGAGGGGAGAGGGGAGGGGAGGGGAGGGGAGGGGAGAGGAGAGGAGAGGGGAGGGGAGGGGAGAGGAGAGGGGAGGGGGGACGGGAGAGGAGAAATATATTTCTGTTGGACTGGACCTTCAGAGATCACCCAGTCCGACTACCTGACCAGCTCAGGGCTGACCAGAAGTCAAAGCACAGTACTGAGGGCATTGTCCAAATGCCCCTTGGACACCGACAGGCTCGGGGCACCCAGCACCTCGCTAGGAAGCCTGTTGCGGTGTCTGGCCACCCTCAGGGTACAGAAATGCTTCCCGATGCCCAGCCAGGCCCTCCCCTGGCGCAGCTCTGTGCCAGTCCTCTGTGTCCTGTCATTGTTTACCCAGGAGAAGAGAACAGCATTTCCCATTCCACTTCCACTCCTTAGGATGTTGTAGAGAGAATTTTCTCAACTGAAATTTATCCAGACCTGAAAACTAAAGTGTGTTATCTGGTTTAAAATAACCAGAATAAAACAGAGGGTTCTTGTTTTGTTTTGTTTTGTTTTTTGTGTGTTTTGTGTTTCTTTTTTTTTTAATACATTCCTGTGTATTAAGATTATTATTATTACTGCCATTAAAATTGAAGAGCATAAAATTGAAGAGCATATGGGAGGCCTGCAAAGATGAAAGTAAAAAACAATGATTTATCAGCTTTGAACTGGTTTACGTCTTGCATGCAGCAGCAGATAGATACTGCCAATCAGAAAAAAAGCAAACAGCAGATTTCACTGTTTCTATCCCTTTAGACAATCAAGCAACATCAGGAATAAATTATGGCCCTATATGAAAGAGGAGGTACAGCATGAGAAGCCAAGAGAACACCTGAGGACATTTTAAGATGCTTCTTCTCTGCTTTGCAAGTATGCAGCCAAAGGGAAACTCAGAAACATCCTAAAGGTCAACTAAAAATTTCATAGTTAATATTATGGAAACCAACATAAACACATAAAAATATAGATAGAAAATAAACACACCTATATGAATATTGAAATAAAGTATTTTTTAGCTTTCTGAAGTGTTATGGAGTAAAGGATTAGCATGACAAATAGATGATCCTACCCGTAGTGTAGTACCTTGTCATATATATTCTCAGAAAATGTCCTATTCCCAAGAATTTGGACCAATAATGTGAGCGGAGTAGGCCAGATCCTTCCTCCAGACCAGGAACTTCCTTTTAATTGCCAACATTATGGTCTTCAATTGTAGTTCTACCCGCAAGTTCTTCTGCCAACATTGGCATATGGTTTAAATAGCTTTGTTTTCTGCTGTGATGTTTATTGTCCTGAAATAGTGTAGAGAATGACACATATCCTCTCAGCCTTTCTTGTGCTAGACGAAACAAGCAGAGCTAGTTTTGTTTTCTCTGACATGCTGGGAACAGTCAAGGTAGTAGTGACTTCTCTTCCTAGACTCAGCTCATTAGTAAGACTGTGTTCTGTCTTTAAAAATGCAGAATGCATGCTAATCTTTGTTTGTTTTCTCCCTGACATAAATATACATATATATACTTATATACAATATACGTATACTTCCCAGTCTTTACCGATACTGCTTTTGCATTTTTCTCTAAACACGTAGTATCTTTTGTACAGTTATACCACTAACTTTATTAATATTGCCAATATTTCTAATATTACTTCTCTGTCTGGTAAAGGTACTATAAAACATTCACAGAAAGCTCAGACAGCACAGCCCAGAGAACACGCTTTGTCTTTGTTATGTCTTTGAAACTTATGTCTAATAGCCACATACTCAAAATGCTGATGCAAACACAGGCCAAATTCAAAACTGTGTTGAACTAGAAATCATTATTTTCCTGTTTGGTGCTCTGCACACAAGGTTTGTTTCTCCAGCAAGCGTCTGCTAGAAGATTACAAGTCAAACTTGGATGTCAGACCAAACCAGTGTCATCCTTTAGCTCATCAAACCACAAGAAAATTAACACTATAAATTCCCGTCTAGCAAGTCAACTTACATCTGCTTATGGAAGAAGCTGCTATTGTCCACATAGAAGTACAAACCTTCATTTTTGAATAATGGTGACCAGAGAAAGGAATAAAAGCTTTTTACAGGGTCAAACCAGTGGAGAAAGAAATAGCATATTTAATTTAAAGGTTTCCACCTGTTCTCATCCTGAAACATTCCCTCTTCACCTGTTATGTGTAAATACTGGTCTTGTAATACATCAAAGATATTGGAGATTTTCTGTTTGGTTGTGGATTTTTTTTGTTTGTTTCTTTATTTGTTTGTTTGTTTTGTGAGTGTTTTTTTCATCTATTTATTACATAAACTCCTGAAGATTCTTTTGTTTTATATTATTTTATGTATTGTTCTATAGTATTTAATATACTCTTTTATTCTCTCATAAAAAGAACAAAAACGTAGGTGTTATAAAGAACTTGCAGATCTCTGCCAGGATCCTTTATTTTTCTACTGTGTGGAAAAAAAATGGATAGAGATCAGAAAGTCATAAATTAATCTTAGCTCTCTGTGGTGTGAGACATTCATGCCATATGGTACAAAAACCTACATTCTCACATTGACTTCAAAGTGTTTTGTTCATAGACATGAAGTCTTCTACTACATAGAACTGGGTAGTAAATTGTGAAGTATTAAACTCTGAAGTGAAATCATACACTTTACACCTTCTAGGGATTTTAGCACTAAGGATTTTGAAATGTAAGTATGTTTTGTAACTTTTTTAAGGAAAAGCACACAAAAGAGTCAAGGGCTTACTGGAAATGGTTTTACAGTATTTTGACAAAAGCAAGAGCAGAAAATACTCTGAGGAGTTTACAAAGCTGTCAGAAGCAAACAAAGTGTTGTAAGATTCAAGAATAGAGGTTTATCTGTGGAACACTGAGCATCTGCTTTGATGGTATGTTTGGTCATCTTGACCAAACTTGATGATCTTGACTTGATCATCTTTGACCATCATTTTGATCATGTTGGAAAATTAGAGTTACTTTAGTCCTTATTCCAAAAAAAAAAAAAACACATTTAATCACACTAATGTCATGCCTAAAATTTAACAAGATCAAGCCTTCATTTTTTTTGTAGATACATGTGTCTATTATTTTAGATTTAAAGGGTTTTTTTGAAACAAAGTACTCTTGTTTTCCTGTTGTCACAAATTCCTAGGGAATGAATTTTATAGATTGGCTTGTTTTTATTTCACATATTATGTAATGATTTAATTACTTGACATTTATACATTATTTTGTATCCTGGGAAAGTAACCTTTTAAGGGATACTAAAATGAAATTCCCTTTTTGAGTAGCTGTTAACTTTTCAAGTTTTCTTCCACAAGTAAAAGAAAAAAAAAATCATGATGTTCTCCAAATTTCCACAGATAAGGTGCAAAACTTTATGTGGCTGGGTTAAAAAAGGCTATATAAACATAAAAGTAAAACACTATGTTTCCTTTGTACCAAGAAATCTTCTAAAATGGCTTCACCAGAAACTACATAAATTTCAAAGCAGAACTACTAAATCTGAGGTGTTTTATTGCCAAGCTACAAAACTTATATTTTTAAAGTTGTAAACAAGACCTTTGAAATAATTGTTTAATATCCTTTATTGGCACCATGGTGAAAATATTGACTTTTTATTGTATTTGACAAACTGCATCAATTTCATCAGAGTAGTTAACACGTAGCCAGGTAGAAGAAATATTATGCTATCAGTTTTCTGCTACTTCAAATGGTGATTGCTTAGCTTAATAAAAAACTTATTGTATGTGTCTCACTATTGACTACTGTTTTGGGTTTACGTGGCAGGTTTTGGTAGTGGGGGCTGCAGGGGTGGTTTCTGTTCTGCTGTCCCAAGCTAGATAAGGGCCAGTTCCTGCCGGCTCCGAAGGACCCACTGTTGGCCAGAGACAATAAGTGATATTGTTTGCGCCTCTCTAAGAGCAGATTTAAGAAAGGGGAAAAATAACTGCTGGTCAACAGCAGCTGGGAGGGAGGGGTGAGAAACATACCTGCAGCCCCCAGGTGAGTGCAGCAGGAGGGCAGGAGGTGCTCCGGGCAGGCAGCAGCAGTTCCCCTGCGGCCTGTGGAGAGGCCCCTGGTGGAGCAGGCTGTCCCCCTGCACCCATGGGTCCCACACGGAGCAGATCTCCACGCTGCAGCCCGTGGAGGAGCCCCCGGTGGAGCAGGTGGATGTGGCCTGGAGGAGGCTGCGGCCCATGGAGAGCCCCCGCAGGAGCAGGCCCCGGGCTGGCACTCCAGAGTTCTCCGAGCAGTGCAGGGGAATGGGGAATGGGGGCTGCGGTCAGTCCCTGACGCTTCATCTGCACCGCTCCTTCACGGTCCCTCCATGCCCCTGCTCCCCGTGGGGTGCCTCCCACGTCCATGTCCTCCCATGTCCTTCCCGAACTGAGCCTGCGGGGGCTGCCCACAGGCAGCAGCTCTTCAGGAACTGCTCCCACACGGCTCCGTACCACGGGGTCCATCCATCCCCCAGGAGCAAACTGCTCCAGCACGGGTCCCCCACGGGCGGCAGCTCCCCCCAGACCCCCTGCTCCTGCGTGGGCTCCTCTCCACGGGCTGCAGCTCCGGCCCGGGGCCTGCTCCTGCAGGGGCTCTCCTTGGGCTCAGCTTTGGCCAACAGTGGGCTCGTTTTGGAGCTGCCTAAACGGGACATGTGGCAGTTCCTGGTCTCTTTTCATAAAGGCCAACCCTGCAGCACCCCCAATACCTCAAACCTTGCCATGTAAACACAACACACGTGAACATGTTCCTATATGTAAACTATGTGTTCAGTAAATGGTTCAGAAATTTAAAAAGAAGGTGTTGAATCCAACACTAACATTCAAGTACAGAAAAATATCTGTGTGAAATCACTATGGTTTCATTTCAATTGTAGTCAAAAGCAGTTTTCAGCACCTCTGTAAGATGTAAAATGGCAACTCAGATGTCAGGTGTACCAACTTTTGATGGTAGTGTCAGTCGTTGAATCAACTTCCTTTTGCCCTGTACATGCTCATAGATCCATTATTTTCTTCATGTTTTGAAGCAGTTGCTTAAATTTCAGTCTGTGCCATCACTTTGTGCAAGTAACTTGAATATTTGTAGAAAGTGAAAAGAATTATGTCTAAGACATTTATGTGCAGAACTGGAGAGTGTTCTGATGAAAAGACTCATCAGAAAACTGCAATTTCTGTCAGAACTCGGCACTGTTATGTCCTGGTGGCTTCCTCCCACCTCATCTGGAAGGCTGTTATTGACCTGTGATTTCTGGATTCAGCCCCAAACATCTGCATTGCTTCTGGTCAAAAATCCTGTGCCTCCCACAATCCCTTTTGGAGCAGTGTCTCCCTTATCTTGCCTGTAGCTTATTATTTTGCATGTGTAATTAGTATTCTAACATATCTGTGAGATAGGAGCCTTTTAGAATATCAGTTTTGCCTGCAGGACTGGAGTAGTAGCATCATTGCAATGCAATGGAGAGCACTGCAGTGATCTCTAAGCTCCGTCTGGTACATCTACACAGCTCAGTTCTGACCATGCATCTGTAAACCATGGCATTTTATCTCCTGGTGCCATGGTTACCTGAGCCAAGTAGACTAAGGTTAGAACTGGCATATTAAATCCCACCGCAATCAGTTCTCCTGATTGGTCTGTGACTGCAGCCTCAAGTTCTTACAAAAATTATGTGGTAGAATATGGAAAGCTGGACTTTCAGATGAGTACATTAAAATAGTCCTATCCTCCTGACAGATTCATTTAAATATTTGAATTATAATAATGGAAATATTTTTTGTAATTTTCACTCACCGATATGTTTACAATTGCAATGTCTGTGTATTTGCAAGTAATAATCAATGTTCCCAAGATACTTCAAAATACCACATCTCCATTGACTTCTGGAGGAATCTGGCACGCAAAAGGAATAAGAGGTCAGACAGTACAGCTTCCACAGCTTATTTTCTTAAAGCAATTTTATGATTTTCTGCTGTTATTTTTTTTATGCTGTGTGCTAGCATATTTGAAAGGATTAGTAATTAATTACATTTTCCATTATAAAGTCTCATACCTGAAAAGTGCAATTATGAGTCCATTTTTTAAGGTCTCTGATTGATGTTCTCAACACAAAAGGTCAACATCTGCCGACGAAAACAAAGTAGTCACGTTTCCACACACAGGAGGGGCAGATCTACCTCGCTAGACCCTAAGGTAATTCTCTACATGAGAAGTCACCGTCTCTGCTGCACTCACCACAAAAGAAGCAGCCTCTGTGTACTTGGCTCAGTAATTCTCATTCAGTGTTCAGTCACTCTTCCCCTTGCAAACCTCCGATACTCAGTGTAACATGAAAGACAGAACCTTTCATTTAGGCATCATCTTAAATTCACTTCCTTTACAGGAGTTGAAGCTCTCTCTAATGCAAGAAATTGAGGTGTCCCAGAGTTGAGGAAAAGCCTTATTCTTTCCTTTTAGGAAATACAATTTCTTAGCGACAAATAGTATAAAGAGAAGCAATACTGACCTCAGCACAGCACTCCATGGGGAAGAAATGGGCTTGTTAGAAGGAAGCTGTGCTCTATGCCAGGTAGTTTTTCTTACTCCTTTCCTCTAGGTGCTGAGTGCTAGGGGAAAAAGTGCTGAATAGCAAGAAACACAGTTTGGAATATACTCACATCCCTTACTATGTGTCACATATGTTGTTTTCTCCCCATGTCATATTTATAAATTGATAAGCATGTATATTACAGTTAATCCTTTTTTTTTTTTTTAATTTTCAGAATTTTAAAATCATAGAATAACTTAGTTTGGAAAAGACCTCCAAGATCATCAAATCCAACTGTTAACATAGCAATTCCAAGTCCACCACTAAACCATGCTACTAAGTTCTACATCTACACATTTCCTGAAGACCTCCAGAGACTCAACCACTTCCCTGGGCAGGCTGTTCCAATACTTCTCAACCCTTTCTGTGAAGACATTTTTCCTAATATCCACCTTAAACCTCCCCTGGAGCAACTTGAGGCCATTTTTCCTCATCTTATCACTTGGTCCTTGGGAGAAGAGCCTGATCCCCACCTCACTACAGCCTCCTTTAAGGTAATTGTAGAGTGCAGTAAGGTCTCCCCTGAGCCTTCTTTTCTCCAAGCTAAACACCCCCAGCTCCCTCAGCTGCTCCTCACAGGACTTGTTCTCCAGGCCCTTCACCAGCTTCGTTGCCCTTCTCTGGACACACTCCAGGGCCTGGATGTCCTTCTTGTAGTGAGGGGCCCAAAACTGAACACAGTATTTGAGGTGCAATCTCACCAGAGCAGGGGTACAGAAGGAATTAAACAGCTTGAATTCCTAATTTTTACTCATACTCTACCGAGTAACATTGTTCTAGAGGTCAGGCTTCAGTGAGATGTAATGAAATCACCCTTTAAATGCTTCAATAATACAACCCTGGAAAAGCTTTTCTTTGCCTGAAAAGCAATAGTGTGTCGTGGCAGAAAGATGGTGGCTGCACCACCACTGTCATTCTCCATGGGCATGTAGCGCCTCATGAGACTCTGTCCTCTCTCATGTTGCTTCCAGGACACCTCTCCACTCAGACGCAGTCTGAGGGCTGTGACCAGGGGGGTGCCCCAGGACCCTGCTAACACCATCAGATGCCCTTGAGAGTCATGTAAAAGGATCGTGTGCAAGTTCAAGCCTAGGACTGAGTGGTGAGGGTTTTGATCCAAGCTTTTCATCATGGCATGCAAAAAGCCCAACCAGGGAGCACACGTTACCTGAGAAGTGAACTTCTCTCTTTTATCCTCACAGTTAACTACTGACAAATCCTTCCTAAGCTCTTTTTACAAGCAGAAGACTTCAAGCATATTTCTACACATGCAAAGCCCTTGGAGACGTGCAGCAAACTCCTTTTATTTACAAGCTTCTCCATCCCTTTTCTCTGAGACACAGCATGGCTGACCCTGTTCTGGAACCCTTCCACCATAGAGCAGCACAGCAGGGGATGCTCATGCCCAGTTCCCAACGTTCCCCCCTGCCTGTCTGCCCCCATACACCCGTGTGCATTGTGCCACCACACTGGTGCTTCCCCTGTTGGCTTGGAGCTGCGGGAGGTCAGGCACTGGCACAGGTTTTGACAAAGTTGTATGTGGGCATAAAATAGACCAAGGCAGCCCTGGGGCCTGGAAAGCATGCAAAACACAGCAGACCATGAGGCTGGCACACGGCTTAGAAGCAGAAGAAGCTGTTTCTAAGCTTCTCTCTGAGGAGAGAAGAACATAAATCTGTGTTCTGCAGTGATTTAATGGATTAAACGCTAACTCCTCTGTGAAATGAGTGTGAGAAGGCTCAGCACAAAAAAAGAGCTTGAGTAGCCACCACTGGGTTCCAGAGTAGAAAGTACATTTCCAAAACCCCAAGGTCCACATCAGAGGACTGTAGTAAGATGTTCCTGGAATTTGTGTTGTTAGGAACCTTGCATCTCTGTGCATTAACAGGTAGGAGAAAAAGCTTTTCCAGATAAATAAGCAAGAAAAGCAATGAGAATCCAGTCTCTGCAGAGAAGAGGTGAAAATAATAATGAACAGCTTATTCCTTGCAGTAGTAGGGAATCTTTTTTCTTCCCAGAAGACCAAAAGGATATAAATGAAATCAAAGGTTCATTAACATGACTAATTAATTTTGTCTTTTATTCTTCATTTCACAATTGTAGCCTACCAACATTCATAATTAGGTTGACAGTACTTCACTTTTTAATGGAACGGAAAAATATGAGGAAGAACTCATTCTGATTAGACATAGCCATTATTTCTAATATGTAATATATCAACTTCTCAGCTAATTATACTATGGGAATTATCATGCTTCTTGCTATTGAATTTAAGAATTCATTTGATAACTCCTCTTTTCATAGGTTATTGAGGTTTCAGGACATTTGTTTCTCTTAATGAGGCTATTTAAGTACCGGATAAGATTTGCTGGCAGAATACGAAAATCCTTTTGGCTCTAGGAGAATTAATTGTACTTTAACTATTATTTTAACTTTTCAACAGTTTTAGGGTCCAAAGACACATATAACAATTATATGCCAATAATTCCCTTCATCTGAGTTGCCTTTAATACTGCCTTAAGGAGGTTTAATTCCTACCATTATCTCTTCTCAAAGCCCATTTTAGCAAGGCTAAAATTCTGCCCTAGTTAACAATGGTGTTTAAATAGATTTTCTTCAATCTGTGAACTCCCATGCTGAGGTTAGACTTTCCATTTGTAGGTTATTCTGTGAATAAAGCCAAGGGCACGACACCAGAAATGGACACTGAGGTCCAAAGAAACCTGTTCTAGCACAAAACAACAGCAGAAATTTTAAATCTAAACTCTTTTCAGGCAGGGGAGCTTTCCACATGCTGCTGTCTGCTGCTGTCTGAACATTTTTGACAGTAAGCAAACCTAGAGAGACTTCTGGATTCTTCCACGGCAAGATCCATGTTTTTGTTATCAGTAAGGAAGAATCATTGTACATGTAAATTGCCAAACACTTCCGAAAGGGATGTAAAATGAACTAGTCTCTTGATGCTCCAGAGTAAGGCTTGCATGGGTAGAGCATAGCTAAATTAGTAAATATTTCTTCAATTAAATGAATAGACAGTGCTGCTATAAGACCTAATGGTTCTCAAAACCTTTCTCAAAGTATCATATGTTGTCATGCTGGTAATAGTTAAAATTTTGAACATGAGCATCAATCAAATCCCTGTTCCCAGCTCCAGGTCTTATCGAAGATAAGTTCAAAATATGAAGTAAAATATTGGTGTCTAACAGTAAAATGTCCAGGTGCCTTTTTGATCTAGTCTATTATTCAGACAGGCACAAGCTGTCCACACTGGAACTCCATATCTATAATTTACTGGTCATTCTATTTGACAGTGACCCACCATTGCTCTTTTCTGTTATTTTCTTAAGGTTATGTTCCATCTGTGAACTTGAAGGGACCAGGAAATTGAATGTTCTGATTTCCGTTTTCATTTATCGACTTATTTATCCAGGATATGCACAAGACATTTTCAACAACACCTCAAAGACATCAGTTTCCTTTCCAGCCTTCTTACATGTGAGCCACAATGGTAGAAAAATTGTCTAATTTTCAGTGGTTAAACCTACATTACTTTTCAAGATTCCACACTTTTTCTCTCATTTTCACTGAAGGACACCCATACTTTTCATCTAGTTTCCATAGAACTGGCTCCTTGGTTGGTGCTGTATGCTTTTAGGTGGCTTAGTTAACCTAGTTCATTTATGATTTGTCTGTTAAACTGGTTTCCAGGAAAATGTTCCCCTGCATATTATTTTTATTAAGCAAATAAAAATATTTGCATTTCTTCTGTTGTACATCCAAAGCCAAACCAAAACCATGTTTCTAACTTATTTCTATACTGAATCTACAGTTCAATTCTTTGCAGCAGTTGCCATAGAAAAAAAGTAATATCAGTGTATGAGAAAATGTCTTGTACTAAATGTATTCATGAAAAAATATACATATTATTTTGAATTATAAATTAAATTATAAAGAATAATAAATAATAATAATTAAATAAATAAATTATATGTATTATTTTGAATATATTATATTGATGTGAAATATGTATAGAGAGATAGATATTACAGCAGTTATTAATAAGGTAACAGAAGTGTTATACCAGTTCCCCTAAAATATTTATAGTTTGAGGAACTTTCCTGACATTTGAGGACTGAATTTAGTCAATTTTAGCACATTTATCAGTACTTCTCCAGTGCTCAGGTTGAGGGGGTTCTTTATACAATGCCAGAATTTCAGATTTCTAAGATAAGAAATATTTATTTTTATGATTTATGGAGTGAGGCCTTGCACTTGTTTATATCAGAGGAAGGGTCAGCTTTCATAAGTTTAGATGAGGTGTTGCCCAGCGTAGTAGACAAGTAGGCTCTGTGTCCAAAAAGCTCTCTCCCAGCCTCAACGCCGGTGACTGCAGATGCCCAATTTCAGACATTTCTGCCCTGAATTTCTCACACACTCACAATTCTGCTTAGTAGAAATTAATGAGATGTAAGGTGATGATGGCACTGTATCTTAAAAAAAAAAAAAAGATTAGGTAAACTCATCACCTTGGAAACCTCCCCTTTGTTCACCTGCTTTCTAATGACAACAACCACAAGAGGGGCCTTTCATTAATTTTCATTTTGCTCTGAATCTTTCACCATTGATTTCAAAGGTAAGATACAATGGCCACTAATCAGCGTCATCTTAGAATTAGTGTTTTGATTGCAAATATCTCAGAAATTAATACTCTTTAAAATGCCAGAAAGATACTCGCTGAATTAATTCCAGTCTCTGATGTTGTTCGGCAGGACTGACTCTGTGCTCCCTGTCTCAAAAGCCCACAGCTATAACTTGATTGGGCTAAGAAAATTGAAGCAGACTTTATAAAATGGTTAAAATTCATCCACTGTCTCATTTCTTTAAACTGTGCACCTCGGGATGCATTGAAGCAAAATAAATCAGCCATTTCAGTTAAAGAAAAATCCAAACACGCCATTGTTTTCTTGGCAATGTGTATGAGCATTCGCTGCGTTCTGTACAACACAGTTAAGCTGCCTCTGCCTTTTAAAGTCAGCTTTTTTATTACCAAACGGCATTGCAATCTTACTAACCTGACTGTTGTTTTTGGATGTTTTCAGATAGCTCAGGGGCATGAATTTTCAAAATTGGAGGTAATTGGAGGGGTGAGGTTGCCCTCAAATAGTGAGTGCAGCTTTTACTGTGTAATTCGCCCTGTTGACGAGAAGACTGTGTGTCCACCAGCAGTGTTGGTGCCTGAGGCAGCTATGTGTACACCCTGCTGTGTCAGGTCTGCTGCCACGGAATTAAGCATGACGAAAATTGTTCAGGCTTAGGTACGTCCATGCAGAGGAGCACGCCTTCCTCTCCTCCTCACCACTTACCAAGCAGTCTTAATCTGTCTCAATTCAGTCTCCAGTGTGCCTCTTGATTGCTTAAAGATGTGTGACACAGCTGTAGATAACCAGAGTATTTCTTTCTTTTTTTTTTTTTTTTTTGTAGACAGAAATCTGTATGCAATTGATGACGCCAAAGTATTCTGAAAGCCCTTCCCAACAGTAACATAGAAGGGTGTGTTGGAATGCTGACCAGGAGAAAAGAAGCTGTCTGATAGCTGTCCAAGCTATATACAAACCTCCCAGACCTCTATAAAAATGAAACTATTCTAAATTATATTAAAGCTTGTACAGTTCAAGAATTGGTTTCCATATCCTGTACAACTGTATCCTGGGGCAACAAGGAACATGGGCCCAATCAGTGGAATAACACCATTGGAAAGCAGTTGGGTTAGTCTTTCCGTAATAAGGTTGTGAATTTCTGTGGATACTAAAAGCCTGACTTCTCTGTAATTTTGTGCACTTTATCTATTAAAATACTTTGAATGCCTAGAATGCAATTGAATTTATATTTGCTAGAATACAGTTATAACACTAGGGTTTTTGTAGGCATGCACATAAGTCAGAATTTATGACTCTAAGTCATCTACTTGAGACTTTTAGTTAATTTTTCAGCAGAGTTTGAAAGCATTCTTCCCACCATGATTCCAGATTAATCTACTGCAAAAGAACTCTATTTTTATTTTCTTATTTTACATTTGGTATGCAGGCTTCTCACTATGCAATAGAATGTGAAAGACAAAGCTCAGATTCATAGAAAAGACATTTTTTATGAGGTTTTCAGTGCTACATGGCATAAATATCTTTCCAAAGAAACCTGCTTCATTTTCACAGACATCATTTTACTCAACAACTAAAAAGAAGTAATATGAGCAAAGAGGAAAACATATTTGGCACGTAAAACTACCTCGTTTCTTTGCTCCACTAAAATATTATGATTAAAATATAATTTTTATCATCTGTGAAAATAACAGGAAGTCTTCATACTGAAACTAATCACACAGTCAACATGCATTTTATGCTCTTTTGAGGCAAAAACTCAGTCAAGCAATTGTAGTTAAGTCAGGGCTATATTTAAAGTTTTTTGAAAAGTATGATGCCATGTACTTGAGGCATTCATATACCACAAAACATTTTAACATACCAAAACAAAAGTATGTGTTACAAGTACACATGTTCTATGTGTAGGTCCCTACTTATGCCAGTGTTGATTAATATTTCTAAGTTGTTGGTACATTTTTCCTGTAGAGCTTGATTTTCATGGGACAAAAGCTGATGCAGTTTCATTGGTTTTAGTGAAGGCAGACCAACTTGCACCAGATGAGTTAAAAAAAGAAGTCCAGCCAGATTTACCAAGAATGATGAAATACTCATTTGCCTTCTGCATCACACAACTTCCAGTACTTCAGTCAGGATATAAACAGGCAGAAAAACTTTGGCATGCCACGGCCAAAAAAAACAACAGCCTAATTCCTTGGATAAATAAATAAATAAATAAATAAATAAATAAATAATAATATATGCAAATGAGCAAAGTTAAAAGTGAAGAAGAAATCTCCACAAATGCTTCAACTTGAAGAGTTTGGCCATGACATTTATGTCATATGAGAATAGTATTTCCTAAAATTAGGAGGTAAAAAATTCAAAACATCCAGCTAAGCCTATACCAAACCACACAATAGTCAAAGAGGATTATGTAGTAGGAAATGTCTTGTGTGGGTGAAAATGGAACAGAGAAATATGTTGTTTTTCCATTAGACCAGAAAACAATAAAATCACAAAGCAAATTTAAAAGCTATACTTGTTACAGGCACGCATGTCAGCATTGTTTCTCATTAAACTTAACAAAACCACCTCTTTTCAGTTCCTCATGACACAACAGCAATTCTGTCAATAGCTAAAACTCTACATGCAAGCTCAGTGCCTCAGGCTCACATTCTGAAAACAACAAGAAAACAGTCAAAACAGATCTGCCATGAACAAGAGAGCAAAACGAAAATGTATTTTTATGCCCACATGAAAAACCTCTGGCAACCTTTTCTTTGATGTGGCATAACACTTCAAACGTGTCGGTATAGAAAAGATAGAAAGGAGCACATGAAGCACTTTGGTGCTCACCAAAAGCGAGCAGGGCAGCAGCAATACCAGGCTGGTTGGCCAGGGGACAAAGCCTGGAGAGCAGATCATCCACGGCTTGGCCAATCTTGTGTTCCCTCAGCGCAGTGTGACATCTCAACGTCCTTTTCTCCCAAGCCCAGAAGGCTCAGATTTTAAGAGGGACAAATTGTTTTCGTGTGGACACACGACATTTGGAAGTAGTCCTTGATGCCTGGGGTGTGACAGACTTCATCCTCCTCTGATTGCTCCCAGCTGCCTGAGGATGGGGTGTGGAAGGTCTTTGGAAACGATGGGAAGAGGGAAAAAAAGGACTTAAGAGGAGGCTGTCTGACTTCACACTGAGGAAGCAGGTGGGACAGATCCAGGATGAACAAGGGAAGGGACATGTGCTTGGGTGCAGAGAAGAGAGAGCAATATGAGGAAATACTAACAAAATTATTTCCTTCCTTTATCACGTTTCTCTGGCATAATCTATGGCCAATAAAAAGACCTTATTTTACCTTTTTTTTTTTTTTTTTAATCCTCTTTCACCTCCTTTTTAAAACCAGTGTAGTCTTTCTTCAGTACACACTAGCAGTTGGCAGCATAGCTGCGGACCTCGATAGCCCCCATCTATATCCACGCTGTGCAGAAGGGTGTTGGGGTGCTTCCCCTGTTCCCATCAACATTGAAATCGGGCTGAGTAGCATTCAAACGAAAAGCACAGTAAAACAAATAGTTTCACATTTAAATATATGTATATGTTTGTGATTTTGACTGTCCAGAGCTGCACCTCATATATCTCTGTAAGCATGTGCTGGTCACCAAGACCTCGTAATCCTCGGGCATTAAATCTGACACTGCTGGGAGACTAAGGTGAAACCTGAAGGGCTTCTAGGGGACAATTATTATTATTTGAAACTATTTTTTTACCTTCATGTTTTTATGTGTCCCATGTTGGCTTGCACCTGAAGCCAGCCTGAAGTAATCTCACGTGCTACACATCACAGGAACAGCACGGCGTGCTCTTTCTTTGTAGCCTTGTTGTCCTGGCGCTGCTCCTGCCTCACCTGCAGTCTCCACCACGTGCAGGAGCAGCACCCCACGCTGCTGCTGAGCATCCCAGTGCCACCACAGCCCAGGTGTACTGGCAGGAGACTGTCAGGTAGCCCACCTCTCTGTTCCCATAACCATTCCTCGAGAAGTGCTCTCGACCGTGAGAAAACGCTTCCCACGGGATGGGTTAGTCCCGATCTAGACTAACAAGTGGAAATCTTTGCTGCATTCAGAGGAAAACAAGCCTCCTTGCTGCTACCCTAAATTATTCATGAGGAGATGAGGTTGAGTGTCCATATATTTTGATTTATTCTTTTTTAATTTTTTTTTTTTATCTGTTTTTAGCGATGAGTGTAATAAATAGCTTTACCCACCAAACTCGATTCTGTTCAGCAGCCGAAAGAGATGCGGGGGAAAAAAAAAAAAAAAAGAAAAGAAAAGAAAAAAAAGAAAAAAAAAAAAAAAAGGAGGAAAAAGAACCAAACCAACCCCCCAGCCGAACAAACAAAGCAACCACCACCTCGGTGCGCGGATGCCTTGTCGCACAGTGCCGCCCCGTGGCGCGGCCGCAGGCGCTGCTGCGGGCTGGGATGGAGGCGTCCCGCAAACTCCTCAGGTCCCGAGCAATTGCTAAAGGCTCGTAGGGATTTTCCTGAGAAGAGCGTTGCGGCTCGCTGCCCGGCTGCGATTATTAAAAGCTTCACGAGGTGCTGGACAGCTAAGGGGAATAACTCAACGCCAGCATTCATTGGAAACACAGACTTGTATTACGTAATTGCAATTAAGTGTTGCTGTACGGACCACAGCTAAGCTAAACGTATATACGAGATTGTTGTGCTTCTTTGTGTGCATCAATATACAGTGTGAAATGTTCTGTTATAAGAAAATAGCATCAGTTTTACCGTGACAGATCACAGTTTTGTCCTGTTCAGTATCAGTAATAAAATCAGCCATAATTGCCTCAGCGTGCTCTGAAGTGCACTATTCTGTAACATATTCCCCCAGCAATTTGCAGCTCATGAACATCCCAAGCCTGTGTTCTCCAGAGCTACAAGAAATTTCTGCTCTGAACTTTTCCAATCACTTTTTGACCCAAAACACTATTTTAACATCCATAGCATACTGCAACAAAGAATTTCACCATTTAAGTTGTGAGAAGCAGCATATCCTTTCTCTCTTCTTCTCTTTCTCCATACATGCAAATATGTACATTTCATATATGTATGTATAAGAAAATTACCAACTTAGTGCTGGCTTGTCTGCTCTCTCCATTACCATTTTGGAACTCGCCACCTTCCTTGGAACCTTCGTTTTTTATGAGAAATGGTAAAAAATGTCTGTCCATCTGCCTTCCCTGTGTGACTCACGGCATTATAGATTTCCCTCCCTCCTTTTCTATCCTGTCATTTCTTTTCCAGACTGCAAAGTCTGGCTTTAAACAGTTCTTGATACAGCAGCTCTTTCTCAATTTTCTTCAGGGGCACCCTGTTGCCTTTTTCTGTGTGTCTTTACTTCTATTGCATCATTTAAAACAAAATGCAGGACTAAGAGTTGCACATTGCAGCTTTTAAATGTAGATGTTTCCTTCCCTTATGTCTCTGTTTTCTTTAATGATTTTTAAGTATCTTTGTAAAAGTCAGATGAGTGAAGGTTTAACTATTTACTTTTACATATAATTTACAGGCCTAGTTGTTGGTTTTTTTAAGACAAGCAATTTCTTCAGATTTTTCTCTGGCAGGAAAATTATTTCTGTCTCATCTTTTTCAGATCCCAGGCAATATTCCTACATTAGAAATAATTTCTTTTCTGTCTTTTGTCTGCTCTGTGGCTGCACTTTCAAGTTACCTGCAGCAAAGAATTCTTGATTTAACCTTATGAAAACATCTGAGTGTCAAAAATGTTATGATCTGAAACTGGAATTAAATAGGAATGTCATGAAGCGTGAAACTGTACTGCTATAGTCAAGGGAATATTGCAACCAGCTAGTACTCTTCAAACAAATAATTGAGGCTGAAACCTAAGCAGTAAACAGAAAATTACAAGTAAAATATCAATATTTGTTCAATATTTAGCATGTTAGCTCTTAAATAAACTCAGAAGGATTTATTCTGAGATATACAAATTAAATAATACATACAACATGCAACAAAAGGCTTTATCTTCCAAACTCCCTTATTCATAATATTTCTAAGAACAGATTTTTCAGCCATGGTCTTTATTTCCCAGAAATTCAGATACTCTCTGAAAACAGATCAGAATGTCAGGTCTAAACTTCTGAGGTCAATGTGACTTACACTTCTTTTTTTATGTCCCCCCAAAAAATAAACTATTGGTTATTTTCTTTAGTAAAGCTGATTCTTCTCTCGGGCAGAAATCACCTTTTTAAGTGACCTCTGCCTGTGATAGCCTTGGTGAAAGAGTTACAAACACAATTGGATTATTTTTTCATGTCTAGCTTCAGACCTTTTGTGACACTAGAAAGCAATTTCCACCAGAGGGCTCATCTTGGGGAAAGATTATGGTTCATAAAGATCTGGGACCCAAACTGCCAGCAGTAGGTTGTTTTTGAAATGCAAACTTCTTGAAAATGAAAGAAAAAACAGGGGTCCTCTCTCCTCCAGCTGAAGTGATGACAGACCACCAGGCCATCTTCCTTTTGCTTGATAATGTGAAAAGATCACGAGAAAGGTGCGAAGGAAGAAGTGTGAGAAGTGGGGGTGTTGGCAATGTTTGCTTCCAGATTAATTTCCAGAGAAACAGAATTTTTTCTGATCCATATCTAACCTTCTTCACATCAAGCACGTGTTTTCCCAGGTCTGTGTACAACAAGGGGATGATCTGAAGAAGAGTCATTGGAGCGATACAGGTTGTCCCCCTTTTGGTAAGGCTGTGGAATTCCTTTTTCTGCAAATGCCCCTGTCTGGTTGGGGAATGCACCCTGTGCACATCTCAGTGTGTACCGATACCCAAAGCAAATTTGTCAGAACAGCATCAGTGGAACTAAGGAAATACCTACACCTATTTCCATGTCAACTGCATTTTATTATAAAATACTCTCAGACTGAGAGAAAGTCATTTGTTTTTTGATGTTTTCACTTCAGTTTTTATCTACCAAATATCTATGCTTTTGGGGAATTTGACTAGTATGAAAAGTAATCTTGGCAAAAAAATAAAACACCTTAGGGTATAAGCAATCAGAAATCGAGAGAAAATTGAGATGTAGAAAATATAGAAGATTTCATGCAAAAGAATGGCTGACAAATGTTTGGACATCTCTGAAGTGTGAAAACATTTTTAAAGTGAGTTGCTGAAAACATCACAGAAGTTAAACTCAGAAAACATCCAGTTTCTTTTTCAATTTAAAATATTTATTTATATTCTCCGCTTCTTTCGTATTACTATTCAAAGTCAGTATAAGTATATTGGCATGTCTCTACTATATATTCAAGTAGAATAGACTTGGAGAATATATACATTTTATGAGTCTTGGGTCAAATGTGTGAACTCTTTTTCCTTCTCCTTATGCATGTAAATATATGTGTGTGTGTATATATATATATATATAATCAAGTTACCAACTCTGTGTTGAACATAAATCTTTTCTGCTTCCTCTATTATTTTCTTACACTGCTTTGGACATGAATACATGCCATGGTCACGGCACAACCTATATTCTGGCATCTTCTGCTCAAGTGATACTTGATTTTACGTGCTATAGGTACAAAATTGGTTGATGGAAGCACTGTGAGGATATGGGCTAATACCTCTAGAGGGCGAGGTCATCCATGAGTTACCCAGCTAAGCAATCTAAGCATTTTAATAGAAAAATTTCTCAGGACATTTCTTTTTTTTCCCTCGTGTTTGGAAATGAAAGAACTACACACACTGTCTGGAGGAAGGAAAAGAAAACAAAGAGATAAAAATGAGAAAGGTTCACCGGTATTTGTTTTCAAAATGAAAAGCCAGCAAAGGGAGAAAAAGGGAGAAAAAGAATCTCAGATTCCTTGTAAGATTTTCAGCAATCTAAAACCAAGGAAAACACGGCAGGTAAACAACACTACGTATTTTATTAAGGTCTGGGTGCTCACTTGCTGTCGTGCTCCTCGCCCTCCACGTGTCACCATCCCCTGCGCTGCTCCCCAGGAGAGCTACAGCTCCTCGCCGCCTCCACAACCGGGACGCAGACGGAGCCCTGATCAGTGGTGAACCCTTCTAACCCTCCCACCATCGGGCCGACACCGAAAACGCCAATCTCAACCATTTTGCCTAGGATGGTAAACTGGACCATTTCCAGTTTTTCCATAGGGTGGGATGCCCTGAGATGTTTGTGGGGATCAGCATTGCGCCTGTAGTGCCTCCTTCAGCTGAGCCCTGAAACTCCCTGTCTGTGCGGCCCTGAAAGTCAGTCTGTCCCCACAGACCAAAGAAGTGACTTTGAAGTGAAGCTCAGGATCCCAGCGTGCCCAAATGACTATCCAGCAGAGGGAGATTTGTGGCATCATAGGCAATGGTCGGGGCAGCATCTCCGGATTCTGCCCTAGGTCTGAGATCTATCTCTCTCTGCTTCCTCAGAGGCTGACACAAGAGCTTTAGCAGAAAGAAGAGCTTTGGCAGATATAAGTCTGTGTCTGTGTTTGCATTTAAGGAAAGTAATCTACTGTGGAAAGGGTAAATTGGAGAAATGAGCTTTGCAGATAGCTGATCGCAGTGAGGGTAGCTGTTATTCCATCTGTTTCTGCCTTAGCTGTTGCACATCTGCATCTATTTTCTTTTCAGCCCCCTGTCACGTACCGGTGTATTTGCTGCAGTGGGCTTCCTCTAACAAGAGACAAGGTGAGCAAGAACAAAGTCATGAAAACTTAGGTGTGAAGACAAGTTTGAAAGACTGAGACAGATATGTTCCTGTTTGTTTTGTGTTTTTGTTTTGTTTTGTTTTTCATGGAACAATAAAACAAACCAGAACAAAACAAAACAGAAATGACCATGCACTGACACTTAGCTTTATTTTCTGTTCTGCTCCAGAAACCCCTTGAGACTGCCTAAACAAGAAACACAGCAAAGCATGATACAAATATATAGACTCCTATAAGATTCAATCTTCAAGAGTGTGTGTGTGTGACAAGACCTTGAGATACTTTCACAGGAAACTTCTACTTACCATTCCTGGTCTTTGGTGAAACCAGCATGAATCTTTGACTGAGTCAAGCTGAATTTTTTGTAGATATTGTTTTATCTATAAATACCATATGTAATCTGTACCTTAGTAATGCCTTTATTCTAAGATGAAGAAACATTTTGGGTGTGCTTTTATAAATGCCTTTTCTTGCCTCTTGCAGATGAGAATTTCTGTGATGTAAGAGTTATTTGGAGTCCATGGCAGTGAATAGTTCATATAAGAGAAAAAAGTTCAAGGCCTTTCTTTATGGATATGTCTTATTCAAATAAAAACACTTGTAATTTAATGCATTCCAATTCATTGCTGTTGTAAAAGCTACCTGATGATGATTTAATAAAAAGAGGAAGGCTGTTCACTAACTTCCACAATGGTTTCAGATCTTGAGGAAATGGCATACAGTCTGGGACAACGACAGATGGATGACACAGCATCATAAGCCCAATCAACAGCAGAAAGAATCTGTTCCTTACAGGATCCCGCGTAAACAGTGAGGTTCATTCTCTACAGATATAAAACAGTCCCAATTCCAAATACATGTAGACATCTCTATAAGAAAGTTGGTTACAGCTTTTCATCTTTGAAACTATTTTTTTTTTCTGTCTGATGGAATATTTTGACATATCCCCTCCTCCTCATTTCAATACTGTCTTTTTTTTTTTTTCCTTGTGCAAAAACCTGCAAAAATTAAAATAAGAGCTGGGGAACTGCTAAAAATTGTAACGGTTTACTTTCTGTGGGATTTAAGTAGGTGTTGAATTCTATTTCTTTGAAGTGTCCAGGTCCAAGAAATAGCCCAGTAAAAAGATCCTGGATAGTTGTATCTCCTCATGGCTTTATTTTATTCCTTTAGGCTTTATAAGCTCATTCTACATCTGCTCTCCTCTCTTCTAATTTTCTTTTAATTCTCCTGGATACATAAAAGCTAGACATTTTTTCTTGTAGCACAGGGAAAAAAAGAAAAGAAAAAAAAAAAGGTTGCTTAAGTTTATCAGATCTAAACAATTGCACTGTTTCACTGACTTATTAAGTCATAAGTACAGTTTCAGGTTTGATCCTGTCTACATGGAACCCAATATAAAACTTTCCATTTTCCGATTAAACAGATATGGCTGAACATAAAGCTGCACTCCTTGAAGTTTAGTTATGAAAAAGATTTCTAACTGAATTTAGCCTTCCAGATTTTGCTTTTAAACTGAGTTCCCTGCCAGTTAGAAACTTCTGTTAGACTTTAGTTCTTAGAAGAGAGTGAAACCCTTATGTTTGAAACCCTTCATTAATCTCAGACTAAAATTATAAATATTCTGAAGTCTGCTGGTCTTCCCTTGGAATTATCCTGAATGAATTTTCAGTGAACAAAATCCTAGCATTACGTAATAGTAAGGAAGGAAGTTAGCCCCAAGAAATTACAGCAGAGCTGGCGTGACCAGCTTTTCAACATGATGCTTTCCAACGTGATGCAAATTGCAAATAATAGATAAAAATTATAGTTGACATTTTATTTTTACAAATACGGTCTTTTTTGAATGCTGCTATTTTTGAAGGTCAGTGTAAAAAGGTAGAAATAACTACCTTCTGAAAATACAGTTAGATATTAAGCTTATTAACCACTATTACTTTTATTGCTTTTATTTCAGAAGTTCCTAGAAGACATTTTGAACAGAAAACAGGAGGCATATTAAATACATAATGCTTAAATTTTAAGCAATTCACACAAAGGGAATTGCATTTGGGAAAATCATACTTCATAACCATGAAAGCAAGTTGATGCGCAGTTCCAGAGGCCTTGCTATTCTTGCGTATTTTTCACCTTTGCCATCTGAGATTCTCCTGCTTTGGCTCTATTTCTCTGGAGCTACAGGTTTAGCCCTGGTTTTTATTTTTATTTTTATTTTTATTTTTATTTTTATTTTTATTTTTATTTTTATTTTTATTTTTATTTTTATTTTTATTTTTATTTTTATTTTTATTTTTATTTTTATTTTTATTTTATTATTTCTATTTCTATTTCTATTTCTTCCATTCTTCTCTTGAATGGTATATCTCAGAGATATATCATCGTTGAAATCCCCCTGGGCCTCCCCTTCACCAGGCCCAGCAGTCCCAGCTCTCTCAGCCTCTCCTCAGGAGAGCACAATGTCTCATGCTTAATTTGGTGTCCACCAGGACCACAGGGCCTTTTCAGCAGAGCTGCCCTCCATCTGGGCCCCCAGCATGTCCCGGTACCTGGGGCTTCTCCCCTCCAGGTGTAGGACTTTGTGCTTCTCCTTGTTGAGCTTCGTGAGGCTCCTGTAGGCCTGTTTCACAGGCCTGTCAGATGTCAGCACGGCTCTCTGTTGTCTCTGCCACTCTTTTGTGCCATCAGCAGGCTTGCTGACCCCCATCCCGACCATTAACAAAGATGTTGAGCTGGCCTACACCCAGCATTGACCCCTGGGTTACACCACTCGCCTCCAGCCAGACTCTGGGCCCAGCTGTTTTTCTGTCCTTGCTCATCCAGCCCATACTTCAGCAGCTTCTCCATGAGACAAGCTTTAAATCTATCTGATCTCACCAAGACAGATTAAGAACCAATACTTCCTATGGCCCAACATAAAAGTTACCTGAGCAGTGTTTATGTATGAGCTGTTTAAATGCCGCTTATGAGACACCATGCTATTACGGGAAATTACATGGATTACACGACCTAAGAGGAGCATTTGTAGCAGGTTTGCTCTTTTTGCTGTTGCAGCTGCAGGTGCTGGCACAAACTCTTTTTCAGTTCAGCTGTTTCTAGCTGCCCAACAATACAGCTAACAACAAAGAAATATTTTAAATGGTTGCAATGCAGACAAGGATTCAGGATTAGTCACTCAGGCTAAAGGAGAGGAATTTAGTGGTATATTGTGTTTCACTCTCAGACAGACATGGGCTGTAGAACTAAATGAGACTGAAAAAAGAGTTTGAGAGTGAGAGATCCAAAAAACAACTGAGACAAAACTAGCCTGATGTCTGGCCACAGCAATGCTGCTCCTCAGTATAATATAGGGCAGTATAATACTGCGCTAATTCTGAAGTAAATTTGATAATCCTGAAATCTCTTGTATTTGTAACAGCTGGCCATTTTTTCTTTCTTCCTTCTCAGATTTCTTTCACTCAGATGCATTGGTCAGTCTTTTTTCTTTCATTTTTCTTTCTGACATTAAATTTGGTAAAAATGATAAATCTATATTTCTAAATTGAAGAATATGGTATTTGCAGCATTTTTAACCAATACAACATTGGCTACTTCTGTTGCAATGTTTTCCTTTAGAAACAAAAATGAAAATTAGCTGCAAGGTCAGACATGGCTAGAGCAAGAACTGACACCCAGACAGAGGAGATTTGGTAAACCTCAGCTTGTTCTTGCTGGTCTGCCTGTAGAAAATAATGGAGGGCTACAAACAGAAATAAATTTCCCTGACTCTCTTACTTTTACTGGGTAATTTCACAGTAGCTATAAAGTCAGCATCTGCCACATTTATTCAGAGTTGGCTATTTGTCAGACGGTGGGATAAAGAGATTTGTTTACAATTATTTCTAAGTAAAATCCTGTTGAAGCTGTCAGTCGTTTATCTCCATTTGCCTCCTCAAGAGGAATTCATGTGACATTTTCCTCTCAAGGAACACCAGCCCCAGCGCCTATCCCTGTTTTCTGACGTGCTGTATTGCAGACACACATTGATTTCCTGCCCCCGGAGGCAGGCAGCATAGCACAGTTCACATCCATTTGTCTGGGTTCTTTTTTCCCAGCCCCAGTCCCGGAGCAGCCCTGGGCAATGTCTGGGAGAATGCTACCTGGCATGGTCCAAATGCCACAAAATTTGCTACCAAAATTTTGGTAGCATGAAATTTTGTATATCCCTACAGTGCGTGACCCTGCACAAGGGTCTTTTCACAGGTAGAGTCTGGCCACGGAGATGGCAACACCGGAGTGCAGCTACCAGGGCAAAGCACAGCGGCCAAACAATGTGAACGGAGAGCCTGGTGTTCTCCAGTGGCCGTTGCAGACATTGTAGACATCTCTGTTGTATACAGTGGAGATGGTGGGGATGACGAAAGACAGAACTGTCATCGGTCCAGAAGCTTCTACAGGAGCAGAATCTCACTGCCACATGCTTCTAGATGACAAGCATCACAATAAAACTAGAGCTTTTCTGTATTTTTCTTTTTATATATATATCCCTATTTTTTATGCACTGTTAGAAAGTGGATTGGAAATGACACGTCTATTTCTATCTCTGTTCAAGTGTTTTATCAGGATGGTGGGCATATTAATGCTTTGCCTTTTCTCCCATGAAGTCCCATCTCTTTTTTGCATGTGTCAGCCAACAAATAACTACCTTACGCTTTCAAGCTGTATATACATCTTTTTTTTGCACAGTCTTCTTCCTCACAACTAAAAGTATTTGTGCAAAGTGACCCAAAGAGGAAGTGTTAAACATACCATGAGATTTTTGTCCTTTAACACAAAATCCAGAATTCTTCAGAGCTAATGGACTCAAATCTTTATGGCTGCAAGGAAGCTGATATTTCCAGTGAGCTGAAAAGAGTCAGATGAAGTAAATCCACAGATGTGGGTAATGGAGATATGTAGGTTCCTTGCCATAGAGTTTACCAGGAGTGATGAGAACAAAACATTATGTCTACAAATAGTAAAACCAACATCTCTCAGGACAGGACTATTAACGGGAGAATCAGGGGAGAAATATTTTTCTGGCTGGTGTTCAGAGCTTTAAATACTAGGATTGATGTTACTTCCCTTACCTACAGCTAAAAGAGATTATCAGTGAGGCTTTTCTTTCTTTCTAAATTTCAGGCATTACCCTGAGATATACTTCTATGCAAAAAAATAAATTCTTAACTTCATCCAACTCCATACGTACTTACTATCTGTCATATATTGGCTGTATGAGCTATTTCTAACTTACATAGTTTTGATTACTCAAATACCCATTGCATTTCTCAGCAGTTTGCCAACTTTGTTAGCTGAAGCTCAACTCTTACCTCATAATCTGTCTTTATAATGTTCTCATCGCTTTGTCTTTCTTTCTTTCTTTCTTTTTCTTTCTTTCTTTCTTTCTTTCTTTCTTTCTTTCTTTCTTTCTTTCTTTCTTTCTTTCTTTCTTTCTTTCTTTCTTTCTTTCTTTCTTTCTTTCTTTCTTTCCTTCCTTCCTTCCTTCCTTCCTTCCTTCCTTCCTTCCTTCCTTCCTTCCTTCCTTCCTTCCTTCTCTTTCTTTCTTTCTTTCTTTTTCTTTCTTTCTTTTTCTTTCTTTCTTTCTTTCTTTCTTTCTTTCTTTCTTTCTTTCTTTCTTTCTTTTTCTTTCTTTCTTTCTTTCTTTCTTTCTTTTTCTTTTCTTTCTTTCTTTCTTTCTTTCTTTCTTTCTTTTTCTTTTCTTTCTTTCTTTCTTTCTTTCTTTCTTTCTTTCTTTCTTTCTTTCTTTCTTTTTCTTTCTTTCTTTTTCTTTTTTATTTTCCTCCCTCCCTCCCTCCCTCCCTCCCTCCCTCCCTCCCTCCCTCCCTCCCTCCCTCCCTCCCTTCCTTCCTTCCTTCCTTCCTTCCTTCCTTCCTTCCTTCCTTCCTTCCTTCCTTCCTTCCTTCCTTTTCTCTGGAATTCCTCCATTTTTATTGTTTATTCTAATAATGTAACAATCAGCATTGAGTAGAAGGTTCAGTTCCAGACATTATCAAGAAGGTTCTGAACACCAGCTGTCCAAAATGGTTCAGAGATTAGACAAATTCATGAAAGAAAGGTTAAGGAAAACTTTCAAGTAAAATGCCATGTATGAAAGTAATCCCACCAGGCCTAGTGCCTATCTTCTGGAGATGCCTAAATGGTAAACTGCCAGACGCTGGAAGACCATACAACAGAAGTGTCCAAACATATTGCTCTCTGTTTTGTGCCTATGCAATGTCAGGTGACTGTGATTACAAGTATTAGGAAATATTCTTGGGAATAAATAGTTTTTTCTCTGAAAACTGGTATCTTGTTTATGCCTCCTAGTTGAAGTCATGTTTTGCAGCTTCTTTTCCTCTCAGGTTTTCATCCCTCATGTTTCAGACTCCTTAAAATGTAATATTTCTGATTTTTTCAGGTTGAAACCACCAACATTTCTTTTGAGGTTTGTACTCCTTCTAGGTTCCTTTGTGGTATTTCTTTTTTTTTAAAAAAGCTCACAGCTTCTCCTGGCTTAGAAAAATCTGCACATTTCCTCAATGTGTTTCTTGTTCCCCTTTCTAGGACATAAATGAAGTCAAATAAGATCATACTTTTTGCCATTGACAGGTCTCCCATAGTTTGCCTATCCACAGAAGTTAGTGTGTTGTAAACAAAGGTTTGGACTAACATCATAATAAATATTTTACATCCTTTTCTAGACAGGTGCTCCTAATGCACAATAACGCTGATTTCTAAGTAAGGGACTGGCTGTTATTGTGAACAAACCTGAGCTATCCTTCCCTAGCTACACCATAGCTTGTACTTCACCACATCATCTTCAGCTTATTTTTCCAAGACATTTTCAGGTGTTAATCAGATATTCTTACAGTGGCCTTACATTATGTTTTATAGAAGTTTATTGCATAAACCTAGAGGGAGCAGAATAAGAGGAAGGCTCAGAAGAAACAATTGAGAGCTATAGGGTTGTTTCAGCATCTTAGGCTTGACGGCTACAGCTTCTGCTATGCATAACAGAGAGAAGGTGGGGACTGCACTGCTGGAGGGACCTAACATTAACGTTAGGATATGATTAGTGGTTTTTCAAGACTAATCTCCTAATCTCTCAGGGGAGGAAAAAAATTAAATAGGAGACAGCTCACTCAACTTTTGAACTGGTATAGATCTCTGCAAACGGAACAAAATCAAATAGTGAGATGAGTAAGAAAACCTGAGATAGGTGGAGGCAAGAACAGAAATTAGAGAAGATGGACAGGTGGGAAAAAAAAAAAAAGTATGGAAGATTGTGACATGAGGAACTTGAGAGATTTGTGTTAGCTAGTAATGTCAATGTAGAAAATAGCATGAGAAGACAATAACACAAGAGTAGGAATATGAGAAGGGAAAAAAACAGCTCCAGGACAATGAATGAAAGAGCATCTTGGACTGAACCAGGCAACACCGTTCTCCTACTGTGGATGGAAGTTTCAATGAGCAGCTTCAGTGCTTTCTGCTGCAGTGGAGATGAATGATCAAGATAGGAGTCATAAACAGAGTACTGTCACTAAAACATCCTGTGGTGGTTTCACACGGATGGCAGCTCAGCACCAACACACTGCTCTATCACACCCTCTCCTCAAAAGAGCACCCAGAGAAAATGAGATGAAGAAAGGCTCATGGGTTGAAGTAAGGACAAATCATGGGCAAAACAGACTCAGCATGGGAAGATTAATGCAATTTATTACCTGTTACTAGCAGACTGGAGCAGTGAGAACTAAAAGCAAAGTAAAACCACTCACTCTCTGCCCCTGCTCCCCGTGGGGTCCCTCCCACGGGATGCCGTCCTTCCCGAACTGAGCCTGCGGGGGCTGCCCACAGGCAGCAGCTCTTCAGGATCTCCAGCGGCGGGTCCCTTTTGGAGCAGCTGGAGCTGGCTCCTCTCTGACATGGGGCAGCTGCTGGGCTCTGACCACAGCGACTGTCCCTGCAGCCCCCTGCTACCAAAACCTTGCCAATTAAGCCCAATGCACAGAAGCAACAATTGCTCCATAACTAATAACTATGGGAAACAGAGGAATAACCCCTATTTTTATGGGTAACCAAAAGAGTTAATTTGTTGCAGAAATCCAGATCTAATATTTGTCATTTTTATTGAGAGAATATTATACCTTCAAAATATGTTGTTGTTGTTTTTTTTTTTTTTTTTCGTTTCCACTTTCCACTGCATTGCATCACAGTGAGTCATGGTGTCTTTTTTCCATGCAAATGCTAAGGCCTGCTGCAACAAATCAGACACGATATGAAAAATACAATGACTCAAAAAGGTGCTTACCACTTTTTTAACCATCAAATTCCAAGCACAGTTTATAACCGGTGGGATAACCTCTTCTGTCAGAGGAATTCACAGCTGAGCAAAGCATGGTCCTGAATTTTATATGTCTTTAAATAATGCTTTTACAGAACAGTCCTTGCAGCCCATTAAGTTTACAACAACGGTTGACAGTGTACTCCCAAACAGGTAAGTCTCTCTTAATGAACAAACAGTGCTGAAACCTGAATTCGGTGCCTTGGAAACCCTGCAAAATCAAAGCAGGATGCTTCTCAGGTCAGTGATGGAGCTCCCCAGCTCAGGGGTCTCTGGTCAGTTGGTCTCATCAGATGAGCCTGTAAGCACAAGACACTGAACTTCTGAATGCTCTGCCTGATGCACTGACTCACCTGAATGTCCTACCAAGAAAACTCCCCAGCTCTCCATCCTACCACATATACTTCTGAAGTTTCTGTCCCCTGCTCTGGATTTACAGAAACCTATGGAAAGGACTAACAAGAACTGTGCTAGCATGAGTCTAAGTGAGTCACAGTTGGAGCTTTGTTAACTTTGACTCATTTTGATGTAGTGATTATCATTTTCTGGTGAAAAAAAAATATTCTGCCAGGAAATTTCTAGTCAATCTTCAAATTACCAGCAAGGTCTCTGGTGTCACTAGTCCCCCAAGTCAACATACAAGTGCAAATGTGCATTTTTGGCAAGAATGCATGTTGCTGCCATAGTGAAGTGGTTTCATCCAGAATAAAGCTGGGCTCAGAACATGATCTGCTGAACTGTGAGAGCAATAGGACCTCTGAATTTGTGGTTCAGAAATAGGCTTCTCTCTCTCTGCTATCTTCTTCAGCCCGTCCTATTAGACATGTGTCCAGATGCAGCACCCAGGGAGTCAATCCATCGAGTGCCCAGGTCACCACAGATGATCAAAGGCTGGAGCTCTGGCAGAACGGTAGGCTCTAAATACAAGTACATGTCATATCTCTGGGAGAAGACTACTTCTGTCCTGTGTATTTGTCATCAGAAGACACAAAAATAGTGACAAAATGTTAGTGGATATTTCTTGTACAATCTTCATTCTTTCACATATGGGTAGCACAGAGAAATTCACGGGGGAAAAGAGATGTGAAGGTATGCCAGCCAAGGTTAGACCAAGTCTAAAACTCAGTGGGTTCGGGTAATATTTTTAATGCCTAATGGAAGAAAAAGAAATGAGAAATCACATCTGGGCAAAGCAGGAAAAACAATACACTTCTAAAAACACGTTTTCAGTCCCATTTATTTTCTATCAGAAAATTTTGGCATTCTTAAATGTTTTAGTTTGCGTGTTTTTTATTTGCTCACTTGCACATTATGTCAAAAGTAGTATGAAATATTACTTATAAAAGCAGGCTTTGTTCCATAACTTAATGGATGGATAGAGATATTTCTAAGTGATGTTACACTGCACTTATTTTACATCAGAATATTTTAACATATAACACAACAGCATCTACTTTCTTTTTCTCTCTGAAATTTTGCAAGGACTGATATAAAAAATAGTAAGTAAGCGGTCTTCAGCAATGAAATACATATTTCTGAATTACTTAGTTGAAATGGTAAGGCAGCTTCCATAGAAGGGTTGACTAGGACTTTAGATATGCTGAAAAATTATTATAAAAATACTACTTGCATAATTTTATAGCAAAACAGGATATCTTAAGATATATGTCAAGACATTTAGGCAACTGTAGATTGAATAAATACTCATCTTAAGCTAGAAGAAGTTTATTTCTGTAAAAAGCTACTTCATCACACATTAAGTGAACTTTGAGTTAAAAGGTAAAAGTTACATTTATCTAAAGGAATTTAATTTTATGACAAGAAGCAAGTTTTCTGGCAAACTAACGCTGGCCCTTTTCTATATTAGGGTGGATTGTGGCCCAGTAGGAGCAGATTTTAGATGACACAGCTGGAATGGAGGAGCTTATCTTGATGTTGTACACACTTGGTGGGGAAGGGGGACCTGAACATAACAGCCATTATAACCAGAAGCACATCGAATATCTCCTAGAGTAGATTTGGTTTAGTTTAAACTGAAATAATTCCAGTGTGTACTTAAAAGACTGCCCTCTAATATGAACCACATTGCAGCAAATGAGGATAACTGGGCAACTGATTGATTCAAAGTGGGACATCATTGTTTCTTGTACCTTGCCAGCTAACCTGAAGTAGCATTTGTACCAGACATGTACCAGACTTGTTACCAGAGCAGTAAGTCAGAGGATTGCCTTCCAAGGGAAATAATTTACATTTCAGGAATTGCTTCTTTGGCTATGCTCAAGCTATTTGTCACACCATTAAGTAAAAGACTCCTTGTCCTGCACCTTCCCCAGCCACAGGCAGTAACTCCAAAGAGCACATGCCAAGAGCACATGTCCAAAGAGCACAATGCCAAAACCACAAGTTATACATGTTTGTTAGATGATACACCTGGATTTAGCACCCTCACCCTTGTCCATAATATGTTCCACAGGACCTGCTTCCCTGCTCCTATCTCACTGTATTCTTGAGGCCACTTCCTTCTTTAGCCTTGGTCTTCTTTCTTTATTTATTTTTTTAATTAAATTGCTGGCAACTACAGTGATTCCATAAATTGTATTATTTTATCTGACAACAATGTGTTTGTACAGCAGATCTTGTAATTCACAAAGAGCAGTATGTTGTCTTCACGAGCTTTGCTGGAAATTAGTCTGGGTATCTTTAACTCAGATTTTGCCGGCATCACCTTCATCGAGATGAGTGTCTCCTCTTCTAAACAAATCTTTGAGACTACAAAATAAACCTAGAAAATCCCAGTCCTAGTCCTAACAGTGCCACTAACCCATTCCTTGGATTCTACAAAGGTACCTTTACCACACGGTTACAGTTGGGTGACTTTCCTGCCCACTGACTGCATTTTACTGCTCCTACAACAGTCACAATGCAGTAAGAAGCATTTCCATACTAGAGCTGTGCTGCTTTACAGCTTGATATATTTAAAATGCTAAAAAGTGTGCTTGCGGTAGCACATTGGGATAAACTGAAGCGTGGACATGCTTCATTTTGCTCCTTCAGTTTTGAAAGTGGCAATAGCCAGCAGAGGAGTGGGCTTGGCAGCCAGATGTGGTGACACCTGAAACCACCTCTGCTAAATGAGACTGATGTCAGGTTTAGATCTGGATTTTAAGAGTAATCATCATAAATAAATAAAGCATCAGTATTTTCATTTGATGCCTTCACTAGGTATCAGCCTACTCTGTGGGCCCACATCTGACTTGGAAAAACAACATTAGTCGTTATTAATCAGAACTGAAGGCGAGTTCCCAAGGATCGTCGACAGGGATTAGCGTGGTGTCTAGACAGAAGTGAGAGGCTACAATCAGCACAGTCAGTGCACCTGGCAAGTGGCAAGGGTTGTGTTAAAACTGGCAGGTACCACTAGCCTTAAAGTGACTAGTGAGATCTGTTAAGTCAGCAGGTGACCTGGGGCTGCCAAAGGCTCCCGGGCTAATTTCAAGGCCATGGTGGGCTCTGGGGTCCCCAGCTGGTGTCAGTAAGCTGTGAGCAGCTTCTCTTTTACAAGATGGCTTAGGATATGTTCAGGATTGGTGCTACCAGGGATCACACAGCACAAAAATACACTTCAAAACATTTATTATTTACTTTACTATTTTTTACTTATTTGCCACTTTTTTTTTTTAACTTATATTCCACATGTCCAAAACTTAAGGCTTTAATTTGGACAGACTCATACATTTCCCATCATATGAGTAATGGTTGCAGGCTCTGGAGTTCAGTGAATGGAGAGAAATTGGCCTTGAACATTTATAAAGGTAGTAAAGAAACATATTACTAAAATTCTGGATTTGAATCTTTCCAGTCTGTCTGAAGGTATTTTGCACTTAAACTGTAGCAAAAAGCAAAAACATGACTTAGTAATAATGTTTTTCCAAAATGCAGCACCGAACAAATAAAGAACATTCTTGCTAATTCTGGAGATCATAAAAAAGGATGATAAACAAGAGCGTGAATTAATTCTCGTGTCCTTTGTATAGGTCACATATTTATCTAGCCATATTAAAGGTTTAGCATCCGGTGCCATTATAGCCTACATTTATTCTGTAATTACTGGGGACATTGCTAAGATGCTTAATTAAAACAGGCAATTCCTATTCTCCTTCGGCTTGTTTTTCAGTGCTGCAGAGTGATTAGAAATGACATGCAATTTCACTCACTCTTGTGTTCTACCATAAAGTGCATGAAGCTGGATAGCATGAATGGGACTGTGAATGTCAGGTAGCAACACATTCCCCAAACTTACTTTGTACGCTACTTTGGCTTGCAGTTCAGATAACAGTTGCAAAGTAAATTCTGATTACTCGTCAGTGTGAACAGGCTTTGCTAAGAAATTAGAAATAATGCGTTACTAGAACTGAACTCCAAATGGCTGCGTGTGGCTCCAGTCTTTATTCAATTAACGCTTGTTGGCAACAGTGGAAATATTGCCCAATTTAATTTGTGGAGGATAAGGCAATTTGGTCTCTTGAGGTGCCTTCCAATGACAGCATTTGACTCAAAGGACGTTCTGGCTCACAGCATTTTCCATCATCATCTAACACTGGCCTCAGCACTGGTCTTTCTACAATTCACTTGCTTCCAAGATGAGATCCCTCTTTAAAATATATAAATAAATGAAAAGTTTCATCTATTACAACCACCTTTCCATGCAATTCTGCCTCACCAGTCCTTCTGGACCAAGGCTTGGAGAGAGATGGTGTAAAGATACAGTTTGGTGTCCTGTCCTGATGGCTGATGGAGGGATGAGGCCCTGCAGAGAGCTTCTTCTCCCTTAAATTCAGCTACAGAAGCTCAATTCAGGACAACTGGTCCATACAATTCAGTGTCTAAACCAGTCTGTGAAGCTTTTCACGTAAATTCCTTCTCTCATGCTATTTTGCACAGAAATAGTATTAAAACAATGAGAAAGCATGAGCTTTGCTCTCAGAAAGTTTACTAATAAGTTGGGTTATTTAAAAAAAAAATCCATTAAAATCTTGCTTCCTTGAAGTATATAAAATAATACCATGATTTTAAACATGTTTCTTTAAAACAATATATACCATTTCTGTGACTTATTTTCAGAATGAATAACTTGATGCACAAAAATGAATTTTACATCTCATATTTACACAACTTTTCAGATGTGACCTTGTATACAACATGTAGAATTCCCACCATATGGGAGATAAACCCAGGGAGAAAGAATGAAAAATAAAAGCAATAAAGATTACTTTTTTTTTTTTTTTCACTTCAGTAATTGGATTTGTTAAATGCAGCACATTTAAGTGTGTGACTGTGATAGAGTTTAATTTCCATCTTTTTTTTTTTAATTTCAGATAAACACTGTCGTGTTGAAATTAAAAAAAAAATATATATATAGACCAGCAACGGTAAAAGCAGGCACAGACGGCATTAAATGATCTGCAGAAGCTGAGGAAAATACAATTTAAATTCTAATTTAAGTTACTATTGTTCATGCACAGACATTATAACAAGGCAAGTTTCCTGAATCTATGACATTGTTATTTTGACTTTTAGAGATAGAATTTCTGCACAACTGAAGCTATGGCAGTCTGAATTTTGGCCTACAAAAGTAGAAAACATGGAATTCTTGAAAGAATAAATCCTTACTGTGATAATTTTTTTCTGTGATAAATTTTGAATAATAAAAAAATTAAAAGATGGTGTTACTAGAATAGTTAAATGCAGTCTCTCTATTTAACAGCACACCAGAATAGTCAATGAAAATTATAACAAAATACCCACAAAGATTTCATGGGCACTGACTATAATTCATCTACTAGTGCTTAGCGTACTGTATTAGAACAAATGACCAAACCAGGAAAAATTAGCAAAACTTTTAAGCAGAAACCGTATTCGTTCAGTGAATGAATCAAGGTAACTTGTGACCAGTGTACTTCTGGATTTTTTCCTAACTAGTCTGAGAGATAAGGCCAAGCAGAAAGGTAAAGCCAGGTAGAACTGGAGCACTGGAATAAACCTCAGCTTGTGGGAGAAGGATGTTGTGAGACTCTTCCCCGTTGATAATATTTCTGTTGTTCGTAAGCAGGGAGTTGTCAGCTGTCATACATGTAAGGCATTTGTTATACTTCCTGCTATTAAAAGTATCTTTAAATAATTGGCTTGTTAATTTACTGACTATTAAGAAGTGTCTGTCTCTTTTAGAGCAACTGCAGTTCAAAGACATTGTTCACAGCAAGAGTGGGATTGTGAGTTTGGCTTCAAAAAATGAACCATCTCATCATACAGGAAACCAATGTTTCTAGACTACACAAGTGATAATCATTGATTTCAATATTTTTAGAGTCTCAAAGTTGCTCATTCAACTTTGTGACTGGAATTGAATCATTCTGTGGTTTGAGGTTTGGGGGAATTTTGAACAAAGGAAATGTATACTGTGACCAGAGCTATTCAGCAAATATGATCCGAGTGTATGAATCCTTTCCATCCACCTGAACCTGCAAATTGTGGTTAGCACTGAAAGAGCAGTAGTGAGAAAACAAAATTTACTAACACAGTTCCCACCCTTGTCAAGCAACAGCACTTCTGAATTATGAAGACATCTCATTCTGGTACATGATGGTGTTATTTTTCCAACATACTAGGCTGAGAGTAACCAAGATCTGAGAGTAGGTTGCTTTCACTAATTAAATTAAATGTTCAATAATGAAAGCCCTTGGAGAATATAAACCAGGAAAGGTCACGGTACAGTACATGCACACGTGCACAATGCAGTAACATAGAACCTTTCACCTAGAATTACACTTAACAGGAAACTCGGAGGATTTCATACCGGTTTTTGTACAGCAATATCACACCAGCAACTTGGAGCATATCTAAGAATTGCCCACATTACTTCCTTTTTAATGGAAATTCTATTGAATCTAATGCATAATTTGAGTACTAGCAATGCCTCTTTTTTTTTTTTTTTTTCCAATTTGAGGAATTTTTTTTTCCACTTGAAAAAGAGGCAAAATATTAGCAGTAGGTGCTGAAGCAACCACTGCAAGCTTGTAGAAAAGTATTCTTAAAGCCAAATATAAAGTCTTCCGCGGGGGTGGTTCACCACTTCCTTTGGCTGCCATGCAGGAACTCATTTAGCAGAGAAGATAAAAACAAGAGCTGAGTGCAGAATAATTAAACACTTGAGATGATTCTGGATCAGGACTTTTTGACATTGTGTACTGGAGAATGACATTGTGGAATATTCATTTTTCTTTAGTATAAATTTGTTTTTATGCTGTACAATGACATTAATTTCGTTTCAACTTAAGAAATGTACAAATTTCAGCAGAAAAATAGTGCTTTAATAGAAGACCCCTGAATAGGAGTAAATCCCTTCTCTCCACTGGAGGGAAGGAACCTGAAGTTTAAGGGTAAAAATTAGACAAATTTAAATGCAAAAAGACTCCCCTGCAGTTAGAAAAGACTCCCCTGCAGTTACCATCTGTTACCATTATTACTGCAGAGAACAAGGTAAAGGGTTTACAAGGTAAAGGGTTCTCTGAAGGATATCACTTGGTTGTGAAGCTCAGAGACCTTTTGCTTCTGGGAGGTGAAATCAACTTTGGCGTAGGAAAGAAACTAAGTCAAAACATTAGTTAGTGTCATTCTCTGATCACATTTTGAGGAGACATCCTCAAAAGCTTGAAAACAATTTCCCATTCAGGAATTTCAAAAGAGATTTTTTTTTTCTTGAAATGAATTATATAAGTCAAAGAACAGATAGAAAGCTTTGGTCAGTAATGTATATAATACCTGAACCTTACAGAGCACTGATGGAAAATTGTTGCCCATTCAAACTTACAAGTTCTTTTTAATTTGAATATTATAATATATATATAATTAATAATATGAGAATATATTTATAACACTGTAAAAATATATTTAAATATTATATAAATACTATAATATTTCTGTGACCTTCTGTTGCCTTCATATATCCTCCAACACAGTTTGGATACCCACTTTTTGCAAAATACAGTTATTTCAGGCACATTTCCAATGACCACAGTCAAGAAATAAACATCTCAGGACAACTCAAGCCTCCACCACAGTCACCCTAACAAATGATTTACCCACATCAAAATGGCTAGCTATGAATCAGAACGAGGATAAGTTTAACAGTTTTTGAATCTTAACCAATATTCTGTCGCAAGAGCAGTTGTGCTAGCTCCTTACTAAGTCCGAGGCCATCTGCCTCCTCAAATTAAAGTCTGGGAATTGTTATTGCCATCTGATATCTGTATAATAGATGCCCTTCTCTTCGAATATCATGAGTGCCGCAGGTGCATTACAGTCAGTGGTGGAATGCACATCAGGTTTGTGTTCTTCTAAATCTGAAGACTGTGACCACAGAAATTCCCAAAGCAACCTCCAATGATCTGTTCTGAAACATGAACAACTGAACCATAAATATCACGGTGTCTCAGTTGAGATTATATGACATTTAATAAGGCTTAAACTTTATAGACAACAACATTGACTTTTGCCATCAAAGCCACACAAAAGACCAGTCTGTAATTGTCCCCACTTTTAAATAAGGTCACAGAAAAGAAGTAATAGGGCTACGGGCTAGCTTTAAAAGTCCCCCCCACTGATACAATCTGATACATCTTAGCTTACCTTGTATGCACTAAGAAGCTCAGCAAAGACGAGCAGCTTAGCACATTCAGCCATAATCAGGGTGGAGGAAGAAAGGACAGTTCTTCTATCAACAAAAAAGTCATCACTCGATGCAGACTTGGGCATTAAGACGTCCCTTATTACAGACATTCCATCGACTAAGATATAAATTTTGCAAACTAAATGCAAGTAAACTGCCGTCTTTCTTTGCCTGTAAAATTACTAAGACATGTTGGACTCATGTATATACCAATTTTAAGTTTTGGCTTTTTCCCTCAAAATGTGTTTCCAGAATTATTACTACATAGTTTTAAGGATTCTGTTCAATGTATGTACATTCACAGGCTACAAGTCTTCAAAGCAAATTTGTTGAGCAGTAACTTTTAATAAGGTAGGCTTATTCTACCAGCCGATATGGGTTTAAGAACAGCACAAGGGAAAAAGAAGGAATGTATTTTGAAGCTGTGTGCAAAAGATTAAATGCTCACATCCCGTTTTTAAAGAACCTAAATAGATATGTGTGTACGTCTTGCAGATTGCTTTGTTAATCCAGATCTTATCACACGTGTGGATTCAATATTTACGTTTGCGTTGCTGTGCTCAGATAACTTTGAAAATCAATCTTACTGCACAGAGGCTCAAAGCCCCATCCAACCAGACTTTCAGCACCTCCAATGACGAACAACTTCTCTGGGTAACCTCTTCCAGTGTCTCACCATCCTGATTATGAAAAATGTCTTCCTCATCCAGTATAACTCTACCCTCTTTCAGTTTAAAACTGTTTCCTCTTGTCCTGTCACTACATGCCATGGTAAAAAAATAATGAACTTGCTTTGCAATTTATTTCCACTCAAACATTATTAAGAAAATTACTTAGTATTTGAAGGAGTATAGGTGTGCTATGAGCATCTTCTACAGAGAAATATTGCTGGGAGTTCTCCAACATAAACTTGTATTCACTTGAATGAAATGTTTTAGATTTTAGCCCAAATTACTTTTTGTTTTGTTTTTTAATTATTTAATTATTATTTAATTTTAAAAAAAAGACATTATATGGCTCTGCATATGCTTTTCTCTTCTCCCCTCATCATAAGTGCTATTTAAGTTGTCATTGATTGCACTGGGTCTGGCTGGGGTGGAGCTCATTATCTTCGTAGCAGCCCACATGTTGCTGTGCTTTGGATTTGTGGTTAAAAGAGTGTTGGTAACAAACCAGCATTTTGGCTGCTGCTGAACAGTGCTTGCACAGACTCAAGGCATTTTCTATTATACACTCTACCTCTGCAGCAGGTAGGCTGGGGCTGGGCAAAAAGCTCATATATTCCATGCCACATAACGTCTTGGTCAAGAATAAAAACTAAGAGGAAGGTGTTTTGGGGGATGCAGCCATTGCTCAGACACTATCTGGGCATCAGTCTTCTTGTGTGAGGTAGTGAGTGATTGCCTTTGCATCACTTGTTTTGTCATTTTTTTTTCCTTCTTCTTGCCTTCACTTTTAAAACTATTTTTATCGCAGCCATGAGTTTTCTCACTGGTGCTCCTCCCAAGTTGGGGGGCAGTGAGCCAGCAGCTACTTGCAGTTAGCTGCTAGCTGGGGTCATCCCATCACACCAATTTAACACACGGGTGGTTTTAGCACTTGACATGAACTATTTTCTTTAGAAGTAATGACAGACATTTCTGATACCATAAGAACATGTAGCAGGCCTTGGACACTGCAACGGATACTTGCATTTTTAGTTCAATTTCAGGCAGGAGATATTAACAAGTGGGGTAGGATATACTATTCCAATTAAAAACTTCAAAGCATTACATGTTGTTACAGCAGATTCCTCTAATGGGTGCCTCTGGGTACTTTCCAGCTAAGCAGTATCAACATAACAGCAATAGCAAACACTGACATTTTCCTTACATAATGGACTGTGTTGCTTTTCATAGCTGCTTTTTCTTTTTTCCTCTCCTCTCCTCTCCTTTCCTTTCCTCTTTTTTTTTTTTTTTTCAACCTTTAGAACAAAATTCTGCCTGTGATTACTAGAAAAGCTGCTGCAAAATGAAGGTCAATATGTTTTATTTAGGAGAGAAAAAATAATTTTTAAGATAGAAAAAGGTATGAAAAGCCTAATAACAGACCACAATGTTAGTCCTATCAAATCCCTTGAAGCAAATATTCTATAGGTGAGAAGATAAAGAGTTAACTGCGTAACTGTATCCTTTCCAAAAGACATATCTCAGTGCTAAAAGGTTAAAGGAATGCATCAGTAGCATTATCACTGTGATCACCATGAAACTGATCTCTGGAAGGCCGCATCTGAAGTCTTTCCATACCTGTGAAACATACTGAATCATAAAAGTCCACAAGCATTGCAATTTTGGAGGTCTCCACTATGGGGCTGAAATAAACTTTAACAGTTAAAATATTTTAGTAGATTGGAACTCACTGGATTATGTTATTGCCGAAAATGTTCTCCTTTTTAGCATTCAGTCTTAGTCAGCTTTTACTCTGTGAACAAAACATGAGTGAAAAAGAGGAAAAAACATTCAGAAGGCAGAACTGATAGTGATTTGATGCCCAGGTTTTTGACAACCGGGTTATTGAATTTAAGCAGCAAAACCAGATATTTACGATTAAGATTACTTTCCTGAAGCACGAATATCATCTAACCCTCTTTTCAAATACACATTTGGATCTACCTATTAATTATTTCACTGATTTTTTATTTTTATTTTTTAATATTCTCATGACTATATTATAAGGAACAAATGTAAAAGAAAGAAAGAAAGCTAAAGAAAGACGTGCTTGTTACACTGAAAACTGTTAAGATGTAGGGGATAATGCCCATCAGTCAACGTTGTATGTTTCCTATTAAGAAGAATAACACCATGTTTGATGCAAGTACTGATGGCTGTCTGATAACCTAAGGAACAATTTCAGTGGCATCCTTAGGGAACGAGTGACACATCAGAGAAACAATTCTCAGAGTCTACTACCTGCAGTTAATAAATAAACAGCTGAAGCCAAAGCCAGAGAGATAATGATAGCTGAAATATCAAGGAAAGCAAAGAGTGCTTAAAGAAAGAACACTTCATCTCAATAACTGCTAAATAAGACTTAATCTCATCAAAGAAGACAATGCCCAAAAGGTCAACCACCATCTGATGCATGTGACATTTTTTTCCTAGCTGATTACAGCATAAAATTCCAAAGGTACTTGTCTTTGAAAGAGAAAATATGGTATGATAAATCTCATTTTGGCATAACTGCATTCAGGCAGGGAATATAAATGCTAAGATGCTACTAGTTGCCAGTCCTTGAGAACCAATGGCATTGTAAATCAACATCAGGGTATTGCATCTACTCACTGTCTCTTTCTGTTACTGCTTCATTGAACAAGGTGGAAAAATGAAGTCTTGCTGAACAGCTGAGATGAACTAAAGAGAATACAGCCACATCAAGGTCCATTACATTCTTACTCAAGACTTCATATATTTGTTCAGAAGACAGAATCTGAACTGTACTGTGCAGAGCGACAAAGGCCATGACTTTCAGTAAACTCCAAAAGCATTGCTGTAATAAGACCAATGAGCAATGTCTGCCATAGAAACAGCTGATCAGCTGCAACAAAAACAAAGGTAAAGATCTGAAAAAACTACCCCACAGTCACTATCCAGATAAATCTCTTAGAAAATTCAGAGACTGGTTGAAAAATATATGATAAGTGAATGACAAACTAATTTTACAAGGACAATAACACCACAGAGGGGAGATTTTTTTTTTCTTCACCATCTTTCTAATAGTGATAGTCTAGAAAATTTTCCTGGTCCTTCTGCAAACAAACAAGCAAACAACAACAACAACAAAATCAGTGTTTACAGGATTGGCAGAGAATTATGAGTTATAAGGAATGCATGTGTTAGGCTAGTGTCTGGTCCACCCAGGCTAAGGAGCAAAAGGGTAAACAAGCTAAAGGCAATCTGTATCTACATTCTTACATGCAAGGAATCAGTCAGACCCTCACACTTCCTGTAAACTTAGAATAAAGAGAAGTAAAAAGAAGTCTACATTGTAGAAGACACTGAATGCAAGAGATGGAAACTATCAGTATTACTAAAAGGTATCGATGGCTGCATGCCATTCTTAGAGCTAACATAAACATTTTTAATTTTTAGAAAAGATGAAACAAACCTGCATTGTGTTCCTACAAGGATATTAGCTCATTTTTCTTGCTTCTGTTTATCTTTAAAATATAAGTGTTTCTGCTGTCTTACAGAAACAAATGAGGGGAGGATGATTTGCTTTACACTTATTACTGGTTTCTTTTCTAAAGGCAAAGGGCTGACTGTACTGCACCAAGACAGATCCCTGGTGACTAATACAGACAAATGAGTTGATTCACCCTCACCCACAGGAATGTTTCCACACTTGATGGAATATAATATTCTGTGTTCAAGCAAACTCACAATTCTCAAAACGCAATGTCTCAAAGACAAATATTCTTATGAAATAAAGCTTCCACCAATCTTAGAATCACAGAATCATTAAGGTTGGAAAAGACCTCCAAGAACATCTAGTCCAACTTTCCCCTACCACACACTAAACCATGGGGCTTATTGGAAAATACCACTGTTGATAAACCATGTGTGTAACATTGGTAAGCACCACATCCAGCCTTTCCTTAAACACCCCCAGGGACAGTGACACCACCAATTCCCCAGGCAATCCATTCCAATCAATGCCTGACTGCTCTTTCTGAGAAGAAATGTCTCCTAATTTCCAACCTAAACATCCCCTGGTGCAACTTGAGGCCATTCCCTCTAGTCCTATCACCTGCGAGAAGGGGCCGACCCCCAGCTCCCCACACCATCCTTTCACGTAGCTGCAGAGAGCCATGAGGTTTCCCCTGAGCCTCCTCTTCTCCAGACCAAACACCCCCAGCTCCCTCAGCCGCTCCTCACAGGACTTGTGTTCCAGGCCCTTCACCAGCTTTGTAGCCCTTCTCTGGACATGCTCCAGGGCCTCGATGTCCTTCTTGTAGTGAGGGGCCCGAAACTGAACACGGTACTCAAGGCGTGGCCTCACCGGAGCAGAGTACAAGGGGACGATCACCTCCCTGCTCCTGCTGGCTGCACTATTCCTGATACAAGCCAGGATGCTGCTGGGCTTCTTGGCCACCTGGGCACACTGCTGGCTCATGTTCAGCCAAACGTGAACCAGCGCACATAGATCCATTTCCTCTGCACAATTTTCTAGTCACTCTGCCCCAAGCCTGTAGCCCTGCATGGGGTTGTTGAGACCAAAGATCAGCACCCAGCACTTGGTTTTGTTGAACTTCCTCCCATTGGCCTCTGCCCATTGACCCATCCTCTCCAGGTCCCTCTGTAGGGCCTTTCCACCCTCCGGCAGATCGACACTTCCCCCTGACTTGGTGTTGTCTGCAAACTTACTGAGGGTGCACTCAATTCCCTCATCCAAGTCATCAAGAAAGATCTTAAAGAGGATGGGCCCCAACCCCGACCCCTGGGGAACACCACTGGTGACCAGTCGCCAGCTGGATTTAACTCCATTCACCACCACTCTCTGGGCCTGACCCTCCAGTCAGTTGTTAACCCAGCAAAGAGTGTACCTGTGCAAGCTATGGGCTGCCAGCTTCTCCAGGAAGTGTCTGTCTTGTATAGAGGTTGCTAGCACTTGACACTGACAACAAATTTCTATGGTAAGCTCTCTCTTGTTAACATCTGAAAGCAAGATCCATAACCTCCTGAAGTCAACAAATAGCTTCTCAGTAATTTCAACAAGATCTGTATCAGGTTCTGAAAGGCTATAGTTGATGTATGGAGATGACTGATACTGCTTCAACAAACACTACACATAAGTCGTGTCAAAACCAGAAGGTTTAAATTCAGCTATTCCACTTGGATTATTGCGGAAAGAACGTACCTTGAAATGAAATCTGAAACCCAGATCCTTAATGGGAAGATGAAAGCAATACTTATGACACTTTCTGTGCAGACTAACAAACTTGTTGGCTAAGTTTCTCGTATATTTGTATTGTATTGCTTACTGTTAAGCATTTTGTTGCAGCTAGAAAATTCTAAAATATACTGGGGTTAAAAGAAAAGTTGCTTTCTGTTTTTCTATCATCAAAACATTATGTCAATAAGCAGTCTAGTTCCTCTGGAAGAAAAATAAATAAATAAATCCGGATTGGATTTAATGACAGATCCCATTTTTTAACACCAATTTCATATGGTCTTTGGTGAATGAGATAAAACATTTTTCACTACATCAGTGAAAGTGTAATTCTAACATGTAGCTCTACCAGCTGAAAACCTGGTTGCTACCAGTATGGTGAGTATCACAAATAACTGTGAATATTCTTATGAGATACTGTAAAGCTGGTGCAAATAAGATGTGAATTTTAACATTTCACTATTGGGTACAGGACCAACACGTTACCAATAAAATGGACAACAGTGTGAAGAAAAATTAGGTATTTCTTAAAGTCACTGAGAAATAGCATGACTCTCATAAATAAAAACTTATACTGTATCAAACAGAAACCTTTCAAGTTTTAGATTTTGTTCCTTGAACATGAACTCTGTCTCTTCTGATGATATCCAGCAGGGGGATTCAAGTTTGGTAATCACTATAGCCATATCCATGTGTCAGGCAGTTTCTTCTTCCTCTTAATATACAAAAGGCATACCCTAACCCTCACATGAAAGCAGGCGAACTTACAGGCGTGCTTCCCCCTGCTTTCAGCAAAAGCCAAACAACCTTCCCATATTTGCCACAGAAGGCTAAGTTGTTACCACACAAATCGGTGGGTGGCAGATAAGCCTCCTACCTGACACCCTCCTGACCCAGACAGCCCGATTTTACCATTGTAGGTAGCACAGTAGCAGCTATTGTTGGGAGAGGCAATTCCCAGTGTTCATCAGGAAGACTTGCTGGTCATGAGGGATAAACAATCCAAATAGTACTTTCCAGCACGTTGCTATAAAATCAAAAATATGTTGTGATTCCTGGGTGTTTAAGCAAGAAAATACAGGCTGGAAGGTTATGGTAACATTTTGTTTGTTGCTGCAGGCACTGGCATAGTGTGTGGTATCAGAAAGAGATGAAACCTTGAACAAAAGCCATGTGGTTCTTTACAGGACTGTAATCCATTTAATTTACCCAAGTGAGCCTTTCACCATAATCTATTGATTTGAACCAAAAATTAGTAAGAGATAGCTCTTCCACATAGCACACAATGGTATAACAAGATATTATGTCTTGAAATTGGAAGGTAGAATCACAGTTAAAAAAACATGTATTTTTTTAACCGTAAGGACAGGCTAGCTCGAATTGTGGGGGACAGTGGGTGAGATTCACTTCTCCTTGTTTAGGCTGGTCAAAAGTTGAATGCTTAAACTAGGATGGGTGCCCTGCATTGTCAGGGGATACCCCCCAAGGGGGTATCTCTTTGACATCAGCCTTGTTACAAACTGAAATGCCTACTGGAGGTCCTTATGTGTTTCCATTGATTATAAATAGTTCACTCACCTGCAGTGGACAGGATATCTGTGATAAACAGCCATGGCTAAATAAGATGAATCCTGTATGTTTGTGTACATATATAGAGACACACATAATATATATACGTGTACATGTAGATATGCACCAAAATGTATATGTACATATACATACATGTATCACAAATTATCATTGAGCCCAATTAATAGATGTTGATGGCACAATATATTCAGGGAATTCCTTTCATTTGAATCTAGTAATCTACATTTTAGCAGTTGTTGGCAATGCAATTATGACAAAGCTCATGTTTTGGTTTCTTGTAGACATATGTAACCTTCAAGCTGGTATCCCATTTACCTTCTGATTTCCCACATTATTGTACATCAGCCAGTTCAGTCAATCCTATCAGAAGAATGGTATTTGTCCTCACCTGTCTTCAAAAGCGTTACTTGAAAACCAGGTAAGATGACAGACTCCTCAGATTGGTGCCATGATCACTAAAAAGACAGTTTTAACTTCTTCTTATTGCTTCTTTCTATTCATTAGGGCATTATCACCCACAGAGATTTTATGTGAATAACAGCAAACAATTATGATCATGACCATGTATTCATCTGAAATAAGCTTGTTATGATCCACCTGTCTATCCTTTACAAATTAAACCTGACAACAATTTCTGAGTACACCAGGTTGTCTTACAACACTGCCAGAAAAACAAAACAAAACAAAAAACAAACAAACAAACAAAAAAACCCACTTATTTTTGGAAGAAAATATCTGAAATCTAAAGCAGTATGCTCATGATGTCACTTTATGTATTACAAGAATAAGGCAACTTTTCCAGAACCATTTGTTCTCTTCAAAACAGGGATTATCCTCTTTTAATTCTGAAGTGAATAAACTGCAGTGGAAAGGTGTCATGTGCAGCAGTGCTATGTGACTCTTACTTTTAAGCAACTATTTAATTCATGACTTTGTTATTATTCTTGTCTATTTGCATTTATCTGAAGCAATCCATTTCATTAATAACAGAAAAATCTCTGTTCTTAGCATACTTCATTTTTAAGCAGCAAAGTTCTCATGGATGATGTTTCTATGATGTCCTTTATGCAGCTACTTCTATTTACACATTTTAAGTCACTGAAACCCTAGTGTACAAGTGTATGGTGAAAGATTTAAAAGGACATCATCAGTTCAAATAATGCAAGAAGACATGCAGAATTATTTGGTTCAGAGTGGACAGAATAAATTTTCCATAAATTACTTGTAGTCAGTGTCAAGGTTTTATTCATCCAATATGCTACATCAGAATTCCCATCCCTCACACATGCCTTACTGTCATAATTTTTGTATGTAAGCATGCTCTCTGAAGCAAAGATTAAATATTATCATTATATATACATAGAAAATGTCAGAATACAGATACTAGTGTAATTGGATGCCAGATAAGAGAATACTGTTACAAAGTGGAAAAGGATGAACAACCATAACCAGAGCTTGACTGGTACTGTGGTTGCCAAATCCGTGCCAAACAATGGAGGATGCTTGCACAGCAAAGAGTTTTCCACCAGGATGAACCACCTTCAAATGAGAGAGAAAGTGGTACTATTGTTATCTTACATTTTGACAAAACTGAGGTCAATCTGCATTGCATGACATACTGCGCAAGAACAGCAAGAGAACCAGCCCCACCCAGAAGAAATTCAGTCCAAATAATCAAGAGACAGAGGGAAAATCTGAGGCTTAAAGAGTTCAAAGTGTTGCAATGGAATGAACTGACTGAAAGAAGGTCATAAAGTAGATAAGAGAGAACATATTGAGATCTTCTGTCTACAGAGATAATGGCCTTTATTAACATTAACCATGTTACTTCATTTGGCTTCAAGTAGCAGTGTTGTTATGTACTCCCTTTATGTTGATTATGATGCGTAAAACAGGAGGATAGGAAGGAATACAATGGAGAAGTACATCTTCACATACAATGCAGTTATGATGCTATACAAAGAGCTATGAGAAAGCAAACAAACAAAATACAGTGCAGCAGCTCCAATATTTCAAGTTTAAAAAAAAAAAAAATTCTTAGCCCGTCTGCTAGGGAAATCTCTTCAAATAACATATTAACTACAGGACTGTCGCAATCTTTGCCTTCTTTCAGCCAATATTCTTAGCTATGAGTATTCATTTCTCTCAGATCTACCTTGATCCTTACATAGCATTTAAATACTGGGCATTATTTAGCCATGTACCTAATGGTCTGTGAAAGAGTTTGTTTATTACCTCAATTGTTAGGCTTAGTTAAGAAACACATATTTTTTCCCCATGGGTGCACATCCTTTTAGAAGAACTAAAAATGAAAACAGAACAAGTGATATTAATAAGAACTGGGATCTATGTGCCTGATGTATTTTCAAATAATAACCTGTTCTACCAGCCTTTCTGTGTTTAAAGCATCATTATATCTGAATACACTACAGATGCAAAATATTATGTTTGCAGAAAGGAAAATAGTAAAAATACCTGTTACTGTCCTGTTCTCGTGTAGCCTGGGAACATAACAATTGCTTTACTGTTTTCAACTATGGACTCAAAACACATGAACTAGTTGCCCAGGAGATACTAATGTTTGCTGATTATAAAAGCTTGAACGTTTGAGTCAGTAAAATATTTCTGTTCCATATGTCAAGTCTGAACTGAAGCTTCAAATGAGCTGTTAGTAATTGGTAAGGTGCAGGAAGACATCAGATGGAATCTCAGATGTTTGTCCATGCTTGACATGATAGGTGGTATAATTTATACCACACAGAGCGAGGCTTAAACATTTATCTGGTAAAGTCCATGAACTACAGCTTATTTTCTGGCAATCTTTAATTTCTGTAGGGTTTGAATAAAAGCAGCAAAGCTTCCTTTTATCTGAAACAAGAAGATACTGTCACTGAAGGACATGAGAAATAAGGGATGTTTGTGTTTAGCTAAGTGATGATATGGAGAGCTTAAATCTCAGTAGTAGAGATCAGTATCTCTACTCACCGCTAAACCCATTTACAAGTGATTGCAGTCAAGACATTCTCTCGATCATATTCAGATACTTAGTATGTCCAGGTTCTCTACAGAATCAAAGATATCTCAAGTGTCCTTTTGATTTGGTAAAATATGAAACTAGTCCTAACTACTGAAAAGCAAGGCCGATAAAGCACAGTTGTTTGTCACTGCAGTGAATGCAAAACTCAATCTGCATATCTTGTTGTGGTCAAGAGAAAGACTAAAAAGAAACAAATATATTTAAATGATTTTAGTTCACAGTTAGGTACTGAGCCCTTGAATAATTCAATGGAAAACAGCAAAACTTCTGGATTGTTTAATAAAAGTAAAACGGTAAAAGTAACTCCATTTCAACTGTCTCAAGTGTCAGAAAGAGCTTTATTTTTCATGTTCCTTTATTTTTTTCTCAGTTTCAAAAAGAAAAAAATATAAAAGCTGATTAAACTGAGATATAGTTCTTTAAGATCTAACTCACTAGTTGTAGCAGAAAATCTCAGATTAGTAGATAATTCCAAAAACTCAACCCAACCCCCTCCACAAAAACACACACACAAAAACCCACCAACGACAACATAAGCAAGGCAAAAAAATAAACAAAACCCACACCAAAGCAAAACAATAACAAAAAACAACAAAAAAAAACAGGTGCATATAACTGTTATAAATCTCCATCTGACAGGTCAAGATTGCCTGACCTGGCAAGAGAGGGAACAGTTAAATAAACTTGAAGAAAACATCTACACAAGAATTAGTTTTGCTTATGTGGCTTGGACATATTTGGACCTACTAATGAATTAGCTTTGTTGGGAAGGCTAAATATAGATGCCTTGATTTATGTTGATATAAAATTTCAGACTTACATTAAATTAATCATATTTTTATATTTACTAAAATGTAAAAATAATGCTCTTTTGGCTAAAAAAAAAAAGGAAAAAAAAAGGATTAAAAAAAAAAAAAGGACTCTTTTAACATCAGGGAGTTACTACAGAGATAAATTTTAACCAGTACAATCAAATACTATTCAAGCTAATGTTTGTCTTCTCTCTGAATGCCATACACAGACGTTTTAATATGCTTTCAGTATGCATCAGATGTATCAGTTCTTTGTGCTTTCACGGCTTGTTCTGGTCTACTCTTCATTTGAGACTTGACACCCTCCACACCCACCATCCAAACAAAACAAAACAAAACAAAAATCCTAAATGAAGACGAAAACCAAGTTCAATATTCACAAATAAGTCTCACAGAGAAAGAAGCTGTTCTATTGAACTCTTCTGGATTGTTCTGGAATCAGTTCTGGAGAAAATCATTTCCACAGCTTTCCAGCAGTGGACTTTGTCATTTTTAAGTGGTTTAACGATCACTTAAGTGATCCAAGCAGCCTTCAGTTGCAAGAAAATAGTAGTAAGAATGAGGTAATAAGTACTCTAAACAATGCTAGTAGGAAATGGACAGTCTATTCCTTTCACAATTCTGCAGATTTTGTAGTGTGTAAGAACACACAGACTGTAAGCTTAACACCTTGTGTTATTGGATGTTGTAGTATCTCTGAAGTGAAGAAAACAAGATTTGAAGCAGTGAATGTACAATCATTTATTAATGAGGCTTTGCCTTGAGTGCAGATCAAATAAATTACTTTTTCACAATGAAATGAAATTATCATTTCAGTGTTTAGTAGTGTGTCACAGAGTCCTCTGCCTTCTGGAGTCTTTTAAAATAGTTACTTCAGAAACTGAATACTGCATTTCCTTTCTTTCCTCCTCCTTTGAATTTAATTACCAATAAACATATGCAAAGTCAGGTAGAATATTAATTACTATCTGCCAGAAAAAGCTTTTAAACATATATATATATATATATATATATATATAAAAGCTACAAGTTTACAGTACAACTGTTCTTAAGTAAGAACTATATGTTTGGAAACCCCCAAAGTCTGAAAGATTTTTTTTACATCTAAAAACTGTAACCAATCCATCTTCTTGATCATGACTGAAGTCTCGAGGCTCAGTTGCAGAATGCCCATCCCAGAACTGTTGGATGAGTAAAGTTTCATGGGATGTATAACTCCCAGCTGAGTCTCAACTCACACCTCTTTTCTTTGTAGGCTACAACATTTAATATAATAACTACCTGCCCTTTTATGCTTTCAAACATCTCCTCATGTAACATTATCTTGCACAGAAACTACAGCAGTATATCTGCACGAACTCAGAAAGGAGTGTAATAACAAAGGGAAAGGAAGCAACTTTAACTTTTCTTTACTGGAAGACTGGCAAAAGTTTAAGTAAAAGAGAAGATAAGAATCAGATGTTAAGCAGTTGATGGTAAGAAAGCTTGAAACACTTTCCTAGAAGAGGAAATTATATATCTAAATGGAAGGCGGGATGGCAAGTTATACAGAGAGGGGACTCAAAGTCTGAATTACCTGTTTGTTGAACTACATTGTGGGCCTTTCATATAAAAAGACAGAGACAGCTTTCAATATGAAAAGTCAGCTAAAATAGCTAAGACACTGAATATGCTACAAGAGAAGGGACACTGGAGGAAATGAGAAGTTCAGTGCAACCCTTCCCTATTGTTATCAGTTCCTTTTAGTATTAGTAGCACTGCAGCAATAGTTAAACATGAATTTACCCTACGTGATTTACTCAACAGGTTTCTTGGCTTTTTTAAGGTTACTTTTATTATTGCTACAGGCAACAGTCTCACCCTGTCAAACCAGGGCCAATCAGTGCCAACTGACAGAAAGTGCCAATCTCATCGCTAATGTAACTCTTGTAACTCAGATAACGATACTGAAAACAAATGAACAGAAATCTAAAATGACCTTTGCTTCAAATTTTATGTTTTTATTTTCCGTAGAGACGGCAAGGGTGAAAAGAGAGAAATGTGAAATGTGAAACAGACAAAAAGACTGATGTAGATAATTCACATGATAAGCAAACCACAAAAACAGCAACGTGATGGAAATCATATTCTGAGACAGACCCTTAATGACTCAGATACTCTGAATTACTTTTCAAAAGGAAGTGGTTATTTCTGTATGGGGGGGAAGGATATCAAGTGTCACATGACACTTCACTACGCTTACACTCGGGACCTTACTAAGTGTAATAAGTGAAATGTCGCTTACTGTTGTCAAAAAAAAATGTACAATATACATTCCCATTTCTCAAATGGCCACCATAGGAGTGGGAGAACAGAACCCTACAGTCATGTCCTTCTGGCAGAATCTGTTTTTCAGTACATCCTGTCAACAGGGGGACTAAAGGACAAAAGATAGGACTGCCCAGGGATCAGAATGGAAGTGAGATGCAATGTGCCAATGGATATGAACTGTTGCATGCAAGCTAAGTCACAATGCACTGGTAACAAGCTTGTTTGTCCAGCATTTAGTGTCTTTGTTAACTCTTAGCAATTACATTGACTAGGAATGTGACAAATCTGAATATGAGACTTTTTCCCTCATCCATGTGTTTGTCTTTCTCATTCCTTCCCAAATCCTCATATACGTAAATACTAATTTTAGTCCTCCTTCAGCAAATAGCTACGTATTCCCCTCCTTATCTGGCATTAGCACTTAAAAGTAAAAAGATAAAGTTCTAAGTTTAAAAGAGAAGTGCCTGGTTCTTATGATGACAGCTGATTCTTCCCTCTAAGTTTTGATATATCTAAATAGAAACTGGATCAAAGGAAATAGCAGTAGGACAGAGTTTACCTTCTCCTGTGGAACCTCTACTTATGTAGCTTTCAAGTACTAGAGCTCATAATGCATAGCTTTCATATGGATGGAAGACTTCCTGAAGTCTCTTGCACATAATACAGATTTGGAGGGGGAAAGTCATGTGTTCATTCTCCATCACTCAGAGATGCACTGGGCTGTCTAAAGGAAGACCACAGTAAGCTGACATTATTTTACAAGTACGTATGATACAAAAAAATTGTTTTAACCACAGACTCAAATGTCAAAATAGCCATTTATTGTTAGTCATGCGAGATTGCATTTTTATACCTTATCGTCAGAACAGGTTTAATTCCATGCTTCTCCACTCTCAGGTGACATGCATGGAATTACCATCTTCATTAATGATTTGAATGATGGGCAGAGTGCACTCTCAGCAAGTCTGTTGATAAAAAAACTCAGAGTAGTGGCAGATACACCAGTGGGTCAACAAGGAGAAGTGCAAGGAGAAGTCCTGCACCTGAGAAGGAACAACTTCAGACACCCGGACATGCTGGGGACCTCCCAGCTGGAGAAGAGCTGGCAGAAAAGGATTGTGAGCCCTAGTGAACATGAAGTTGAGCACGAGCCAGCAACACGCCCTTAAGGCAAGGTATGTCAGTCAAAGACATGTATAAACACCTGAAGGGAGGGTGCAAAGAGGACAGAGCCAGGCTCTTGTTAGTGGTGCCCAGTACCAGGACAAGAGGCAGTGGGCACAAACTGGAACACGTGCGGCTCCTCCTGAGCACCAGGCAGCACTTCTGTGCTGTGCGGGTGGCTGAGCACTGGCACAGGCTGCCCAGAGGCTGTGGGGTCTCCTCCTGGGGGATCTTCAAAAATCACCTGGACGTGGGCCTGGGCACCCTGCTCTGGGTGGCCCTGCTGGAGCAGGGCTGGAACCAGATGAGCTCCTGAGGTCTTTTTCCACATCAAACCTGTGATTCTGTGAATATATGTTATAAAGGAGTCTGGAAATGCTAGTCATATAACATGACCAGCAGGGCGACGGAGGTGATTCTCCCCCTCTGCTCTGCTCTCGTGAGACCCCACCTGGAGCCCTCTGCTCAGCCCTGGGGCCCCCAACACAAGGAGGACAGGGACCTGTTAGAGAGGGCCCAGAGGAGGCCACGAGGATGACCAAGGGGCTGGAGCACCTCTCTGCTATGGAGCCAGGCTGAGGGAACTGGGGTTGTTCAGCCTGGAGAAGAGAAGGCCCCAGGGAGACCTCACAGCGGCCTGCCAGTGCCTAAAGGGGGCTGGGAAAGGACTCTATGTCAGGGGGTGTAGGGATAGGACAAGGGGTAATGGCTTTAAAAGAGGGGAGATTTAGATTAGATGTGAGGAAGAAATTCTTCCCTCAGAGGGTGGTGAGGCCCAGGCCCAGGCTGCCCAGAGGAGCTGTGGCTGCCCCATCCCTGGCAGTGCCCAAGGCCAGGCTGGATGGGGCTGGGGGCAGCCTGGGCTGCTGGGAGGTGTCCCTGCCCGTGGCAGGGGCATTGCAGAAATGAAACAAAGAAATGTTTTCAAATAACAGTTATAAATATATTTCTTGGAATACATGAAATTGTAGAATTGTTCTTGTAAACATGAGAAGCTTAACTTCATAAAATGCTGTAGCACTGGCTCATTTTTTAATATCCTTGCCAATTTTTACCTTTCAGCTTCAACTCCCTAAATAGCCAGGGAAGGAGCTTTGTTTTCCACTACAAAATTTTCACTTGTTGTCATTAAAAATTGGGCGTATTTCACAGTCTAAATGGCTAGAATTGGTTCTCTGTGAAGAAGGTCCTATTTCTATCCCATATTGTAAAGTAAAAATCAAGGTTAAAACATGCACTTGAGAAAATAAATGCTATCCACCTCGTAAAGAACTGGAAGAGGGAAGAAAGGACACTTTTCTCGTTTCCTGTTTAAATATCTTTGAAGAGCAACAAGAAAGGGCAAACCAAGCCCATTAAACACAAAGAGTGGAAAGAAAAACCACTACCTTGTTTGATCAGCAATCAAATGGATATTTTAAGAAGGATGTGTCTGAACAAACCTCACCCTTTTCTTTAGTACAAGGTCTTACTGGAGAAATGAACCAAAAAATAATGACAATAATCCAGCAATGTAGTAAATGTGAAGCATAAATGAATGAAAGTGTAAAAACTACAGTCATTAGACAAAAATGTTAACTTTAAAACTGCGTGAATAACAACACATCTGAACATATGAGACAGGAAAACTTTTAGCATATCATGAATACCAAGTACATTAATGCTCTTGTCAGCTAGGACACAGTGGCATTCATCTGAAAGATAAGCATAACAAAAAATAAATTACTGGGATTCTCAATGAAAATTGACACTTTTGTTCAATGTTATAATAGCTGGTGAATGGGGGCTATGTAGAACATCTTTGAGATACTGAGCTTTTACTAAGAATTACCAAATAAATGAGTGAGCTATTGCAGTAGCTTCAGTGACAGCTTCCTCTAAAACTACAAGTAGGCAGTGTGAGATAATGTTCTGTCAAGACATATGTCAGAAGGTCAGCAGAAACAATATCTTAAAGCAAATACTTTTAATGGCCTCTGACATTTTTTAGTATCAGCCAACCTTTCTTCTAAACAAGAATGACTCCTGTACCTCATTCATTCTGGCCTTTTTTTTTTTTTTTTTTTTCTATAAGGTTATTCCCTCTGGGACATAGGTAGGACTGAGCTAAGTATCCATCAGGATTTGAGCTTGTGGTTTTGGACAGTGCTGAGCTGAACCACACAGGCAGAAACAGGTTGTTCAGAACTTACTCGGGTTATCTGTATGTGGCATTTCTGCTTTGCATGGGAGCTAGTTTTCCTCAGCGGAGTTTCACTGTTGTAAAAATTAAAATACTTTGCAACCAAGAAAGGGCGCAGCTATGTTGAAACCAATTTATAGTATAGCCAAGATCTAAAGGAAACACATATGGAATGGTCCTCTTCCTTTGGTGTAGCCTGATTTTCCCCGACAGAGCATGCTTAAATATACATTTCAGGTGTCTGTCCGTCTATTAAATAATTTTAACAACATCTTCTCATTAAAAAAATTATTCCCACTTTCCATATTGATTAAACAAGATAAATAATTTCTTTAGTAAAATCTAATTAAGTTTAAACTGCTTGGACTAGAAAATTATTTTTACATTAATCAGGCAAAATACTATAAAATCTTTTGTGTGTGTATGTGTGCTAATTGGAATGTAAAGATTTAAAGCAGTTTATCTCGTCTTCTCTTTTTCTTGGTTATCTCCTATTTACATCCTTTCTCATCCTCTGTGCTCGAAATATACTCATTTCTTATTCTCTCCAGACATCTCTCCACTAATTTGGAATCCCAAAATAATGAATTGATTTTTGTAGCCTACTTTTAGAATTCCTAGCATTATTATATGAAATATCTACTGAATGGGTGCTCAACTCATTTCTTCTGAATTGGATTCTAAGACTCAAAAGGATTTAAATATTGTTCAAAGTAGTTCTCCAAAAATCTTCTCCAAAAATTTCAGGACTCTTGTTTTTCTCTTCTTTTCTGATCTATCTAAACCAATTGTTATTCAGGTCTTTTCACGTTTTGATTATAGGGAATATAACCTGCCCTGTAGATGCATATTTGGATAGACGTTAGTGTTGTGTTTCAGTGCATAGGATTTGAGTGTTTTCACACTAGCTTCTATGCATTTTTTTTTTTTTTGGCAGGTAGTTCAGATACCCCTCTATCCAGAAAATGAAGCATACTGTATCAGGCTGTATGTTTAATTTTCACTGACTTACCTTACTGCTTCCTTCAGGTGGAGGGCAACAAGTCTTCCGCGTCTTAAGAAGAAGTCTCCACTGGTGGCATACAGAAGAACTCTGACAGCAGGAAGGAACAGGACATCCCAACTACCAACAGTGTTTGATTAGCCTCAGACAGTTAAGTGTGTAACCCAAGAGTGTTATCAGATCAGGTTAATTAGATCATGTAAGGTGTTCTGCCTGTCAAATAAAGAAAATATTAAATCTGTAATAAGGGTAAGGTATTCCCTACTTCTTCAGTCTATCTCATGTCAGTCTCTCTGAAAGGTGAGCCATCAATCAAAATGGTTGTATAATATACTAAAATCTTAATTATACAGACTACACACAAATAGGTATTTGCATTTAAATTCAATTTTTTGAAGGAAAGGCTGTGATAAAGTAGTGCAGATTTTATTTATTTATTTATTTATTTATTTATTTTAAGACAGTAATTTGGATGGTTCAAATCCCTGTTCTCACAACTTTTTCTTTTGTTTCTATGTAAATTCTAGACAATTTGACATGTGCGCAGAAATATTCATGGCATAATACCAACCAATTTGTATTCTTTGAATGATAGGCACATTGATCTTAATTATCAAAAGAAACAGCTACGTAATTATACATTCAGTGGACATGAACAAGTGTTCACTTTATCTACAAGCCAAATTATGTGTGGCTTTCACTACAGCAAACAGAAAACCATGATCAGACCCATTTGAAGAGAATATTTTGGGATGGCTTATATAAGGCTGTGACTAAAATACAATTTTTATTAATATTGAGTAGAAATCTACAAAAGTTGGACATGTTTCCTAAAACACACAGAGGTTTTGACATGTTGCTTCACTCTGAATCAGAATGAAAAGCTGGCTTTTTCAAATTCTCTGCAAAGGAAAATTCAAGAACATGTTTGTGACTGATCAAAATCTTTTGTTCTGATAATGTATTGTATTTGCTCTGCAATGCAGAAATCAAAACAAAATCAAATTATTTCTAATAAATACAAACATTTTTTTCGAAAGGGACTGGGATATTCAGCAGTCAAATCTAGTATAAGTCAGTATTCATCCTCAATTATAGCATATAACTATGTGAAGGTGCTTCCCAAAGCTTTTTATGTAGTTTAGTATTCACCATTTTGTTAATCCTGATGTTCCACTGAAATGACTCTTTCAAATTGTATGGGTACAGAAACACTGGTGGCAGAATTTGTTGCTTTTCTTATATAGCTAGGTGTTAAGGATCGACCCTACATACCCCACCTGTATCTCTCAATCACCCTCATCTTCCATTTCTGTGAGTGCAGTGGAATACACAGTTCTAGAAAGAGATTTTAAAAGAAATTTGCCAAGAAAATTACATCCTAAAAATGCTGAAGCAGTCTACAAGTCTGTTTAAATGGGTTAACCTATGGTTTAATACCACATCAAGTATACAAATTGAGAGAGATGTTTTCTCACAGTTGATTTGGTATTATCCCATATGAGTTTCTTTTACCTGTTACCATGAGCTTTATCTTCTATCTTTGACACTGAATGGTGTGTACATAAACTGTGGCAACATTCAAAACTGACTTTACTAGGTAAGACAACCCTGTATACTCTACCTTTTTCCCTACGTGTAAATAAGTTGTTGGTTCTATCAGTGAAAAAACAAACTGTATTTGAAAAATAAAACTTGAAAACTTTTAAAAGTGATTATTATGCTCAGATTCATTTTGTATTGCTTCATGTTTAAAAAGCTTGCGCTGCAATTTGCTTTGTATTAACATCTGAGAAATAGATAATACTGTATGAATTATCTTTTGATCATTAAGTCATTTACTCATCAAATTCTAAAGACCAGATTATCCTAAGAATTGCACTGTAGTTCTTTGACAATTATTCTTTATTATGTCCCTATAAAAGTTATATGGAATTGCATGTGGACTGAGAAGATAACTGGAGATTGTTTTTTGTACATGTTTTCTGTACTTACAATACCTTGGAAAAATCATTTAGGCAGGTACATTATTTGAAGCAGTTCCTTTGTACATTGAGTGAGCTTTACTGAATGTATTGTGCATGAACCTGAAGCATCATGTTGATTTTTAAACATTAGTGTGAATCCTGCCTATATATTCAGCATTGTACCAGATACTCCAGGACAAAGAAAGCTTAATACTCTATCCAATTGCATTACAGGCTGAATGAAATTACCCTAATCGTCTATTTTTCAATCTCACAATGAGAGAGAAATTGCAGATGTCGGATATGTCATTATAGTCAATTAAGCTATTAATTGAAGCAAAATCTTACAGTATTTCTATGCAGTAAAAATGTCAATCCTCTTTTTTTTTTTTTTTTAAGCCTTCTTTCTCTCCTTTTGTTTCTTCAATGGATGGTCTTGGGAGAGTATTTAAAAATATGAGCCTTCATGGAAGCATGTAATCCTAACTGGACCAGTTCAAGCAAACAGCTTCTGTTTACTAAGAGTCATTGCTTATGCATGCAGGGGATTTCTTTTGAAGTGCACATAATATTCATGAGCATATATCTCATGATGACTGTTTCTACTACATATGGGGGGATATGTAGCTTAATCTTGTCAGTGCTCTATTTGTTCTATAATTGCAAGTGAAATTCTAAAAACATTATAAAAAGCATCTTCCTAAAGAGCTGCATAAATTTTAGTCCAGGTGACAAGAGACAAGAAGCCAATGTGGGTTGTTTATAGATTCAAAACTATTATCACATGCTAGCACTAAGTCCCTGATGACTGCTGCTAAGACGTACTCACTTATTTGACATGGGCATATCTACTTCTGTGACGACTGACATATAGCTGTTCGCAGCTACCGAACAGGTAGTTTTCTGTTGCAAGGATTTTAAAAACTTCTATTTGTCCTGCAGTTTTATTCATACAATTAATAGAACCCACGCTCTATTTATAATCTGTCCTCAGAGTTCATATATACTAAGGTGTACTTCAGTGCATTCTGATCACTATTATGTTTCATATGTATTATTGCAGGTTAGCGAAAAAAAAAAAAAAAAGTAATTCAGAAATTTCCAGGAATTCTCACATGTTCATTGTAAAGGAAAAAGACTGACTTGTTAGAGACAGTTTTGCTTTGAATATGAATGGTGTTGGCATCTTGCTTCTATTCCAAGCAACTTTGCTTTTCCTCTAGCAGTACATCTGATGAAATGTTTTATCAGTAAGATAAGAATTAGCTGTCACAAAAGGGATGCATGATAATAGAAAGGTATGGTTTTGGGAAACTGACAGATAAATACTAAGGGTGATTAGAAGACTTGAGGCAGCAAGCGATACCTGCCTTGAATTACAAGCAAATGCTCAGTTCTGCATGACTTCTGAAAAGCAAAGGAGAAAATTTTGCAGAGCTGAGAAGATGCTTTATGCTCTTCTCTCTTAGCCTGCCAGGAGGGTGTCTGTGTACCTAGCTTGACAAATGAGCATGGTATTTCATATGTTTTCCCAGAGTTACACTGATGTGGGCATTTATTTTCTACCAAGCTTTTCTTACAGTTAGCTTGCCTATAGGAATGTAACTGCTCCAGCTTTGAAAAAAAACAGATCACTGTGACAGTAGCAGAAGCCCAGTGAGAAGAATGGAAGAAGCTGACCAGATGGACCACAAGCTCCAAGAATAGTATTTACCTGCTTAGAATCTCTTCCAACTGCCTCTGGGTCTGGTTATCTTACAGTAATCCATTTTGTTGCTGAAAATGACATCTCTGCTATAGCTGTAGTTACTGTGATGCTTCCCTTTACTGTTTTTATGTCCATTTTGTTCTCCTTTTGTTTCTATCCCTTTCTGAAATATGCTGCATTGCTGACCCAATTTTCCACATTCTTAAAAGATTTCAGTAGTTCTATTAGTCTTCCTCTTAACGCTTTTGCCTTTCAAAAACAAAGTAAGACAGTGAGCAGCAGTTTGCATCAGTGGTTTTCAGGTTCTGGATGCTAAGGAGTTAGTCTGCAATATTAAATTTCCGTAGCAATAAAAAAATAGGAAAATGTTACTACAAATTGTGTTTCACAGAACCTGTTTGTTTTTGTTTTTGTTTTTCATTTTGTTTTGTTTTTAGAAATCCTGGAGGTGCATCCCTTTCTATGTCTTCTCCCATCTAGTTTAAAACTATGGTATGGAACCACCCTACCTCAGAGAGACCATCATTATCAGGTTACTGCCTGATTGCTATACGGGACACATTTGATTACGTATGTGCTGGTCTTCATTTCAAATAAGAAAAACACAAGGGCAGCACAGGTCATGGGGTCTGTATTTGAATTAAAAAAATAACTAGTGTGGCATAAAGTAAGCATAGCTTTCCTGGCTGGTTTACTTCACCGTTCTAAAGGACTTGATATCGGAGGAGATTTTGCTAATCCATGCAATGGAAGAGCAAAAGAAACACATATTTCTTTATGAAGGCTCAAGAAGACATGAAAAAAGAAATATAAGTACAGATACTCAAATATAATTAAGAGGACCATAGTTCTCTTCACTCTTTTTATCCCATTGGCACTGACCAATATGCTAATGGACCTGATAACACAGATGAGCAACCCTAAGCCTGCCTTCCCTGCCTGTGTCTGTCTTGGCCTGAATTGTTATTACACACGAGAATGGCGATGTTCTGGATTGCTGGAAGGCATGCATATTCACATAATTAAGAAAGGGAAATAGAGACCTGCAGTTCCTACAGATCAAATATGGCTTTTTTTTAATCCAAAATGTAATTTCTTGCAGTTTGTGGTAGGTTTAAAGATGTGCTACTATTATGGCTGTTTTTCCCTGAGTTTTTGCAATTCAGGAGCTTAGAAATTACCAACTTATAAAATATTTCATGTGACACATCACCAATATAAAGTTTTCATATTGGTGCCGTATTTTTTTGGTAAGCTTGAGAAACACAAATGGGAGTTTCTGTTGAACAAAATAGCCTATATTTGGTGTTAATAAAAGGTAACTTGCTAACTGACTGATGAGATTTTCTTAATGAGATAAAGCAATAACTAATTTCTTAAAGGATTAAAAAGATGCATGTGCCACATAAGAAAATTATAGTATCCATCACACTTAATAAACATTATTGCTACACTAGGGCAGTCATTTTCAGCTTTGCTTTCAAAGAAAAATGTGATCGCACTGTGTATGTGACAGACAGAGAGAAAATGTCTGCCTCCTCCAATAGTTTTTAAACCTAATGGCCCAACATTGACCCAGTTTTTACCAGGCCTCGGAAGTAATTAATTTTCCACAAGACTTAGGAAAATTTGGGTAAGTTGAAAGACTTCAGAAAGCAACTTCCCCCCTTCCTCTTCTTCCTGAGAAAGGTATCGAGTTCAGCTTTTTTCTTGGTCTGCCACTACTCTGTGTATGTCTTGCAACCAAAAATCCACATGTAGTTTGAATCAGTTACATCTTATACTGCCTCTTCATCAGGCAGTATTTAAGGAAGGGATGAAAATAAGAGACGGTGATGATGAAGGGAAAAAAAAGGAAGACCCAGGGAACTACAGGCCGGTCAGTCTTACCTCTGTGCCTGGCAAGATCATGGAGCGGATCATTTTGGAAACTCTGCTAAAGCACATGGGAAATAAGGAGGTGATTGGTGACAGCTAACATGGTTTCACTAAGGGCAGATTGCGCCTGGCAAATCTGGTGGCCTTCTGCGATGGGGCTGCAGCATTGATGGATAGGGGAAGTGCAACTGACATCACCTGCCTGGACTCATGCTAAGTATCTGACACTGTCCTGCACGATATTCTTGTCTCTAAATTGGAGAGACATGAATATGATAGATGGACTGGCAGGATGGTCACACTCAAAGTGTTGCGGTCAATGGCTCAGTGTCCAGGTGATCAGTAATGAGTGGTGTTTCTTGGGGGTCAGTATTGGGACCAGCACCATTTAACATCTTTGCTGGTGACATGAACAGTGGGGTCGATGACACCAAGCTGTGTGGTGCAGTTGACACACTGGAGGGAAGTGATGCCATCCAGAGGACAGGCCTAAGACGTGGGCCTGTACAAACCACATGGAGTTCAACAAGGCCACGTGGAAGGTCCTGCACCCACACAGGGACAATCCCAAGCCCAAATACAGGCTGGGGGGAGAATGGATTGAGAGCAGCCCTGAAGAGAAGGACCTGGCAGTGGTGGTTGATGAGAAGCTCGACATGAGCCGGCAATGAGTGCTTGCAGCCCAGAAAGCCACCTGTACCCTGGGCTGCACCAACAGCAGCGTGGACAACAAGGCAAGGGAGGGGATTGTCCCCCTCTGCTCTGCTCTCGTCAGACCCCACCTGGAGCCCTGTGCTCAGCCCTGGGGCCCCCAACACAAGGAGGACAGGGACCTGTTAGAGTGGGCCCAGAGGAGGCCACGAGGATGACCAAGGGGCTGGAGCACCTCTCTGCTATGGAGCCAGGCTGAGGGAGTTGGGGTTGTTCAGCGTGGAGAAGAGAAGGCTCCGGGGAGCCCTTACAGCTGCCTGACAGTGCCTAAAGGGGGCTGGGAAAGGACTCCGTGTCAGGGGGTGTAGGGATAGGACAAGGGGTAATGGCTTTAAAAGAGGGGAGATTTAGATTAGATGTGAGGAGGAAATTCTTCCCTCAGAGGGTGCAGAGGCCCAGGCCCAGGCTGCCCAGAGGAGCTGTGGCTGCCCCATCCCTGGCAGTGCCCAAGGCCAGGCTGGATGGGGCTGGGGGCAGCCTGGGCTGCTGGCAGGTGTCCCTGCCTGTGGGGGTGGGGAGTTGGTGGTGGTGGTGGTGGTGATGGTTTTAGAGAGGTTTCAAGGTGCCCTCCAATCCAAACCTTTCTGTGATTCTATGAGGGAAAATGCAGGAGACATAGGAATGTACAGCAGAGATTCAGAAGAAATTGCTGCTTATGGAACTACTTGGCTGTTTTGAATTTTCTTGTCAGCACCTCATTTTAACTAGGGCACTGCATAGCAATTCAGCTGAAACCTTGCTTATCTACTGCTCTGGCAGTACTCTCAAATGCATCAAATTTTTTGTATCTGATACCAAGGATTTGTTTTCACTTTTTCCTAGACTGATACAATCCATGATCTTAGGCCAGGTAATGTATGGTGCTGGTCTATCTAAAACAGTGTATTTGCTAGCCATGCTGATACCAAATGTGGAACAGCAAAAGGCAGAATATGGCCAAACCCCAGCAGACAGACAGGGACATCATGTCAGACATTTGTGTTGTCCAGGTGTTCTAGTTCTTGGGCAACAGAGGTGATAATAATAGGTGGATTAGCTGGTTAGGACAGTAAAGTGTTTCGAAGGGTGAGAAAGCAGAACAGGACGGCAAAAGCAGAATTGCTAGAAAGTTTGGCACAGATGCAACTAAACAAATTTATTTCAATGCAAATTACTTTTCATTCCCACAAGCATAAATCTTCCAGAGGAAAATCTAGTTACAGAAATGTGAGCTATACTTAAGTTGCAGATTAGAGCAGTATCATGTGTAATGCTATAAATCTCTCATACACACATGCCCATAACTTTTTAGATTAGCATATGCTTTAACTTGAGTCATGAAATTGCCAGACATTTAAAGGCAAGACAATGATGGGTAGGAGGTAGTAGGAGGAGGTGATGTGGCCATGCACAATGCCACTACTCATACACAACTCAGAAGCACAAACATTAAGAAGCACCCTTTGTTAGTCAGAAGGGACAACTTTGTTTTCTTGTGCAGGCATAACATGACCTAATCTGTCACTAAAAAGAGATTTCTTTCTACAAGGAAAAACAGATTTTAAATGGAGGAGCAGTAGGCTCAAAATCCTACATGGATATCCACTAGTAAAGATCCACTCTCACTACCATCTCTAATTCCATTAGAAAGTTAACTTTAATCTTGTATGTAACTTGCCAAACTAACTTTATTCCTTTTGAGATGAGTATCATATTGCATGAATTCAGCCACAAGCCAGAGTCCTTTGTTCCCTAGAGAGAAAACAGCTTCTGTTTTACTGCAGCTGTTTCAAATAGGCTACAGCTTGTCTCACAAAACCCAGAGGAAAATCTCCAATTTATTACTCTCCATATCAGAGAGACACTGAGTGTCCACTGCAAGTTTTCTTGACCCTCTAACCAGCAAATGCAGAGTTATTTTTATCTTATAGCACTCTTTCAGTTGCAATCTTCTTTTCTCAGAAAACAAAGCCTCTCAAAAAGCCAACTGGACTATATTTAGATGATCTGCTTCCTCTTCGTTATGAAGTACTGTTAAACTGTTTGCTTCCTTGGTGTTATAGACTATGGTCATTACATCACCTACACTCTAGGCTCTCTTGATGCAGGGACTGAATATGCTTATTCCTTGTGTGTGTGTATTAGGTTTACATGACAAGGTTTTGGTAGTGTGGGGCTGCAAGGGTGGCCTCTGTGAGAAGAATCCAGCAGCTGCCCCATGTCAGAGAGGAGCCTGCTCCAGCCAGCTCCAAAAGGGACCCGCCGCTGGCCAGAGCTGGGCCATAAGTGAGGATGGTTGGGTCTCTGGGTAAGCAGACTGAAGAAAGGGTAAAATAAAAATCTTCTCTACTACAGCAGCTGGGAGAGGAGAGTCAGAAATGAGCGAGAAACGTACCTGCAGCCCCCAGGTGAGTGCAGCAGGAGGGCAGGAGGTGCTCCAGGCATGCAGCAGCAGTTCCCCTGCGGCCTGTGGAGAGGCCCCTGGTGGAGCAGGCTGTCCCCCTGCACCCATGGGTCCCACACGGAGCAGATCTCCACGCTGCAGCCCGTGGAGGAGCCCCCGGTGGAGCAGGTGGATGTGGCCTGGAGGAGGCTGCGGCCCATGGAGAGCCCCCGCAGGAGCAGGCCCCGGGCCGGAGCTGCAGCCCGTGGAGAGGAGCCCACGCAGGAGCAGGGGGTCTGGGGGGAGCTGCCGCCCGTGGGGGACCCGTGCTGAGTCCGTTTTGCCCGTGGCGATAATTGTTGAGTGATCTCCCTGTCCTTATCTCAACCCTTGAGCGCTTTGCATCGTATTTTCTCCCCTTTCCCTTTGAGGAGGGGACGTGAGAGAGCAGTTGTGGTGGAAGTTGGCTGCCCAGATGAGTAAAACCACCACAGTGTGTTAAGGAGGGTCCTGGTTTTACAAACTCCTCCTAATTGTGTACACTGCAAATTCTAATTAGTCGGAATATAAGAATTCTAACATTTAGCCTCCCCTAACTTACTGTTCGAGTCTCTGCTCCTGTTGCAATGCAAATGCTATGCATGTACTGCTGTTTACAAAGGTAAAATTTTCAGAAGGTAATGAAAGCTTTGTGTCTTCCTGTTGTATACTCTGACTGGCATATTCTCTAAGCATTTGCACCTTCACATTTCTAAATATATACAAATGGAAAAATCAATTTATAATTGCTGAATACAAGGATATGGATATCCTTGCAAACTGCACGGTGTCAATGAAAGTTTTAAAGACATTCAGAGGAGACTGCAAAAGCAGCAGATGAACTAACTATATATACTAGCACATCTTAGCAAAATCTTAGGTTAAATATAATCAATGTGTATAAGTTACCATTTAAATGTCAACTTTAATTAATATTATTTATGACTAACTGCTAACTGCTGCTAAAATAATTGTGCTTATGTAGCAGATGCTATTTGAGCATTCCATCCTCCTAATCATCAAAAATGTCATATTGAAGCATATATATATTAGACTTCTGCCCCTTTTAAAGTAATTAGCTTCACTGATGATTTCACTATTACCATTAGATTCTCAGATACCTCTGACTTAAAATTAAACAGAGCAGTGGGATGACAGCTATTAACATCTTTTTAACACTTTTTAGCATTTTATCCACCACTAGTTAAAATCCATCAGGGAAAAAAAAAATAATAATAATGTTTTGTCATCATATTTATGCTACTCTGGAATGAGTTACAGCATTACACATACTTTGCAATTTGTATAGGCTATGTATACTCTGGAATAAGCATATGCCAGTATACTATGTATACTCTGGAATAACTATAGGCTATATGTACTCTAGAATACACAGTAAACCGATAGAATATTTATGTTCCTGTTCTTCAATTTCTGACTGTGGAACTTATTTCAAACTCAATAATAGACAAACAGATAACTTAAACAAATAGCTTTCATACAAACAAATACTATCATAAGCAATAAGTAGAACAGAAAGAATAACAAATGTACTATTTAAAAATTATGTATGTGGATTAATAAATTATAAAGTCAGGAAGGTTAACAGGCTGGGCAACTACCTAATGCAGGCCATAGAATTTCACTTAGTAACTTCTGTGATTCAGTGTGTCTTAGTTAAGCATACCTACCTCCATATAACCCACAACAAAAATAGCTAAAAGTTCATTTTACCACAGTGGATGTTAACTTTTCTTCCTTCTAATTTATAAAGATTTCACAACTGAAAAACATAACCTAGCATGGAGAACATACAGGAACTAAGCTGTAGGCAGATGAACAGTACAACTAAACTAACCCAGTGTAATACTTGAAGAAACTTGTTTCATGTCAGTATGTATTCCATAAGGAAGAAGAAATCTCCATGTACAGAATGGATACTTTAGATGTGCAAATATGACCTCAAACACCGTTACCCATTTTGCAAATATATTTCATATGCCTTACATGCAAATACTGTTTTTAATACAGTCAGTAAATGTATACACACATTTTGTTAGCACCGTGTGAGCAGCCATTTTAAAAAAAATTACTGCAGATCTGATGTCCATGAAATTAGATCTAGCTATATAATGACTAAATTAATGTATCTTACATGAAATAGTACTTCCTTTCCTGACTTTTTTTTCAGTTTTCAACAGCACTGTTCATGAAGATATTCTTTTAAAAATACCAGGTCAAAAGAGTTGATTATAATTTTTTGGTAACTGGAAATTGAAGTGAAAATTTGAAACAGAAGATAAATACTTTCCACTGTTGCGTTATTTTATTAGCTCTATGATATAAATACTCTTTGAAAAGACCAAAATATAGCTATTTGTTGTCTTTTTTAAAGCTGCATCTGGAAGCAGATACTCTTTTCACACTTGAATTATTCTATTAAGTGAGGATACAATTTCCTATTGTAAATACAGATTATGAGCCTTGCTGAGTAATATGTACATATATTTATTGATTTTATAGATACATAAAATCTAATTTGCATGAATACCTGTTACCTGTGTTTGACAGAAATATCCTTTATTTAAATACAATATATAGGAAGGTATCTTATATTAAGTCATTGCAACCAACAGTCACAAACTGAGTAGTTAAGCTATTGAAATTAATGTAAAAGGTACATTCTTCAACACTGTGATTAAATGTTTGTTTAACAGTTTCAGGGTAAACAGCATGAAAAATTGCCCCAGCTTGAAATGAAAGACTGTCCCCCACGCAATGGCTGGAATTATCCTGCACAGGTTACATAATGGGTCTGAGAGGAAGTTCTGTAGGTATTATGAGTATAATCACATTTTCCTGTTTGTTCATTCTTATCAGACTTTTTTCCTTTCTCCAGCTCCTGTAAAAGCACCTATACAAACATCCAAAGGATACCTAAACAGCTGCAAAAATACAAAGATGTTTGTCAATGTGTAAATTTTTGTCTATCAACAGTCAGAGATACGCTGCATAAACCCAAGGTCATTCATTACTGAGAACCGTTATGGAAGTGAACTGTAATTAACAAAGCAGAGAAAATTATTACATGCAAAATATTTTCAAATGCAAAATGGAAAAAAAATATGTTTTTTGTCCTTTGAAACTCAGTCTTTGTCTCTTCTCATGGAAAAAGTTAATAACTAACAAATCGGCTTCTGAAAATGAAGACAACTGTTAGTGTGGCATAAAAAATAGCATAGCTGTTCAGTAAGTCTATAAATTGAGTAGTTCAATGCCTATCGGCTCAGGAGAGAATCTATACTGTCTTTATGTGAAGGCATAAATTACAAATATAGACAAGTAAAAAAACCACAGGTCTCTCGCACTTAAATATGCACAGCAGTATGGAATTAAAATTAAAGAACCATGAAGTAAGACACAAAGTATTCATGTAATGCTCATTCCTGTGCTACTGAAGTTAAGGGTGTATTTTGCCATGTTCTTTCAGGGACATAAACTTTAGCCCTCAGAAAGGGGAACAACACTGGTTCTGGATAATTAACTATTTTACATTATAAAAGACAATATATCAGATAGCATCTTGATGAGGAAAAAGACATATGAAAATAACACAGAAAATCACAAGCAGTTCTTCAGAGCAAATAAAATAAATGTTCTTAAGTTTTTTTATTTGTTTTGTAGTTTGTTACTGTGATTTGACTCTTGCAACAACATTTCCTTTGGAAAAATAGACTACTTGCATGGCTGGTCTGTTTTCCCAGCCCCATGTCTACTTACACCCTTGCAGCTGCCGATCTCTTTCAGGTAGAAAGAGGCAACAGTCATGCTATTATATGAAAAGTACACTCCCTGCTGCCTCCTGTGTGCTAAGATAACATGCCACCACCTCTGTGACTGAAATTCAACCTCTTTTTTAACCATTTTTTAATCATTTTTTTCCACTTCTAACACACTTAAAGTTTATAGGTAGCAAATGCCTACCTTGTTAATGTCAGATATGTGGCCTGCCATTCACGTTCTCCTTACTGATCAATCCCTAGAGTAGCTCATATATTTTCAGATGTCAGTAAATAAAACACAAAACTCAGAATTCAAAATTTGTACTGACACAAGACTGTGTAAAACACAGTACAATGCTCTGAGAACAAGCCAGTGCACGTGCAATTGTATTTGACTGTGCTCTGTCTTGAACTGATGAGCCTGATCTCTCAAACATACTGCTTTTGTCAAAACATTTTGCCAGATGCAAGCTAACAGTTATCGAGGAGTAACAATTGCATCTTGGAGATATAATAAGAACCAGGGAAGTTTTCATTATCTGTGTGTATTTTTAAAGCACCTACTGCAGGAGGTATACGTGAAGTGCTCGCATATCAATCTAAACTTAGCAGGCAAAACGCACCTTCAAGTCAAACCATGGTGGCTTTTCTGAAAGTAAAATCCTGCAAAGTGCTAAAAAACTGTAGCAAGGACCATCAGTGAATATGTATTTTCTCAGATGCAGAGAGAAGTGCAGTAAAGTATTTGGCCACAGGAAAAGGCTGAAATTAGGACAATTTGAGTAGTCTGACATACTACTTTACTGTTTTTATTTTACACAACCTGATTTTTTCCCCACTCTCTTATGCTATGTATACTAAAAAAGTTATAGCCTTTACAGTTCTTATGATCACAGCACTTTGGTAGGATTCAGGGAGAAAAAAATATCATCTGGTTCGTTGCTGTAGAAGGTCTGAAAGAGCAAAAAGTTGGGCAGTGACTTACCAAAGTAAGAGCTTCTGACTGTTAGTGCAGGCCGAGGTGTGCCCAGGAGGCTGTGAAATGCCTCCAGAGTGCTACTGAATGGTATAATTCTTGCTTAAAATGGTTGGTTTTGAATAATTCACTTGCTGGTACACTATATCACCCAAGATGAATTGTGTATGTTTCCACAAGCATGTCACAAACAACCATTTTACATATTAGGAAGACAGCAAGTGCTCCAAAACTAGAGATCTAAGAAACAGAAAAATACAGTACAAATATATGTTGTTTTGAAAATTCATTGATAATATAGGAATAATTAGGATAAAAATATATGTAGTGGCACTAGTGTATTATACTCAAACAAAATAAATTGATTTAAAGAAGTTAACAGCAAAATAACTACTCTTTGATTAAATTATTAAGTACTGTACAACATTTAAATAGTACAGCACAGAAATTTTATGTTTTCCAAACCTAATTCTCAAAAAAAAACCCACAACACATGTTCTGAGAAAATCTGTCAGGATGTGCAAATAATAAAACATAGCAAAAGTATCAATGTTCATGACTGGGACACTTGAGTACAAGTACTGCCACACAGTACAGCAAGGAACAAGATTTGACAGGAAGACTTTGAGCCTCAGTGTTCTAATTAACATAAGGTTTAAGGCTCAAAAACATGTTGTGCTGAGGCTGAGTATCAAACTGTGATATCAGCTTGTTTCTAAAAGGAAAAAGATTTGCTGCATGCACTGAGGGCTCATAAAAAGGGACTGAAATACCACACTCCTACTTAAAACATCAAAACCATGAAATATGCAAAGTTAGAGGGAAAAATAGAAAATACTTCTCTTCCAGATGCAGCATGAAGTGAAGTGAGACAAGAAAAAACCTATGTCTCTTATGGTGCTGTTTTAAAATGGAAAAGAGAAAGTGAAAAATTACAGACAACTGTACCTTTTAAAGACATTTTGAAAGACAGACAAAAAGAAAAAAAGTATCATGTACTAATAAAAATGATTACCTCAATATATAGCTGTTCATGTCTTTTTGCTTTCGCTTAAGAGACAAAAAAAAAAGGTACTGATCAAGTAGTAATTTCTTTATCAATTCTGAAGCCTAATAGGTACTGACTCTTAAAATAGGATGCAATTTCTACTGCTCTGGGGATTATAGTTTTTATTTCGGCTTAGTGCATCTGAACTCCAGCTTAAACACTTTTTTGAAAGGACATCAAACTATACAAGAACAAAGTGAGGAGGGACGAAAGGTGATGGAAGAGTTTGGACTTTGAAAGAGATCATTTCCCATGTGACAAAAATATTCTTGCACAAATCAATAATAATCTGGAAGTCATCAAACAAAAATAACATTTAAGGATAGTTGCGCTTTTAAAGTGAAGGGAAAGAATTTTAAAATAAGCTTATCGTTAGTAATCTACTCAGAGATTCAATACAAATTAAATATTCAATGCAAACAGAAGCTTCTGATTTGTACCATGAAAATGGAAGAGCTGACAAACCCCAAAATTAAATATGCAGATAGTGATGACGGCAGCTCAATGATAACCTTATGACAATTACTCTGGGAATACAGTCGGCTTTATCTGATAGAAATAAAAGAAAATGTTAACATGAAAGAAAAGCATTTAAGTCACAGGACATAAAACTATCAGTATTCAGGTTGTTTTATTCCAGATTCTGCCCTCCTTTCCAACTCCCCAGCAACATATACGGCCTCCTATGGAGTTGTAACAGCTACGTAGGTTGGAAGAGCCAGCACCGACTCTTTGACTGTGTATTATTTCTCTGTAGGAGTACGAGGGGAAGATCTGGAACAGCTGGAGCGTTCTGGGTTCTTTATGGTGAGGCTGTTTCCTTATCATTGCATCATGGAACAGAAAAATTGAAGGTTCTCCTGTTGATATTAATTTCTGAGACAGGATAATGCCTTTGTAAAAGTGGAAATAATTTGTGCTCTGGTAGAGGACAGGAGCAGGTTTTGTGCTGGAGTAAGGAGTAAAGGTGAAAGTTACAAAGTGCTTGCTTATATCAATGATCCAAGTAACATCTCTATAAATAAGGTGACTGAAATACTGGGTCATTTACTTTATGTGACTTTTCATCTTAATAAGTGTTAATTCTCATTATTTTTCAAATGTTGAAAAAAAAAAACACCACCAACAACAAACAAGTTAATCCTCTGACACATCTGTGAGATGACTTCTCTCTTTACTGATGAAGAAAGTGTAACCTTGTACACGTTACAGGGCTGTGCATTTAAATCAGCAACAAATCCATCCTGAAAACTCTTGAGGATTTAACCATGTGTTCAGCTGACCACAACGTGACACCATTGCCACCACTCCTGCGTACCTGTTACCACAACAAGCCCCATTTGTGTATGTGCGGTAGTGCACAAGCAGCTTTTATAAACCTGGGATGCAGATTAGGTAACATAATTCAAAGGAGGTCCTTGATGCCACTGGAATTCATCTGTTACTGCATCTGAAGATAGGGCTTTGGATCCCACAATCTTTGCAGTATAAATTGGATCTATGAAAGACTTTGCGCACCTCTTACCATGAATAAAAAAAAGAGCAATGTATGTCTGTATCTACACAACGCTAGCAAATTAAGTGGCCGTGCGCACATTCATGGGCTCTCAAGCCAGCTGGCACAGGGTGGCATGCCTTTGATGCCGCAGAGGAACTCTCTTGGTCTCAATGCCAGGGTGGCTGCATGCAAGCTGCCAGCTGGGAAAGGTCCCTGCAGCACCTCGGATGCTGACCAGCTCCTGGGACTGCCTGGTGGCATGCTTGGAGGTGTGACAGAAGAGGCGGCTATGCTGTGCAGATATCTCATCTCAGCACTCGGTAATACTCTGTTTTATTTAGGAGCACAGGCAGACACTGTGTATGTTCTCCACAGGCAGGATCCTCTGCTAATAATTTTATCTACTGTAAACAAAAAGTAAGTGAACAGGGAGAGGGAGTACTACCGGGGAGCATCCCCAATAATGAATGGCAGCATCAACATGTGTGCAGCAATGCATTTTGCTATGTGAGTGTCAGTTTTGGCCTTTCTACGTACTGGTCTTTAGACCAGAAAAGCCCTAATAGACCTGTGCTCTGCTACTTCAAGACTAGACCAGGGTTAAGGGATACCAGACCCAACAGCCAGCAGAGAAAAAAAATTGTGTGTATTTCCAGATTTGCCATTTTACAAACTGACTCTAGGGTGTATGCAAATACACTACTCAGAGAATCCAGCCTGACACCGTTCTCAGGAGGAAGGAAGAAGTAACCATCCTAGCATCATTTATACCAGAGCTTCAGAACAACAGGTTTGTAAATGCACAAGAAGCATTATGAAAAATATTATTACACTCATTCCCTCACCCAAATATATTTATATAACGCCGCACCAAAGCCTGGAAATCAACTTTCCTTACAAGCAAATGCAGGAAGCTGTGTGTGTTACTGCAGCACCAAGCGACCTGGGACAGACAACCTCGCCTGCGAAGTGAAAAGCAGCAGTTTGTCAGTGGCAGAGATGTAACAACTTCGCTGATCTTACATGGAGATCTCCTTCTGTGGAATCCTTGCCAAGTTCAAAACTGCTCTCCCCAAAATAAATCTCTTGAAGGAGTGCTGCAGTTAGATTACCCCCTCCTGCAGGAAATTCCTAGGACAGCTGTCCTAGTCCCCACACACCCATGCACACATGCTGTTGCCCTTTACGGCACCCAGAAAAGCCAGCCTCATTAAGGCAATCTTATAAATATTTACACTGCAGTTCTATATTTAGGAATATCACTTCACAACAGCAACAAGACTGTGCTAAAATCATTTTATTTAAAGATCTGCGAGGGAAAGCAAACAGAATGGAAGCCCGCAGAGACAGTAGGCTTCAAGACTATTTGGAATTACATACACAATAGTGAAATGCTGCAATGCAAAAATCAAAATTGTAAGAGATTGGTGTTGAAACTGCAATTTCTTAAACAGGGAAACAGCAGGGTATAAATGTGCTACAATTCTGTAAAACAAGGGCTAGAGCCAGCTCCTGTGCTGACACTGGGCACATACCCAGCATAATTCCACTGATATTAGTGGTCTAACTGGAAGCAAATTTTGCCTTTAGAAGGCAAGATATGAAACTTCATTTCAGCAGATAAAAAGAGGTTGGCGGGAGAGCTGTGAAAGTGGGAGCAGTAGTTTGTTTTAGTGGCCTCGGGAGAAATTCACTTAATACTTTTGGGTAACGCAAAGCTTTGAAAACCTGAATGTTTAGATGCCTTCTGAGAACTCTTGAGAGACATACAAGTGTCAACGTGCTGCTATTTGTCAGCTCTTTTATTACTGGGGAGAAAAAAAAATCAAAGAAAAAAAAATCAAAAGATATCTACACATTACAGTGCCCGGTAATGTTTGTCGCACAACGTCCTCTTGATCACAGAGGTACTTTCCTGTGCGGTGAATCTGAAGCGCCAAGTAAGCCCACCGCAGCAAGCGGCACCATTAATGACCAAGATAGATAGGCTTGTGGGTGTGAGAGGCTGTGGGCTTGGGTGGCAAGGAAAAAAAAAATAAAGTATAACTTCAGGAAAGTGCTGAGTAAATACCTTTTAGTATCAACGGTGCTGCAACTCCTACAAGGTGTGCAGTGTCTTACAGACTCTAGTAAGCACTTTCTGTTCGTATTGCTGGAAATCCCGATCTCTGTAGGATTTTCCAAGAGGAAAATCCAAGAGGATTTTTCTTTTTTCTTTTCTGTGAAAACCAACCTCTGCGAGCAGGCCCCCCGGCAGGAAGCCCCCCACCCACCCCACCGCCCCTCACGGCGGGCCCCGGCTCCCCATCACTACCTGCCGCCCCCCTCCCCGCGGCCGGGCCCTTTATTTTTTTTAGTCATTTTGGTTAAATCCTTTATTATTTTCCGCCTCTTTCACCCCCTCCCCAGCGGGCCGCCCTCAGCGCCTACCCGCCGCCTCCTCACGGCGCGGAGGGGCGGGGCGGGCCGCTCCAACCCGCTCAGCAGCAGAACCTCCCTTCCCCCCCCCCCCAAAAAAAAATAACTACGTAATATTTTTATTCTATAATTTATTAATTTCGGCCGTTTCGGAGGATTTTTATTGTTGTGCGAGGCGGCCCTCACACACACACGCGCGCAGCGCGCGCACGCGCTCGCTGAGGGAGGGGGGCGCATGCGCACCGCGCCCACGCCCGCCTCCCTCCTTCCCTCCCCCGCCCCGCGCTCGCTCCCGCTGTCCGTCCGCCCGCCCGCCCGTCCGTCGGGGGAGGGGGCGGGGTGAGGGCGTGTGGGAGGGGAGGGAGCCGGGGGTGGGGGGGGGATGAAGCGGCGGCGGCGGCGCGGCTCCGGGGAGCTTCCCTGAGCAGCCCTCCCTGCCCGCCCCATCCCCGCTCCTGCTCCCGGCTCGGCTCCGCCGGGGAAGTTTCGGCTCGCCTCGCCCCGCCGGGGCGGGGCCGGTCCCGGCTGCGGGGCCCCTTTTGTCGCCGCCTCCCCCCGGCCGGAGGGGGGCGAGGCTCACGATGATGGCGGCCGAGGCCGGGGCTGAGGAGGGCGGCTCGGTTTCCTCGGCCGCTGCTGCCGCCGCCGCCGCCGCCGAAGCGGGGCCGTGCCGGGCCAAGGGTCCGTGCCCGCAGGGCCCCTTCCCGGGCGCCGTGCCCCCTCTGTGCTCGGCGCTGGGGCTGATGGCGGTGGGCTCGGGGCCTGCCGCCCCTCCGGCAGCGCCCGCACCCGGCACGGAGCCGGCCGAGCCCGGTGCCGCAGCCGCCGCCGCCTTCCCCCCGCTGCCGCCGCCGCCGCCGCCGCCCCCGGCCGGGGCTCTGGGGGCGGTGGACGAAGGCGACTCCCTGGACGGCCCGGAGTACGAGGAGGAGGAGGTGGCCATCCCACTCAACGCGCCCCCCACCAACCAGTGAGTAGCTGCGACCCGGCGGAAAGCCGCCCCCGCGGCCGCCCGGCCCGGTTCTGCGCCCCCCCCCCCCCCCCCCCCCCCGTCCCCTTTCTCTGCCCCTCCGAGGGCGCGGGGCCCCCGGACGGGCTCTGAGGGCTCCCTCAGGACAGCATCCAGCAGCAACAACTTTGTTTTTCCAGGCAGAGAGCACGGCGATCTTCCTCAGAACACCATCAACCAATACTTTTTTTTTTTCTTTAAGCCAAATCTCAACACGTGGTGCGAAGTAATTCTTCCACCCTGTAATCATTCAGCATGCCATATCCCTTCCCCCCCCCCCCCCCAAAGCACAGTTCCTAATATCCAGCTTTCCCCCCTCATACACAAACACCTCCAAAGTGGTGTGCACGTGTTGGCTTTTTTTGTCCTTCCTCTGGAGGGGTATAAATTCACCCTCGAAACACGTTTTTGAAACGAGCCTTCCACTGTTTTAAAGTACTACTGGACCGTGTGTTTCTGTAAATCCAACTTACTTTGCTGCTCAGCCAACTCGAAGTTGTTCATAGTAAGGTTGTGTTTGGAGAGGAGAGGCAGGTTAAGAAGAAAATCAGGTAAATCTCTGGTTAGGTTTCATTACGCTCACTCTTCCATTAGGGCTAACCAGGATCCTGCAGAGCAGTAATACAGGGAATTTTGCACTTAGAGCGGTTCTGTGTTTATACTGTGTGAAATACAGGGTTTGATAATGTTATGTAGGGCTCATGTAATCAGTGAGTACTCTAAGCACAACCTCTGGCTTTAAGTGTAGGAAGTCTGCAGGTTTTTGTAAAGCACTACAAGCCCTGGGTTCGAACAGAAAATGGTCCTCTTAGCAGGTACCTTGTTATTTAAAAAATGAAATTGCTTCGGAAGCTTAAAAGCTTTCATTGGTGCCTATATTATTCCTGAAGTTTCAGTAACTGTAGCAGGCGATTTAGGATTGCAGGGTGGTGGCTGGCAGATGGATTCAGGATACAGGTCAGAAGGGTAATCTGAAAACCGATGTGAATTTGGGTTCTTTTTTTACCTTCTCTTGTGACCCCACTATCAGGGAGTTAACTCTTGTACTTTCGGGTATTTCCGAGATTTCAGGAGCCATTGCAGTTGTGAGGAGGGCATAAAATGTAATATTAAAGGATTCCTTTTAAATTTCTCTCTCTAACCTTGACAGACTTCCTTTGTTCTTTTAATTGCTTCATTTTTTTGTGGAAGTTTGCTAACTTAAGGCCTTGTTTTGTGAAGACAGTGTTTGAATAGTCTTTAACTTGCGGGCCTCACTAATGAGCTAGAATATGATTAGGCAGTTTTGACAAAGGGTAAGGAGGGAAATAGAAGCACATAAAAGTGAAGTTACTTTGTCTATCAAGTCAGCGAGAGACTGAATTCTGCGCTTCTGGTTTTCTCTCTGAAAGATCAGGCTGCTGCTGCTTCTGTTAGACCCGTCTGTGTCCCAGAGAGAAAGCAGGCTATTTTGGAAGTAACTTTAGAAAGTGAGGTAATTATTTGTAAGTAATCACCCGTTTGATGCTGAATAGCTGCTATGACCTGGACAAATTTGAGCGGGTTTTGCTGTCGGAATATTGCCGTGTGACTCACGTGCTGGCACGATGATGAACTTGTGTAAAAGAGGATGTTAGCATTCTGACAAGTGCATGCTCGGGGAGGACTGCCGAGACCCTGATTTTGTTCTGGTTAACAGCACTGCTCACCTTGCTGACACGAAAGGGGCACTGAAGTCTCTGCAGAGCCAGGCACTCAGTAGCTGAGCGTTCTGCCCTAGGAGAATCCTTAACAGAGAGAAAATCCAAGAAATAAAGTACTTAAAGATTAATTGGAAGCACTTACTGCTGTAATAAACTGTTTTTTTCTTTGTAACTTTATCTTTGGTGTGTGACTTCTCAGTAAACAAAATCTGAAGTGGGTTGATTTAATATAGTTGGCCTTTTTCATTCATCTTGTCTGCAGTTGTTTTTTACCACTCTCTGTTAAGCCATTTACATTGGCAATATGTTGATAGTAAAATGCATCCTTTCAGTGCTGTTGTTTTATTTTGGAAGGGCCCTGTGTTTGTAGCCAGACTGTTTGCTTCTGTGGAGTTGAACTCTTAGTGTATTACCAAAACAGAATTCAGCATTATCTACAATCTTACGTAGGGAAAAGTCCAGTACAAATTTTTAAGAACAACGATCGAATTTGTAACGTAGATTAAATTTCTCCAGTTGGATAGGATTGCAAAGCTGCTGTTCCATTTGTTTAAATACGACTGCCAGCTCCACCCTTTCCCACTTCCTCCTAATTCATTCAGCTTTTATGGGAGGCATACATGGTTGGCCTGATGGATAATTCTGTGATTCTGTCAAACAGTTTTGTTTCTTTGTCCTGTTTGCTTACAGGATAATGTGTGTACATCAGAAAATGGGGAGTGCTCTTCAGTCCTGGCTTTGCATTGTGTGGCATTATCTCCTGTACAAGAACAAAAAGACATTTTCTTTTTATTTCACAACAATAACCACTAACTAGTCCGCTTTGCCCTCCCTTGGACATGCATCGCATTTCAGGATTTACCGAATTGTTGGTTACTGACTCCAAACAAAAAAAATCTGGTAAAAGTCGCTTCTGATGTTTCCTGGTTTGTACTCTGGTCTGAAATTGGGTCTTTATGCATAAAATGAAATGAAGCTTTTTGTGTGGACTTGCACACAACTTTTTAACATTTTTATCTCCTAATTTGTTTAGCAAATTAAAAAAAAAAATAAAATGAAATCTGAGTGAATTCCTAGTTTGCAAGTTTTAGGCCATAAGGTTGTTACAGACCAGATATTTTTTGTAGATTAGGTTTTTAAACACCGTATACTTGTCATGCTGGTTTTTACAGTAGCTAACCTGAAGAGATGGGAAATGAAGCAGATGCAAGTTCTGCACTTCCCATCAGGATGCTGTAAATATAGTTTGTTCAGAGCAGTCAGGATGTGTTCGTCTTTGCTAGCAAGCACCTAATAAGCTTAATTTCCTCTTTTCTCTTCCACATACCTAAGGAGAAGGGGAATATGTCTTCTCTTAATGTGTTTTCCTTAATTTTCTAGCACTGGGAGGAGATTGTCAGCACATAACAGGTTCACTGTATTCAGAAGCTCAAAATTCCCAAGTAGGGTTGATATTTATCTTCTTTGATCCCGACTGGAGTTGACTCGAGACTTGTCTGTTCAGTGTGTGTGTGTGGGGGGGTGTTCATTTTTCTGGAGCACGGCAGTCGTGTGTTTATATTGTAGTTTAATGCTGGGTGGGAAGCACAGGATGCTAGGGAATAAAATGGGCAATTCTGTGTTTTTGTTCTTTTTTTTTTTTCTGCGCTTTCTTCCCCATCTGCAAAGCTCACCGACAGACTGATGGCGGTCTGAAATGGTGCAAGGAAATGGCCTTCAAAACTAATGAGTGAATGCTGCTTAATTTAGTAAAAAAAACACAGGTATGTGAAATACTTTATTCAGGCGTTTGACTAAATATTTAGTCGGCAGGATTATTTGGGATCATAGTGTTCCATTAAGGTAGCAGAAGCAGTTCTTGGATGTTTCAACAAAATTCACATTTTCATATGGTGTTTTTAAAGCAGTGATTAGCAGTTTTAAATGGAAACAAGTTGAAATTGAAAGCCATCAACCTAACAAAATGAAACAGGCTGTCAAAATACTGTCTGGTTAAAACAAAATCTTACCCAAAGCAGATATATTCTTAGAGTAGCTCGTGGTATCTGTTGAGGCAATATATTAGGGAGAAAAAGCTGAAAACAGAGAGGTGGGTAGAGAAATAGCATTGCAAGCAAAGACTGCATGAAAGAATATTTTTGTCTGAACGCGGTGTGAATTATAGTTTCTTGAGGTAAGTCTCTCAAAGGTGGAAAGCCCAGAGTTACGCAACATTTGTTTATTTGAGTAACTAATAAGAAAAGATTTTTTTTTCCCCTGAATAATGGTTGAGGATCAGTTTCCATTCCAGTGAATAAGTCTATTGCAGTGAGAGCTGAGGGGAAATAACATTGGCATATGCAGTTAGGTTCTATATAAGCAATAAAAAATGCAATGGGATGAAACTTGATTTTAGCATATGAAGTTCTTTTCTGTTTAGCAGTTAATGCTGTTAGCAGGTAAACTTTTCCTCTCTCAGAAAACACCGTGTTCCCCTTCCAGAGGGAGCAGAAGCCGATAAAGAAATTAATTACCTAAAGGTGCTAGTTAGCGTACTGATTGGGCCGCTTACAAAATAGACTTGAAGAGAAGTCTGGCTTTATCTCTGGCTGAGTATGTGGCGCTAGAAATGCACCGTGAGGAGCAGCAGAACAAAATTGCACCTAACCATATATAGGAAGCAAAGCAGTAAGTGCACTGACATGATAGGTACGTATATTAAAGGAAGCTTCAGATGAAGAAAAACAGAAGTGGGAAAGCATTTGGTGCTAGTGAAAGTCTGAGGAGGGATTTTCAGTACTTCTAGCTAACATCGGATGCTGTCGTTTCATCTAAGGAGTGAATGCTTTCTTGACCGGCGCTTTATCTAGTTTTTGTTCTGTCACATACTGATTCCGAGAATATCAGTGTGGCACTCGGGCGCTCCATCTGCTGTCCTGGCCTTTTGAGGAGCACAGTATTGCGCCATGTTTTCCTCACCTTTGGTTTTAATGTCTGGTGGCAGTGGGGAAAAACACCAACTTACCAGTGGGGCATGGGTCCCTTCGGCGATGGGCCCCCTCTGTAGGTTCAGCCATAAGTTCTTAGGGCTCATACAGTAGTTTTCCACTTTGCCTGTATCTTCCTTTCTCATTTAATAAAAACAGTGAAGTCTTGGTATGTATCTCACTGGAGGGTGCAGCAGGAGGGAGGAGAAGGTGTTTTAACGTGGCCCTTGTGCTTTGTAGAAGTATCCCCGTGGAACAATTCTGCATTCCTCTGCCTTCTGCCAGAGTACACTCAGCACCAGTAAGATGTTACCGTCACTCAGATGCTTGTCAGGGTCCTAACACTGTTCTGTATACTTGCAGAGAGTCTTCAGTAGTCTTTATTTGTTATCTGAAATACCTGCTCTGTTGCTCTGGAATGGAAGAAATTTTTTTTTTAACCTGAATCTGTCTTTGTATTATGTTTTGTACTGAAGGTGATGTGGAGAGGTCAGCGCTGATTGCTGAGGGGGAGATTATACTGGTGGCCTTCTATAGTGAGGTCCCTGGCATGGTGACGGGGGAAGATGAGTGAATATTGTTTATCTCGTCTTTAACGTGACTTTTTCACGCCGTCTCACGTAACATCATCGCAGACAAGCTGGCAGTGTGCGAGTTAGCTACGGGGGCAGTGCGGTGAGTTGTAAATCAGCTGGGAGGTCGGGCCCAGAGGGTGGTGGTGATGGGTTGGGTTGGAGGCCAGGCACTGGCGGTGATTCCCAGGGCCTGTAGCGTTTGAACACACAACCTCAGTGATGGGACAGGGTGAGCCCTCGTCAGCAAGTTCCCAACCGATGCGGACCTGGAGAGATGTCTGATGCACCAGGTGGGTGGGCTGCCATTTGGAGAGACCTGGACAGGCTGGAGGACTGCGCTCTATGGGACTTCTTGAAGTTCAGCAGAGGCAGCACAAAGCTACTAGCCCTGTAGAGGACTGACTGACATCGTTACGTGCTGGGGGCTGACTGTCTGGCAAGCAGCTCTGCAGAGCCACGCTGGGACTGAGTGGGCCCGACGGACAGCGAGCTGACCAGGAGCAAGAAGTGCATGTTGGCAGCAAAACAGGTGAACAGCAGTGTCCTGGGTGGCACTGTGAGGAGCATCGGAGGTGATTTCTTCCTCTGCTCAGTGCTGCTCAGACACATCTAAGGTGCTGCGTGTAGTACAGGGCTCCCAGTGGGAGAGACTTGGGCGTGAGTGAGGAGTGAGGCCAGTGCAGGGACACCAAGGTGATGGCTTGGGCTGGAGAAGAGGAGGCTCAGAGGGATCTTATCCATGTGTATGAGTACCTGATGGGGAAGGGATGAGGATGGGGGAGCCAGGCTCTCCTCAGCGCTGCCCACTCACAGGACAAGACTCAGTGGGAATGAATGAAAAAACTTGAAAATCCATTTAAATACAGAAAAAAAAAACTTTTTTTTTTTAGTTGTGAGGGTAGTCAAACACTGTGTTGTGGTTTAACCCGGCCGGCAGCTAAACACCACGCAGCCGTTCGCTCACCCTCCCCCCTCCCTCTCTGGGATGGGGGAGAGAAACGGGAAAGTGAAGCCTGTGAGTTGAGATAAAGACAGTTTATTAAGACAGGAAAATAATAATAATAATGATAACAGTATTACTAATAATAATGTATACGAAACAAGTGATGCACAATGCAATTGCTCACCACCCGCTGACCGATGCCCAGCCTATCCCCGAGCAGCCGGCCCCCCCACCCCGGCCAGCCACCCCTATATATTGTTTAGCATGACCCCAGATGGTATGGAATACCCCTTTGGCCAGTTTGGGTCAGCTGTCCTGGGTCTGTCCCCTCCCAGCTCCTGCTGCCCCCCTAGCCTGCTCGCTGGCAGGACAGAGCGAGAAGCTGAAAAGTCCTTGGCTTGGTGTAAACACTGCTCTGCAACAATTAAAACATCAGCATGTTATCAGCGCTCTTCTCATCCTAATCCAAAACATAGCACCCTACCAGCTGATAGGAGGAAAATTAACTCTATCCTAACTGAAACCAGGACACACTGTAACAGATTGCCCTGAGAGATTGTGGAGTCCCCATCCTTGCAGGTACTTGTAACCCAGCCGCATGTGGCTGGGAGCAGGCTGCTGTAGCTGACCCTGCTTGAGGAGCACTGGGGGGCATGGCAGCTAGACAAACCCCATGGTCATTCCTAACCAAAATGATTCTGTATGTGTGTAAATATGCTGATGGTGTAGTTGAGGGTGAGTGTTATGGGACTTATTTGCTGAAAATTGTTACTTGAAGTACTATGGAATCACATCAGTGGCAGTAGCTAATAGCAAAGGCTTTAAAGGAAAGCACAAGAAATCCTTAAGTGGGTAAAATAGAATATTTCACTACCTTCCATGTAAGCAGATCTCCTAATTTCTGTGGCAAAAGCTCAAGAATTTGCCTTTTAAAAATTCTAACATATCTAATAGTGCTGCTTAAATATTTAATCAGCTTGCTTGCAGTGTGTACATTTTCCTTCAAAGTTATCTCTCTATTACATTAATTTGTATATGTTAATAATTGTATACAAACCAGTGCTGCCAAGTAAACTTGAAAGCTACAGGCCCATTTGAGGGAAGAAGGACGCTCAATGTACCCAGACAGGGTTCTGCTCGGTTAAAGGCCTGATTCTTCTGATGATGGTACAGGGGTTTTGTGGCAAGGTTTTGGTAGCAGGGGTCTGCAGGGGTGGCCTCTGAGCAGAGCCCAGCAGCTGCCCCATGTCAGAGAGGAGCCAGCTCCAGCTGCTCCAACAGGGACCCACCGCTGGAGATCCTGAAGAGCTGCTGCCTGTGGGCAGCCCCCACAGGCTCAGTTCGGGAAGGACGGCATCCCGTGGGAGGGACCCCACGTGGACCAGGGGCACAGAGGGACCGTGAGGGAGCGGTGGAAACAAAGCGTCAGGGACTGACCGCAGCCCCCATTCCCCACTTGCTTTGGGGGGAGAAAGTGGAAGAGAGTGGGTGCTGAGAAGATGGTTTTAGTTTACTTTTAGTTTCTTAGTCTCCTATGATAGGTAATAAATTACATTAATTTCCCTATGCTGAGTCTGTTTTGCCTGTGATGGTAGCTGGTGAGTGATCCTCCCTGTGGAGGATCTTCAACCCTCGAGCCCTTTTTCATCCTGCTGTTTCCCAGTGATCTTTTGAGGAGAGGGAATGAGAGAGCAGCGTGGTTGTGCTGAGCTGCCATCACTGTGAAACAGCCACAGGTGATCAAACCCTAAGAAAAGTGATTCTCATATTCAAGTTTCAATAACTTATTTATTTTTGTATGTTTTGTTAGTGTTTCCTTTTTTTTGTTGGACTGAAATAGTAACTCTTGTTCATCCTCAAGTGGTAGTTGGGCTTTTATAGGTTTATACTTTCCTTAGGTTGGAATATTGATGCTAATGTGGAGATGTTACAGTTGCATGTATTTGAAGAAGTTGACTGTGTAGCTAGCTACAGGAAAATATTTAAAATTTTACCCTTTTCTGTTAAAGGTTACTGGCATTGCCCAAGCAGGAGTATATATATAATTTTTCTCATTTGTAGTTACTTAACAGATGTTTGGGCAAGGGTTGCTTCTGTGGACTTCCAGTTAGTTACAGAGCACACAGCTTTCTTTTCTTTAGTAGTTTCAAGAAACAATGTACGTTTATCCAATCTTTGCTAATCAGCTCAGGAAGCATATTGTACTTCTGTGTAGAGTTGTGTATGATTTTTTTCTGAAACATTTGGTCTGTTATCCAGTCCTCCTGTTTTTTGTAAAATTATGCATATGTATGCAAATATTCTCCCATACTTCTACACACACAAAAGGATATTCTGTCCGTGGCTTACTTACTGGATTTTGTGTTATTTCATAGATAAATTGCATCAACCCATTCTACATATAAAACTTAACCAACCATTAATCAATTAATTCCTTTTCTGTATCTCCATTTATTAGTAAGCAGTGGCAAAGACTTTATGAAATTCATGTTTGGATATTTTGTGAATTCAGAGGACTGGGAATTACTTGCATTGTCTTGTTCAAGCCACAGCCGGTTCTCTGTACCTTTTCCCTAGATTTTTTTTCTTGGAGGGCTTTTTGTGCTTTCTGAGCATCTGGGGAGGGTTGTTTTTTTTTTTTTTACTGTTTGGCAACCGAAGGGGTGCTAGGGAAATGTCTTCATCCTTCCAAAACCAAAACGTAACAAAGCCTCTGTAGTAATTGTCTCTTAATTCAAGTATAGGATCAAGAGTTTCTATTTTACTTAGCTCTACACACAGTTCTTTTGTGTCATGGTATTGGATTCAGTGGTATATGGATTGTATAGCATAGGGTACATCCCATCACTGTTCCTGTTGCATCTGGGAAGCAGTGGACACCTTTTATTTATGCACTGTTCCTCATTTTATTTATACTGTATAACTGTCAGGTTTTTCTCATTACAGCAGCAGTTCTCCATGGGTGAGAGGCAGGGAAGCGTTCTAGCATGCAGAGCAAGGTGAGAGTGAAGCATGAAACAAAAATCTGCTTGATTAGTTCGGGATGTAACCCAGAGCTGTGCTGCTGGCAGGGAGCTGAAGGCAAGGGCTCAGCACAAGAAGAGGCAGAGAATTTCTGTTTCTATCTCAGTTCTGTGGGGCTTCTGATGAGCAGAGCCGCCGTAGCAGGTTGAGCAATAAAAGGACAATGAGAAAGCCCAAGAAGGCTGGAAGTAGGAGAAGGTGAGGCAGATGGAGGAAGAAGGTTAAGGAGCCACTGGTACATTTCCTGAAATTAGTGGCAGACGAGACAGCTAAAAATCCCAGAAATTCCTTAATTGTTGCTAAAGATTATATGCTGACTTGCATAGCAATGTTGACATTGCTTCTGTAGCTTCTTCATCACTCTTGGCATAATTAGAAAAGGCCTATCTTTCACCAGAACGCACATGTAGGAAGCATGCATGAATAGGAAACTTTTGCTAAAAATGGGAAATGTCTTGCTAAAAACTGTAGTGAGTTCCAGAATTTACTTCCTAAGTTGACCTTTCAGTAAGAAAATGAGAGTTTCAAGAACTGTTTTTTGGTTTATTTATCTGTATTTATCTTGTTTATTGGTGGCTTTTGCAAAAAGGAGATAGCAGTCAGTGTTCTTTTTAGTAAATGTGATTAGATAGGATTGAAAGAACTCCTTGGCCTTCCTTTGTTGTCTATTGTGCTGTTGTCAAATCTTTTTTAAAGTTTACTACACTTCATATCCTTGAAATAATGGAAATGTTTAGAACCTCACTTTCCTTAAAGTTATTTAAATGTATTGCCTTTTGGATTACCTAATTTTTTCATCCTAGCTTGGTCTTTTTATAAGATGTACTGAGGTTTGTTTGATGTTTGATGTTTGATGTTTGTTTGAGATTTTTTTTTTAATTTTTCCTCAAATCCACAGTTGTGTTATTCTCTGCTGAAAGCATTTTAGTGGCTTTCGGAGGCATGTGCAAGTACCAGAGTGGGATGCCCTGTGGGACCGAAATCTATGTCAGTTGCTTCCTGCTCTTCCTGCATGGCCCTGTTTTCTACTTGCTGTTTTTAAGGGGTTTTAGAACAGAAAAACGGTATAAGATAATTGTATTAGGTTTACATGCGTTCTGCCTCCACATAGAAAAATGCATACAAAACGGATTAAAAAACACCAACGCACTTAGTAGAAAAGTATGAAACAGTCTCTAATTTCGTACGTGCTGGACAAAGAACACCTACAATGCTTCAGGTTATTTTCAGCTTGTTTCAGTATCTTACAGGTGAGTACAGTACAGCAAACGACGCATATTTGCAGAGCTTTTTTCTGGCAGGAAGTTTTTTTCTGGCAGGAAGTGATGTTGAGAACTGCAAAGACCCTGTCAAAAAATTGCTAATTATGGAATGGTAAGTAACGAGAGCTCGTGTAGTCTCAGGAAGTGATAACAAGAATCTGTAATGTGTGAGAGGTACTGTGAAAGGCAGTGGCTGAATTAATAGGGAGGGAGCTCTGATCACGTCTCCTGGAAGTTCTCTGCTTCTTCTAATATGTTTTGTTGGAGCAGCAGGGTATGGCTAAGAGGTGCTTTGAGTGAAGTGGATAAGGCGTTTGATGAATTCTCCTCTGCACTGTAACGTGTGTTCTAGGTGGAAACAGAGGTATCCCGTTATTAACAGTGTCTTCATTTCTGCTATGTTGCTCAAAAACACTTAGTCCTTCATCGCTCTTCTGTGTTCCCTCTCCTTGGCCTGCTGTGTGTCCAAGTTAAAGTTGCAGGGTACTGAAACGGTGAGATGTTCGATGGAACAGCATGTCTTCGTATCTGTGCCTTTCTCCCATGCAAAAAGGAAATAACATAAATACGAAAGGATTTGTTTGGCCCATGTGACATGCTTCCACACAGTGGCAGCTGCCTCCTCCTAGATGGTAAATCCACCATCTGCTGCCTTGCTGCCAACAGCGTGTGTCTGGTGTGGACCTTGTGGAGTGCCCCTGATGGGGGCAGAAGGTCCTGTTAGCAGCATACCGTGAGCTTGCAGGAGGGATGCGTGCGGTCTAACCACCTTCCTGCCCCCAGGAGGACGTGCTGCCTGGGTCTAATGAGGCAGGTGAGACCAGGGTGCTGCTATCTATGGACTCTCCTCTGCTGACCCAGGGTAGCAGCTCTGCCGCTGCTCACTCCATGGGGTGCACAACCTGCTGTAGGGCTCTCTGTCACCAGGAGCATCCTCCTGTGCGGCTGCGTGGTGCTCGTGTGCTTGTGGAAACTGTAAGCCATGACATTGAGTTTGCATCCTCTCTGTTTGCTGTAATTAAGATTATGGTACAGGTTTGAATAGGCTGCTTTGGATTTAAACTGGTGGAAGGATTTTCTTGCACATCATCATGTCGGTTTGTGAAATGTGGAAGTCTGTTATTGATTCTCTTGGAATTAAAATGAAGGTCACCGAATGGATAATGAGCTTGTTACAGCAGTGGTTAAACTGCTGGTCATGGAAACAACAACCTAAGTTGTGATTCGTAGTTAGACGTTTTGTAGTTGAATCACTCCATAACCTTCTGTGACAATTTTCTCTCTTCATACCTTTCATAACAGCTCTTGTATTGTTGGGACACTAGCTGTTTGATTCAGAATGTCATTTAATTATGTTTGCTCACAACACTGTGAAAATAGTGGATTATCAGCATATAAAATTTTGCAAAGTGCATGTTGGAAATACAGATGTGTTCCTAGGTGGGACTAGGCAAGGAAATAGAGGTGGCTCGCTAGGAACGATAGGGATCTTGTCATTGTCAGCGATGAAGGATGTACGTGTAAGTAGTTGTGAGTTACTCTTCTGAGTGCACACGTGGTAAGAGTCACAGCCAGAGGGGCAACTTTCTACTTAACGAACAGCTAGGCAGGTTGTTGGGTGTGATACCTTCCTATCCAAACCTTGATACATGTAGTGCTCTGCAGCTAGGACCCCATTTTACCTCTGTGAGGAGGCTATATTTGATAAAATGTTAAGACATCATGTTAAATGTTGCTTCTAATTGTGCACACAGTAAACCTGAAGCTGTTCTGGCTGCAGAAATGCTGAAGCTGTTGACCTTGACCTATAGAGCTCACAATGTTGCAGAGCCTCCTAAGAGGAAAAGTTAGATTTTACTTGTATGTTTTGCAGAAATGCTGAACTCAGGCTTCACAGAGATGCCTGATTGAGGGCTAAAGGCAGAGAATCTGGAGTTTATTTCAGACTGGTCCCATCCTTCAGAGTGCTCTGTGCTCTTTGTTGTCTGAAATTACAGTGATTAGGACTGCTTCTGTAGTTTAGCCATTTCTGATGCACTTTTTTGGCTAGCATTGATTATTGGATGGATATTCCTTTAGAACTGATAACACACCGTAAATGATCTTAGTATTTTTCAGTAGTGAGAATTTGTGATCAGTAACCTGGTCAGTATTGAAAGACAAGTTGGTCTGTGGATGTATTTCAAATCAAAAAAAAAAAAAGTCTTAGCAAGTATTTAAAAAGATAATTCTTATAATTAGTGCTTCATTGAGCACTTGATATCTATAAATGCAATCAAGTATGGCAATTTTATAAACTATTATTTGCTATTTACTGTTAAACTGCTTTAAGGTAAAGCTGAAAATTTGCAGAGCACATCTTCGTATAATACTGAAGTCAGGTGAGAGCTGGGTGAAGTATAAGATGTACGCTTTTAACAATAAAGCCTTCTAGCACTCTTCTGCACTGTATTGCTTGAGTAAAGTGGTTCTCTAGTGTTGAAACTCGAGTCTCTGGAAAAATACAGTTATTTCCCGACAAGCATTTTGCTTACTCTAATGGTATCTTGAAAGCTTGTACTTCAGTGTGTATCCTGTTTTCTAAAGATGTGTGCTATCTACAGAGGCTTCCTGAGGATATCACTTGAGCTGTTTTCTGCTATCGTTGCTGAGTATTGACTCTGCTCTACTGACATTTGTATCTCACCTTCCCATCAGCTGCTAGTGAAGTTCAGGGTTAACACGTGTTTTTTGTAGCTCGTGGTGTAGAGTAGTTTATTCATTACACTAATGCGTAGTGAACTGCAGAATACAACATACTTTGTGTCAGCTGCAAGTATTTCAAGTATGTGCTCAGTGGCATTGAACAGACAGTTTTATTTTAGAAAACAACCCTTTTCTGAGATAAGGGGACAAACATTGTTGAGCCTTGCTTATCCCTTAACTAGTAATATATATCTTCAGTTATGCTTGGTACAAAACTGTTGAATGGGAGAGAGTAAGTATGTTTTGTTTTACTTTAGGGGAAGTAATCTCCACTGTGTTTGATACACCAACAGCTGTGTCACCAGCACGGAGGGTGTCCTCTTTATTTAGAGCTTCAGGTCTTAAAATTTTGACATCCAGGTTTGTAGTGTATTACTGACTACCATTGTAAGAAATCACAGTCCCCTTCAAAAACATTGAACTTTTTTTTTCTTCTAGTAATTTTGCTTTTTTGATTTCCTAGTATATTTTTATTAGCAATTTGCATTCTTATTAGCACTCCCACCTTCCCCATTTTGAAGGTATGCCTTTAAGTCTGGCATTGAAACATGATGTGTCCCTCAACAGAGCCCAGATTATTTTTCTTGAGGGGTGATAAATAGGAACAAATAAAAGCGTAGTGAGACTATTGTTAGTTTAAAATAGGCTCCGTGGAATGCTGGTTTCAAAGAATTTCTTGATCAGGAAGGTTTCTTGAGTCTCAGGGGAGTTTTTCTGCTTCAAGAAAGCCAGTCTGTCCAGAAGAGCAAAGCCCAGTTGTGATGTGTGCTCATATAATGAGCAGCCTTGGGTTCGAGCCACTGACATGCCCATCGACACGCAGGATATTTCATCCTAGAGAGTTCAAAACAGACTCCTGATTTTTTGTTTTGTTTCCCATTGAACTCTCCGAATGGGGCAGTGCAGACCGTATGCGAGCTGGCTGTTTCTGCCAGCAGCGAGGAGGCTGCGTTGCTCTGGAATGTGGTGAGACACATCTCTGTAACCTGGCTGGTACGGCTGTACAGACAAAGCGGCACTTCTTCTGGTTTAGCTTGTTTCCATCAGGATGAGGAAGAGAAGCAAGGAGAGCTACACCAGCAAGAATACAGCTTTGCCAGGGTAAACAGTATCTACGCTGGTGCACGTAATGCTTATCTGTGCAGCCTATCTGGTTTTCATTCTGAGGCAAGCCCTCAAAGAAAACTTTTGATTTTGCTTCCATTTCATAGAAAAAGTGTATCCGGCCAGATTTTATCAACAGCCCAGCTGTATTTTTTTTAAAAGGTAATTTTCATATCTGTTCCAAAATGCATTTTTTATAGCATGAGAGATACACACAAACAGGTAGAATCAGTAGGTGACTGAAGTAGTAAATACTATAAAACAGTGATAGTATGAAAACGGATGTTTCCTTGAATGTGGAGATTAAAGATTAATTCTAAGCATAGTGAGTTGATAGATGCAGACCTAATAAATTACATTATGTAGCTCCAGAACGTGCTGGAGCTTTGTAAATGGCATGGGTGTTTTTCCTTGTAAAAGGTGATGAGAACACCACTTGACTTTGCATTTTAATTACTGTCTCCGTTGCTGCTCTTTTTTTCTTTTTAGTGCTAAACCTAATTCTTAATCATTTGGGATCGAAAGAGAATTCTGACAAAAGCTATGTAAATAAAAGAATTGAGGTAATGCTAATTAATGCTTCGCTGCTAAGTCTTACCTTTACTTTACAGATGGAAGTGCTGTTTTGTCATTTTCTGTAGTCTGTGATTTGCCACGCATCTGTAGTTGCTTTTAATTTATAGGTTATGAATTGTGTTTAGGAAGGGCTCTTTTGGGACGGGATGGTGGTCTGGTGACTGCTGTCACTCCAGTTTGATGCAGGCTTTGCTACCAGGATATCTGTGTGTGTGAGCTGAGGAAAGGCTGTTACAAATCACTTCTACAATTTGTGTTTTAGGAAACTCCAGCCTGAACTGGAGCCCAGGCAGGCTTAAAATACAACAGTCTTCAAGTCAGACGTCACCTCTAGTTCTGTTTGTTTAAAACAAGCAAACTGGGGAAGGGGGAAAACATGATATGTAGAGCTTCTGCCCCATGGGATGGTTCAAAATATGAGTTATTTGGTCATCTGAAATCTGTGCTGTCTTAAAAGCACTTACTGGGAGGTTGCACATGTAAATATGTAGTAACTTTAAAGGAAAAGATAACAATTATATCAGTTCCAACTGAAAGCTTTCTCTAGTCTCACAGATGCATTCTGTAAGGATAAATGAAAATGTTAAGTTCTAAGGACACCCATTGTAACTTTTTTTTTCAGGTGGTATCATGGAAAACTTGACAGAACAATTGCAGAAGAACGTCTTCGACAGGCGGGAAAACCTGGAAGTTACCTTATTCGAGAGAGTGATCGGAGACCAGGTTCATTTGTGCTTTCATTCCTTAGTAAAACAAATGTCAATCACTTTAGGTGAGAATTAAATGTTTTCTTTTTAAATACTGTAATGTTTTTTTTTAGAACACAGTACAGACAGCAATAACCACTATTATATTATAATTCTGGCTTTTTATTCTTTTATGGTACCGCTTTTAACTTGTGCTTAGTTGTTTTAAAATACACTACTTAAGAATCACTTTATAGGTTAAAGAACAAAAATATGAGGAAACCCTCACAGGAGAGAGGCTCGTCTGAAGTTGTTGTTAATAGACTTAAAGTAACATGCAGGTTTCATTACTCAGCCACAGAGACTGTTTTCGGTCTGTTTCTCAGTAATCATTTTTAGCTCACAGGACAGACTTCAATGTTAAAGTGCTAGCAAATATGATCGCTTCCTTATTTTTAAGAAAATAGCGAGAAGAAATTAAGAGATTATGTATTTAATAATCAAAGGGTTTGCTTGAAACAGCTCTCAGTACGTTAGAATTAATTGTTCTAAATACAAATAGCCCTTTATACAAAACTGTAACTAGGATTATTTCACCATTGGCAAGCTGTGTATATTAGTAAGTTCATTTATTCATTAGTGTAAATGAGACGTATTCTGAGAAAACTATGAATGTTAGTAAGTATTGTGTTGCAGTGTAATGCTCACCTTCACCAAACAGGAGAGCAAGTAGGAAAAATATAGGCAAAATAGGAAGGCAAGATTCTTTGTCAGTAAAAGAAACCTTTCTCAGTGGTCTTGATAGAAACAAATGCAAACTAAACTTCTCAACTTCTGAAAGCAGGAATTATCCAGGATACCAACAGGTGAGCCACTATGTGTGTGGTTTACAAATATAGGGAGTTTTTGGATTCATCTGCTGTGAGATTATATGTAGTTCAGAGGTCCTGATCTAGAATTGATATGAGCTCCTAATTCCACTAAATGCAGGCAATGTAGCACACAAATAGTATCTCATGTTTGCATCTTGCCATATGAGCTAACAATTTCAGCTTTTCAGCTGTATTGATACTCACTTGGGAACTGGTACCTGTCTAGCAGTAGCAGAAAATTAAACTATATTTATGGTTTCTTTCTAGTACTGCTCTACAGTCCTGCATTATTTTTAATAATTTTAGGTTCTTGAGGCCAACCTCAGGGCACTTGAATATTGGTTCATGCCCACTACAGAAGTGTTGCTGGCATCTCAGGTAGAAAATGTTCTCCAACAGTTTCCAATTGCCTAAGGACAGGGCCCCCTTACTATATTTCCCAACTTTAAATAATCTTGCATTCCAAGATCCATAAAACGCAGCAAGGAAATCAATTTGTGTTTTGCTGATACTGTTCTTCAGAGATTGGACACATTTTAATCTCATTTGCTGAATGTGTGCTTTTCTTTCTTAATAAAAAGGCAAGTCCTATGCTCAAGAATATTTTCAAACTTAACAATGTCAGTCAAGGTAATTTCAAACAAATACAGGAATCGATCTCCTGTGTCCCACAGGGTAAAAGTGCCCTCTCCACCAGAGCTCGATCTTTGCCAATCGCAGTCTACCAGAAATGGGTGAAACTGTCATTGCTAAACAATCTTCCTCATATTTTGTTTCTGAAAAGTGTTATTTCCCTAAAAATTCCAGCATTTTGGGTAAAAATGCTTGTGTACCATATGATTGATGGCTAGCATATGGATCTATTAAAACAATATGTTTTCACAGAAGTGATACATTTTTTTAGTGAGTTACTGCATGATACCAAAGTTTGTAAAGGAAAATATTATCTTCTAATCTTGCCCTTCAGGATTTTCTGGGATTACAGAAGTCTTTTTGTATATATTGGCTCTGTGTTCCAAGGAAGTTTTTGTTTAAGCTTGAAATAATAATCTGAAACACTATATTCCAATTAGAACCTAATCTCTATTGAGTAATTCACGAAGGAATCTTGCTGAAAATATGCCAAAAGATCTAGTCTAAATCCTTAAAGTTATATTGTTGACTCCCCTTTCAATACTATATGCTTAAAAACTTCAGATTTCATCTCTGAAGATACACCTTTATTTAGATCTTACACTGTTGTTTTGGAGAAATAATACAGTTCAAAGAACTGCCTGAGAAGAAATAACTTTAACGTATCAGATTACTGACCTGTTAAAAAAAAAAAAGGGAGTAAAAACAGAAGAAAGCAGCTGCAGATAAGTAGTATGCTCATTTTGGATGAGAGATAAGTTTCGTGGTAGTTGAATTTTTTTCCTTTTGTTTCTGAGTTGTGCCCAGTCATTATAAAGGGATCAAGCAGTGGAATGCTGAGAAGATTCAGATATGTTTATTCTTTGTACTATTATTTATTTTGAAATATCCTTGAGATAATTTTTCTCTCTTCTGGAGACTGGAGAGAGAATTAACATGAGTTCTTAGATTTTAAGTTTTTCCTTAACAAGCAAAATATGCTTAGTTTGTTGATAATCTGTTTCTCTATTTCTTATACTTTATTGCATATATTTTCTCAACTGATCAAAAGCAGTATATATGCACTTAGACTTCCGTTTGTAAAAGTGCACCATAAGATATTTTTAAAATGATTCCAACACTCTGCAACAAGAATTCTGGAGAAAAACAGGAGAACTTTTCTATTTATGACACGATTTATTGGAAACTGCAGCTGCAGGTTTTCTGAAAACAGATGATGATGTTTTATGGTTGTACCAGAAATAATAATTTTTATACAGATGAACGTCTCTTCAACTTTTCACTTTGTGTAACTAAGTGAGCAGTTCAGTCCTTGTGCCAGCATCTACTCCCTGCTCCCAGCTGCTTTCCAGATAACCCTTTAAGAATGTGAGCTGTTACAAAGGGCTGCTGTCACATCTGTATTGTTGGAAAAACTCAGGTCCACTTGATGCCACCAATTTACATACTTCCTGTTGTTTCTTTGGATTGTCTAGTCAAAAGGGCTAGTTGTTTCAAATTAAGTACTTCTTTACATTTGCAAACGATTCTTGATTATAGCAGGAATGTTTTTAATACTGTTAATCCTTTTGCCTAGATCAGTTATTTCTGACTGCTTTTAGAATTTGTATTGAATAGCAATGAGAACAGATGTGGTACCTTCAATTTTTTATGACAGTGTTTTCATGAATCTGTATTTTAAGAAAAACACGTCCTTGAAATAATAAAACAAACAGTTTTATAAGAATTCTTTGTATTAAAATACTGAAAATGTTCCGTAAGCTTTTCCCTGTCAATTAGCAAATACTGCTGTTTTTTAAAAAATTTGAAGTAAAAGGAGCTATTTTAATTATTCCAAAGTAATTTCTTAATTTTTTAATATGGATACCGAACTAACTGCCAGAAAGTGACTATTTTTGAAGATGTTTTAGTTTTCTGTATTCTATAATCAGGTGCAGTTTTTTACTGTTAAAATAATTTGATACTTTATTAAATACATACATGTATTTATGTCCTGCATGATACACGTGGTAGTGTTGTTGCATCTACTAGAGCACTCTGTCAGTTTTCCAGGACACTAATTACATTTTTCTGTTTAGTTGATTTCATTTAGTTCTAGCAAATTTTATGGCTTTTTTCCTCTTCTTTTACAGACATCAGTAATTTTAGGTGAAATATCCATTAGTTAAGGTTTGCACATCTATGTGCAGAGCTTGTAATACTGTATTTTATTGAATGTAGACTCTCTGCTTTAAAACTTGAATGTTATCTAATTTCCTTTTGCTTTAAAAAAAAGGTAAAAAAGAACTATCTGTAGAAAAAATTCCCTGTGTTAAGCTTCCTTTTTTTTCATTAACAGGATTATTGCCATGTGTGGAGACTATTACATTGGTGGACGTCGCTTTGCTTCACTCTCAGACTTAATTGGTTATTACAGTCATGTGTCTTGTTTGTTGAAGGGGGAAAAGCTATTATTTCCAGTAGCACCTCCAGAGGCAAGTAGTAACATTTTTACAGTAATATTTCTAAGAGCCATTTACTTAAATATATTGGTATCATTAATCAGTACTCATAGTTTTCTGTAGAGAAGAAAAATCACTGCAGAAAGCTCCCCAGCATCCTACATAGGCTCAGCGTATCATGAGGTATAAGGAATATATTAAAAATGCATTCTTACTGATGGAAAATAATGAAAAAAATTGCTGTTCAATGAATTTTTTTAATGAAAGCTAGGTACTGGGTATTGCTGTTACCTCCAAAAGTAGCAATAGCATTGCAAGTGAACAGACATAAACAAGAAAATATGCAGTTCTTGGCTAGTAAAGACTACCACTGTAGTATAGACAACCTTTATTGTTTTGTGATATTTTGTGTATCTAACAAAGATTTCCAAATATTCATACTGTGGATAATCATGGTTTCTGAAAATGGGGCATCTTTCAATTTCTCATTGCTAAAACCATGCAAACAAAACCTAAAAAAGTTCTTGATAGTTAAAATTCTTTAAATTTCCATTGTGATTGAAAGAAATTTCAGAAGTATACTTCCATGAGAATTAGCTTATTAGTAATGTATTTTGAAGATGAGAACATAAACTATCTGTCATGCTACAAAAAGAAACAAAGTGAGATCTCTCGTAACTCTTAAGCGCGTGAATTGTATTTTTAGTGGTTTTAAGCTTGGAAAATTTAATGCTGTCAAGAGGGATATAGGTGACTATTACAAATCCTTTTCTTCAGAATAGCACAGTGTTGGGGAGAGGAGTTCTGCACTCACAAGGAAGTCAGAAGTGTTATTTTTGCTCTCTTCTTTTAAATTATAGCCTGTGGAGGACAGAAGGAGAGTTCGAGCAATTCTGCCTTACACCAAAGTGCCAGAAACTGATGAAATAAGGTACGTTTTAATATAGGTAGTAGCAGTTCTGAGATTCTCAGAGTACGTATAGGTACTAATAAGGATTTAAGTATGCATTCATGTGCAATATGAACATCTTTTTCCAGTAGAATATTGTTAGCTTAAAGGATGATGCTTCTGTTTTTGTCGTTGTGGGATATAACAATAACACTTTTTTCCCTCTGTATACTACTTTGTGTTGTACGGGAAGTTGCATTAGATTGTTAGAACTAAAATTAATTACGTTTCTCAGGTAAGTTTTATAAAGGCCTATATTTTTCTTAAAGAGGGTAAATTTGTGTATGAAAAAATTCTGTGCAAAAATCTCACAAATATTTGAAATAAATGTTTTAGGCTTTTTTCCCTTAATTGCCTATAGGGAGTAGGTAGTAGCAGATAAATAGTTCAAGGCAAACTAATCCTGCCCACCAGAAAGAAAATGTGAGCATTGACTGCCTAAAAATTTTGTTTTTTTTAAATGCAGCTCCTTTTTTCTTAGTTCAAAAAAAGGCACTTGGTATGCTATTTCAAAAAAGGCTTCTGACATTCTAGTATGTATTTTGTTGTCTGTGCTTAGAAACTTTCATTTGCTGTGACCGTTACTTGAAATTCGCATTGCTTGTCTATTCTTCAAATAAAGCAAGAATGATTCTTGCTTCCCTTCTCATCTCTTCCTCCTTTCAAAAAGTCTGTATTGAACGAATGTTATTTCAATGTGTAATCTCCAGTAATTTAAGATTTTAAAAGGTTACTGAAGTATGCTGGTTTATCCTAACTTTGTTACACTGTTACTCATTTCCTTTCTAACATTGATGCCTCAAGAATTTCTTAAGGATTCTCTGTGTGTTGTGCTTCTTTTGAATTTTCATGATGCTCTGCATATGTGGGAAGGAAACAAATCCAACAGTCCCATCTCCAGTAGAACATCATATGCTAGTTGGAGTGAAAATGCTTTCCTGAGATACCAGGTATTTTTTTTTCAAATGGAGAAGAGGGTTTCAAAGAGGTTTGCAATGATTTTTAGTCTAATGAGACCGTCTTGGTTTCACAAGTTGATTTAACATTCCAAGTGAATTGGGAATTGGCTTGCTTTTAGGAGTATTGATCTAAGATACAGCTGGGCTCAATGATCTTTGTAGGTCCTTTTCAACTGAACTATTCTAATTGGCAGCAATACAGAAAAAGATGTGAGAGCCTTCTATCCTCATTAGAATGGAAATTCATCCCATAGCTTGCAGCCTAATCCAGTCTGACCTCTTTAAGGAATGATGTGATGATAGTTATCATTGAGGTGATGATTTTCTAAGCAGGGGAGAAGAAAGGGTGGTAAAGCAAGGAGGGAACTCTTAATTACACATTTAAAGTAAGACTTATTACTACATGTAAGAATAAAAATATCAATCAAGTCCAGTACGTGCTTACTGCACTTAACTTACAGGAGAAAAACATTTTGTTACTTTTCTACAGTTTTTATTGTGATAGCAAATGATACCTTTTCTCTCTGTTCCAGGATACAGCTGAAATGCAGAGCTTTGTGATAGGCTTATGAGATCGTGGTTAAAATAATTCTGTTCCTGGCATTGCCCGGAACAAATCTCTCAGTTTGTTCTGGGTTAAATGAATGTACTCTGTGATTCAGTGAATCTTGACTGAAAACTTTGTAAATTCTGGTGAGGATATTAAAGTTAATAGTATTGCAGGATTAATTTCAGCATGTCATCCTGCAGCAACTTACTGTGTAGTTCTTCATAACAGAGCTGATGTAGGGTGCTCTTGCTGGCCGCCACCCGTTCTTACAGTTTAGGTTCATTAGCAGATGAATTAATTCCATGTTCCATTAGGCTTTTTTATTTTTGCTGTTTGCTTTATGCATGATTTTAATGCCTTTTTTGTTAGCCATCTCAAATGAGAGAAATGTTCTTTGAAATTCGCTGTGTAATTTTGGACTGGATTTGTAGTTAATGAGCTTCAGTGTCTCATAGATACTTCCTGTACCCTTGATGCATCATCTAACTTGATTGAGAAGTCCTGCTGTGCTACAGTGAAAGGCTTACATGTGACCTGAGTTTGGGTTAACATAAGGAATAATTTACCCAAACCTTCAAGTAATGAAGCTTCATTAGGCATGTTAATGCTTCTTATTTATGCTTTTCTTGTAGCTGATTGCATGGCTTTTCCAGTAACTATTCTGTACTCTCTTTGTAGTACTTGTTTTCCTGTGTGAGAACATAAATAACAGATGTTTCACCGGCTTCTGTTACACAAGATTAGATTTCAGTGAAAGGAGTATTATTTTCCTCCAGACTATTAATGGCATTTTGATTGCTTTACTGGTGTTTTATATTTGATCCATCTTGAAAAAAGAAAAGTATTACTATCTTCTAATACTGTTGTGTTATTTCTGTTTTATGCATTGTTAGTACACTTTAAAGTTGACAGAATTGAAATATTTACATTCAAAATGTAATACATTAAAGAAATATAAATATTCATATATGATGGCCACTTAAACCGTGAGAAAAATACACACGGTATGCTTGGAATATCAGTGTGTTTTCAAAAGCAGATTATCTCAAATGTTTTGCTGAAATTCTGCTCAAGAATTCATTGTGTTCATTAAGGCTTGTATTGTGATTGTATTTCTAACTTTGTTATTATTGTAATTCTCTTTAGTTTCCTTAAAGGAGACATGTTTATTGTCCATAATGAATTGGAAGATGGCTGGATGTGGGTTACAAACCTACGTACAGATGAACAAGGTCTTATTGTAGAAGACCTGGTAGAAGAAGTGGTAAGTAATTTTATATTCAAATCTTTGTGTATATATCTTTTTGTATGTGCATATAAATAAATACATGTAAAATAGTGAAATAAACCAAAATCAGTGACACTTAACTGCCTCATTTTCAATTACGTGATTTTTTTCTCAGCCTAGTAATTGGATCTAGTGGTTTTAAAAAAAAGTATGAAAAGCATTTAAGCCCAATTCAGTATCAAAAAAGCACTTAACGCACATATTGTCCAAAGAACTACAAATGAATGGTACTGCCAATTTGCTAAGCAGTTCCATAAACTCATCTGTCTTTGTAAAGAATCTGCTGGTCATGTAATTGCATTTGTGATTTACATTTGTGAATGTTTCGTGGCAAACTGTACAGGGTATAGTTTTACGTTGTGGCAGGCCTTTCTTTTAAGGTCGATACATAAAAAGTGTTAGTGAATTAGTTGTACCTGGAAGGATATATGCTAACTCGAGAAGTTAACCAAGTGACCTGCAGGTAACAGAGTTTACTGCAAGAGAAGAGATGGTTTAAAGGACTTACTAAACAGGAGGTTTTTATTTTATTTTTTCTTAAAGCTCAGCATTGCTTTGGATGTTTTCCTGTGCGGCATATCTATTTTGCTATTAGTGGAATTACTTCCAGCTGCTTCTCACAGATCCAAGTGACGATGTGAATGGCTAAATTGAACTGGTAGTACTAGGATGTTAAACAGGAGACTTCTGTATCAGTGGTGAAGTTAGCCTTAGGAAAGCTGAGTTTTAAAATTTACCGTCTCTAAAGAAAGGTTTGAAACATGACAAATAAAATCATTTGAAATATTGTATTTTGGCTGAATATTCACTTAGTGAATGAAGAGGAAAACTTTTCACAGAGTTGCAATAAGCACTTCAGTTCAAAATATCTTAGGCTACTTGTTTTTTTTTCTACAGAAGGTCTTAGTTCAGAAAATAAACTTCATAGGTTAACTTCTACTGTTTTCATGCACTTACTGTGTTAATTTTCTCATTAGGGAAGAGAAGAAGATCCACATGAAGGCAAAATGTAAGGATTTTTTATTTTTTTTAATTAAAAACAAATAATAAAATAACTGATTGTAAACTTCAGCTACGAGGTTTCCTGACTTTTGGGCAGATGAACAGAAGATAATGATTTTTTGACTTAGGACAAAAGAATATTTCTATATTAGCTGCTAAAGGTGCACAGATAATTGACATGAAAGTCTTGTAAGTCTCAAAAGCCTATAATTCAGGGATTTTGCACTGTTAAAATCATCAATGAATCCCTGTATAATCACTTTCAGCCAAAATATGCACATTGGAATATATCATTAGGATTGTGTTTACTTTAGAGGTAACCTTTTTCAGATCTGCTTAACTGCAAATGCTGGAGAGAGTAAAGTACCATTGCAAGAATGACAGTGTAATAATTACACTTTCTCTCCATTAGTTTAGTGTACACTTAAACTTTGAAGATGAAAGACGGAGGGCCATGTGGTGGTTGTTGTATTTGCTTGGAATACTTGAAAAATTTTCAAGAGTGAATACATTTCAGGTTTAACAACGTATTGATATGGCAAACTGTTGATAGTTACATTGCTTTGAGTAGTACAGAAGAGTGGCCAAAATAAGGTTCAGAAAACCGCAAGTAGCTTGATTATTTTGTCTGTCCTGCATTTGCTTGCAATAATGGCAGCTGCTGCTTCCTGCAGCTGTTGCCCTGTTTGCTTTCTCCAAAAGGCTGATGGCTGAAGAAGGCATCTCTTATTATCTTAACAGGAGAAGAAACGTCACTGCTGGGTTGTTTTCTCACTGTTCCCTAATATTCTGCTGGTCAGTTTAGCAGTAAGAATTCCTTCAAATATAGGATTACTTTTTTTAAATTTACAAAGCAGTTTGTAGCAGATGTTTGGAGTTTCGATGCTTTGTCCACAGTTATGCTACTGTGTCCACAGTCTGCTACTCCGAAGAATTCTAGGGAGACAACAAATCCTTCAGTGTTTGGTCGCCAGAAATGACCTTCTAAATGTAGTATAGAAAAAAAGTTAGAAATAGAGCTCATTTTAGATGCGTAAGATGGGCTTCTGCATTTTTTCCCCCTACTCAACATGAAGTGTAATGAAGTTCAGGCCATATTTTTTAGGTTTCCATTAAAGGACAGAATGAGCTCTTAAGTTGTAGCATGTGGTGTGCCACATGTAAACTGAACAGCCCTGTAATGTCAGTACTGTACAATCAGAAGTATCAGGCTGAGACTGGACAGAGGCTGCTGAGCTTTCTAAGGGCATTCCTCTGACACAGGGCTCTGCAGAACATAAAAGGTGTGAGATTAAAGCAGTTTGTGTTCAACAGAACTAGGTTTTATTCCCACTGCTTCTGCCAAAAGTGGTTTGATTCTTTTCTTTACTGTATTTAATTTTGTTTTAGCTTTGGATTTCATGATTCAAGGAAATAGCTCTATGAGATTGACTTTAAATAATGCCTGTCAGGTTACCTAACACTTAAATGTTTTTTCATGTCTAAACAGTTGAGTTTGAATGTGAACTCTACATGTTGGATATTTTTATTGAAATTTATTTATATATCTGTTAATCTTATCTTTTTCATGCTGTTGGTAGAACAGCAGCATTAAGTAGCATAATCTTACCTATCTGTGTATTAGGTTTTCTTAAAGAAAGATCAGTTCATAGGTGCCAGAGCCTTGGATGCCATCACAACCAAAAAAAGAGAGCTGGTAGTCTTGCTTTCTAATTTTTCTCTTCATCTTTGTTAAGATGGTTCCATGGGAAGATCTCCAAACAAGAGGCTTACAATTTGCTGATGACAGGTACTTGTACTTCTGATATAGTGGTAATCAGATAGCACAAAGCAATCCTATTGCTGGCAAAATTTGCTTTTATGTTTGAACTTAGGAGTGTCTTACACTCTCAAGACTCTGTCAACCAGACTCTGGTTGTTATTGTAATAGAATACTACATTGAAATAAAACTTACGACTATGAGTATCAAGTGTATTTAAATTCTCAAGTACAGTTTATTTAATAATTTTGAGTGAAATAGTGAAATACTTTTTGATTAACACATGCACTAAAAATATTATGGGCTTTCCCAAGAAAAAAATACTGTTACAGACCTAAAGGAAAATATACTACAGACTTTTTAAAAATGTCTTCATAGAGGAAGTATTTCTTTAAATGAAAACATGAAAATTTTTGACCCATACTTTTAAGTAGAATACTTAAAATATAAGAACAAACACCATTAATTGTTGAAAACATCTCAATTTTTTAATGTTCTTGTGTAGGTGGGTTGCCAGCTGCAGCTAAATCAATTTGCAGTAACTCTGGCCGTTTAGTATTACTTCGTCTGATTTGGAATCAGTGTTGGAACTTACCTCATACACTTTGTCTCTCTCCTTTAAGTGTGCAATTCTTGCTACTTTATGCAGAAAGAGATTTGATGAGGGCTCATAAATAATACTGTAAGAAAAGTAGCAGTAAATAACACGATTATGGTATCTTTTCAGTTGGTCAAGTGTGCGGTTTTCTTGTGAGACCTTCAGACAATACACCTGGTGATTATTCACTTTATTTTCGGACCAGTGAAAATATTCAGCGATTTAAAATATGTCCAACTGCAAACAATCAGTTTATGATGGGAGGCAGATATTATAATAGGTAAGATGTGTGTGTACTTTATGCTTGTGTAAAGGAATTGCATAATTTGTTCCTGATACTTTGTTACTGGTATAAGACTTCAGTCTTCTCTATAGCATGCTAAGCATTTCACCTAACTTGCTTAACAGTTACTTGTAACTGAGAAAGTTCTTGAAACCCTAGTGTTTTTTTTTTTTTTGAATTGTTCTTCTGCAAACGAGTTCCTTCATGCTAAGTTGTGGATCATATGTGGAGGTGTAATTAAGAAAATATTGTATTGTCTTGGAAGCTACTATTTGTAATGTCGGTTCTTCTCCCTTTGAAAGAGGAAAATAAAAATGTTAGTTTTGTATGAAACATTCAGCAGAGATTTCAAAGTGTAAGTAATAGAAAAGGATATTTGCCAGTAAGGGAAAAAAATACCTTAATTGTTGGAAAAAAATATTAAATTGTATTATAATGTCTGAGTGATACTTTGGTAAGAATTGCGGATGACTTCATTTAGAGAGAATAAACTTACTAAATCAAACTAAACTTACTAAATCATCTAGGTTGGAAGAGACCTCACAGATCACGTACTCCAACCTCTGACCTAACACTAACAAGTCCTCCACTGAAGCATATCACTAACCTCTACATCTAAACATCTTTCAAAAGATTCCCTCCAGGGATGGTGACTGAACCACTTCCCTGGGCAGCCCATTCCAGTGCCTAACAACCCTTTCAGTAAAGCAGTTCTTCCTAATATCCACCCTAAACCTCCCCTGGCACAACTTTAGTCCCCCGCGTTCTGTCACCAGGCACATGGGAAAACAGACCAACCCCCACCTTGCTACAGCCTCCTTTAAGGTACCTGTAGAGAGCAATAATGTCACCCCTGAGCCTCCTCTTCTCCAGGCTAAACAACCCCAGCTCCCTCAGCCCCTCCTCATAAGACTTGTTCTCCAGACCCCTCACCAGCTTCGTTGCCCTTCTCTGGACTTTCTCAAGCACCTCCATGTCCTTCTTGGAGTGAGGGGCCCAAAACTGAACACAGTACTCAAGGTGCAGCCTCACCAGAGCCGAGTACAGGGGGACAATCACTTCCCTAGCCCTGCTGGCCACACTGTTTCTTATGCAAGCCAGGATGCTGTTGGCCTTCTTGGCCACCTGAGCACACTGCTGGCTCATATTCAGCCAACTATCAACCAATACTCCCAGGTCCTTCTCGGCCAGGCAGCTTTCCAGCCACTCATCTCCCAGCCTGTAGCTCTGCTTGGGGTTGTTGTGCCCCAGGTGCAGGACCCGGCACTTGGCCTTGTTGAACTTCATACAGTTGGCCTCAGCCCATCGCTCCAGCCTACCCAGATCCTCCTGCAGAGCCTTCCTACCCTCGAGCAGATCGACACATGCACCTACCTTAGTGTCATCTGCAAACTTACTGAGGGTGCACTCGATCCCCTCATCCAGATCATTGATGAAGATTTTAAAGAGAACCAGCCCTAGTACTGAGCCCTGGGGGACTCCACTAGTGACCAGCCTCCAGCTGGATTTGACTCCATTCACCACAACTCTTTGGGCCTGGCTATCCAGCCAGTTTCTAACCCAACGAAGTGTACACCAGTCCAAGCCAAGAGTAGCCAGTTTCTTGAGGAGAATGCTGTTGGAAACGGTGTCAAAAGCCTTACTTTAGACCACATCCACAGCCTTTCCCTCATCCGCTAAGCACTTCACTTTGTCATAGAAGGAGATCAGGTTCATCAAGCAGGACCTGCCTTTCATAAACCCATGCTGACTGGGCCTGATCTCCTGGTTGCCCTGCAACTGCCGCGTGGTGACACTCAAGATAATCTGCTCCATGAGCTTCCCTGGCAGTGAGGTCAAACTAACAGTTCCCCGGGTCTACCTTCCAGCCCTTCTTGTAGATGGGCGTCACGTTTGCTAGCCACCAGTCGACTGGGCCCTCCCCTGATAGCCAGGACTGCTGATAAATGATGGAAAGTGGCTTGGCCAGCTCTTCTGCCAGGTCTCTCAGCACCCTCGGGCCCATCCGGCCCCATCAGCTTGCGTACATCTAAATGCTGTAGCAGGTCGGCAGCCATTTCCTCTTGGACTGTGAGGGCCACATTCTGCATCCCATCCCCTTCCACCAGCTCAGGGTACTGGTTATCTAGAGAACAAGTGGTCTTGCTGTTAAAGACTGAGGCGAAGAATGTGTTTGTTTTGCCAGTAGTACAACAATACAGTAATCTCCACAAAAAGAAAAATAAATGACAAGAGATACTTCCCATTTTTATGGGAAAAGCTATCCCGGCCGTGCAGCTCCATCCATGATAATCGTATTTTTAGAGTTTTTGTAGATATAAAACTTCTGAGTAGTAAGAGCTCACCTCCATCTTTTCACACAATCAGAACTTTTCTAGTCTTGTTCACCTAGAACCAGGGCATTCTTCATCCTACTGGAGAATTTCTCTCACTTCCAGCTTTGTTTCTGAGTGGGTAGAGATCCAGCAGCTCGTGTGTCTGAGGAAAATGTCGAGGTCTCCTAACTAAGTACTGTGGACTCTTTTCACATCTTGTAATGGACAGAGGTGTGAGGCTAAGCAATTGGAACCTATGAATTTATGCATATCCCACACCCAGACTGCTTGAGTACCTTGTACATTAATCAGTCTGGCCTCCAGACATTCTCATTGAAAACCGAGCTAGCTGCAGTGTCAGCTTTTCATGAAGGTAAATGCTCCTGCCCATTCTCTAGTTACATGGCTTATTAGGAGGATGGTAGGCCAGAAGCCCTCACCATTGGTGATGTAAAACTAATTCACAAATTAGTGGAAGTCAAATTAGTCTCAAATGGTTTTGCAGCATTAGATAGTACACGTTCAGAAGGTTTTACAGCATTAAGTTATTACTTCAGAAAATTAATTTTCCAATGCTGAATTCGCTTAAAGTGTGTATATAAAATACATTGATCAAAGGAGGATTCTTTCCCCCAGAATATCTTTTGTGGCTTATCTAAAAATTTAGTGTTTGTCCTCAAGTTGAAAATTTTGGCTTAGGGAAGTGCTGTTCTTTGTTTAAATGCATGTTTGGTTCAAGTAGTCGAACCTTTTCTATACTAAGCTGTTTCATTAGGTGTTTGCAAGGTATCTCTTAAATTCTGATGCTTCTATTAGACTACATCTTTAAAAAAAATCCTTGGCAGTAAAGTTGTTTTTAAATATTATTCTCTTGCAGTTTTGGTAATTGTAACCAGCGTGAAAAAATTAGGTAGAATAAAACCAGTCTGCTGTTAATTAGCACAGGATTGTTTACACTTCAGTTCTCAAATTATAGTCCAAGATTTTTCATACAAAAGATATGGTCTAAAGAATACTAAGGAAACTTAAAACAAAGTAAGTTTTATTTCTCAGGTAGTTTGAATATCCAGACATGGGACTGGAAGTCCGATGCCCTCTACATGCAATAGTATGTCTCCTTGTATTTCAGATGCGAGACAAAATTGTTCTGGGTGATCATGGGGAAAATGGTGCTGGGTGCATCTCAGTAATCTAGTACTGTGCTGCATAGGTAGACTGTTTCTTCCATTAACCTTATTCTTTTCCATGTGGTCCCGCTACTCTGTAGGTAAATTTCTCAGATTTTTTATAAGTTAATATGACTAATAGCCTGTAGTTGCAGTCTGTTGTGAAGAGGTGGCTTTCATTATTTCATTATCTTAATGTCAGCTCTACATAATAGCCAATCTGGAGTCTTTTACCTGGCCACGTGAGGCTCAAAATATATAGCATATATATGGTGTTTGTATTGGAGGAATTATTTTGACTATATAATGAAATCATATTTTCCCCTGAACTTCAGGAAACAATGTAACATTTGTGATCTTCACGTTTATTCCATGGATAACAAGTTTCTCTGTTAGTCACCCTTTTACATTTTGATGGAAAAACTGGCAAAGACAATTCTTTGTGCCTGTACTGAGTTTGGCTGGGATGAAGTTAATTTTCTTCACAGCAGCCAGTATGGTGCTGTGATTGGGATTTGTAATTAAAACTGTGTCGGTAAGACCACCAGCATTTAGGCTTTTGCTGGGTGGTGCTTGCCCTGCATTGAGGCTTTCTCTGTTTCCCGGAGACACAAGCTGATCAAAGAGATGCTCAGCAATAAAAACTGGAAGGGGTGTTTGCTCTTCCGTGGTGGCTGTTGGTCAGAGTCTGTGTGGGCATCTGCCTGCTTTGTGAAAGGTGGTGAGTGATGGCCCTTGCATCACTGCGCCTTTCCCTCCACCTGCCCCTTCCCTCCCCACCTTTTCACTTACTAAACTCTCTTTGTATCGACCCACAAGTTTTCTGAAGTTTGCATTTCATGTTTCTTACATTCTCTGCTGTCCTGTTGAGGGCAGGGAATGAGCAGGCACTGTTTGGTGTCTAGCTGCTGGCTGCGTTCAGCCCTCCACAGTCCTTTTAGCATCCCTCTTTTCCTCCTCTTGAATTTTTCTTGCTGAGCACAACATCAGATGGTGTGGAATATTCCTCTGGTCCTTCTGGGTCAGCTGTCCTGGCTGTATCCTCTCCCAGCTTCTCGACCGCCCCGGCCCACTTGGTGAGGGGGTGGGTAGAGTTGGAAATAAGTAAAACCTCAGCACGGCAGCTATTGGTCAGCAATAGCCAAAACATTGTTATCAGCATGGCTTTATAGTCGCAAATCCAAAACACCACACCGTTCAGGCTGCAGTGAAGAAAAAAGTGAATCTGTCCCAGCCAGACCTAGCACAGTGGTGATCTTACTGAGTGTCATGAGCTCTCAACTGTAAAATCTGCAATTATCAGCATACAGCAACGCCGTCCTGAATTTGCCTGATCTTACCTCAGAAGCTGGGCAGAGGCAGGTCAGTTGTTTCTTGGGGTTGGAGACCTTGGGGGGAATACTGTGTGCAGGTACTGTAGCCTGCCATCAGAGGTCCAGGGGCTGGAGCATCTGAGGTGTACCAGGAGAAACTGAGGAAGCTTGGGCTTGCTTTAACCTTGAGAAGAGAAAGCACCTTGAGTGCAAAAGTAGCTGGGGAGGGAGCTAAGAAAGCAGAGCCAGGCACTTCTTAGAAATGCCTGGTGACAGGACAAGAGGCAGTGGGCACAAAAGGAGATACAGGAAATTCTGTTTAAATGTATGAAGAGGTTCTTTTACTGCAAGGGTGATAGAACACAGGGACATGTTGCCCAGAAAGGTGTGGAGTCTGCACTCTTGGAGGTGCTACCCAAGGTCCAGAGCAACCTGCTGTAATTGACCCTGCAGTGATCTAGGGGGTTTCAACTGGGTGATCTCCAGAAGTGCCTTCCGTGTGCAGCAATTCTGTGGAAAACTTGCATATGCCTCACAGTTTTTGTGGGTTTGTTTGTTTTAAAAGACACTGATGTTTCAGTTCTGATTTTAGAACCTGTGGTAGGAGGTGCATACCAGGCCATTTCTTCTGTCCTCTCCATCTGCCTTCTTTGCTAAATTCAATCTACATAACAGCTTTCAAAGACAAACAAATAAAAAGTGATACTAAGGTTTTGTTTGTTTCTAGTGATTCTGCTGCAAAGAAGTGTTGACCCAGCAGTTTATAGTTTTAGTTTTCAAGTTATCTTTAATGTAACAGACAAGATTATTTGAAAATTTAATAGCTGATTGGAAGACGTTTTTGTTTCCAATTGAGGAATTAAATCTGCATTTTGATAGGCTAAACAATATGGCTATAATGTGTTCATTCTTTTTCTTTATAATTTAACAATGTGTAGAATGCTGTTGCTTCTGCTTTCTGGATTCTTTATTATTTGAAATGTCAGTGGTTGGAAAATCTTGAATCAATTCACCCTTTAAATAAATAAATAAATAAGATACTGCTCATGTTGGTCAGATGCTTTTAAAATTATCCAGGTAGCCAAGATCTGAGGAACCTGACAAGCCCTATGCTCTGTGTTCTAAAAATCACTAAAGTAACTGTAATGTATTATTGAAATCATCTTTATTTCTGTATATTAAACCAAGTTTAAGGATATTTTTTTATCCTTGCTTATTTATACCTTTCTTCATGTGTTTTGTGTAAGGTTTTTGTTGTTGTTAGACATTGAGAAGGGTTATGATTCCTTTTTTCCTGTCCCTTAGATTAGTTTTGTGGTCAGTCTGATTGCATGCTTGACTTCTCACACATTAGATAGCTCTGATCATTTTTTAAGTCACGTTTCTAGTCTTGCCTGGAGATACCTGGTATCTTTGTGTGTTTGCAGTGTTCAGTATGAGCTGCACTAGTGTTGAAGCAATACACTGATGACCACCTGAATTGAGTTCACTCCAGGGAGCAGAGGGCTAAGAACGAAGTCCTTAATCACTCCATCAAGGCATAAAATACTAGACTATATGGCACACTAACTACAGAGTGAGTTCTCAAATACAGCTGAATTTATTCTTCAGCCCATTTTATGAAATTGGAAGAAATTAGGCACTTGCTTCCTATGTTGAGGAACTCCTGGCAGCATTTTTAACCAAGGAAGGAGAGAAGACATTGATAGTCAAGGTATTTTTGATCTGGTGAATAAGAAAAAATATTGAATGCTGTTTTATTTATACCAAGATGTTGGCAGCAGCTATTTTACATGCCAGGTACAATGACTGAGTCATTTTACGCAGTGTGGTAAACTTTAAATTTTTACAGAGAAAATGACACACCAGTTGTATCTCAATAAAAATTACAATTATTTCATTTAAATAATACTCAGAGAAATTAAAGTCATTTTGCAAGGCTGAAAACTAAAATTTTGTTTTGATTTTTATTGTTTTTTATTATTATTGTTTTTTATTTTATCAAGTGTACACTAATTCATTGCTTTAGAAGAAAGGAAGGTGGGCTAAGATGTCTTACTGTTTTATTTAAATGTTTTTGAGTTTGTTTATACTGTATCATATCTTTTCTGTGTTGGACATAGCTGTATCCAACTCTAATAGGTCAAAAATCTCTTCACTGTGCTTTGGTTATGTTAGCACAAATTGCAAGCTATGAAGTGAGAAATCACATTTAGTTTATTTCTACTTACTTAGTTCTTTTTTTCAGGTTGATATTTTGTGTATGAATGATTCATTTGTATTGGTGTTCATGTTGCTGTTCTTTATTACAGTGTAAATTTCAGTAAATGTAAAAATAAGTTTAAGCAACTCATTTACCTTGAATTTCAGCTTGTGTATGTCAGTTTGTCTCCTGAGCCTTCCAAAATGTAATCTGAACCTAATAATTATGATGCAGGCTTCCCTGTAGAGGAGTGCTACTGATTGTGTATTTAATTTAACATGAAAACTTAGTGATTTCCAAATATAATCTGCATGATCTGTTACAACCCTTTTCTATTTTCTGTTCTTCCCTTCCTAGGAAGAAATTGTTTTACAGAGTACAGTATGAACCATTCCCCCTTCCCTGTTTACTCTAGGACTTTGAAAGCTATTATCAATGAACTAGCAATTTTCAGCTTAGTTGGAGAGCTAGTAAAGCACCTGTGCTATTTGAGTATGGAAAAAAGCATCCTCGTTTGGCATTTTAAGCAACTAAACAAATCTGCAGAGTTTAGACTTAAGATATTATGAATTCAATTTTGTGATTTTTTTCCTCAAAGTTAGCAAATTCTCATTGCTGCAAATGAGATTTTGATGTTTAGCACTTGATTTTATTAAAAAATGTTGACAAATTGCTGTGATTTGTATGGAAAAGCAATTCTCAGACAGGAAAAACTAACCAGTTTAACATTTAAATGCTGTTTTTCTTTCTGGAACAGTATTGCTGACATCATTGAGCACTACAGAAAAGAACAGATTGTTGAAGGATATTACCTTAAAGATCCTGTTCCAATGCAGGTAAGATTTCGTTTCTGAGCATTTGGTGAAGATACTGACCTCCTCCTCATCATCATGAAGTCTGTTTATAATATAGGAACTGAATTAAAGCAGAGATATCAGTGATATTTAAACAGCATCATCTCTAATTTTCTTTTTTTCAGCTGCTATGTTTCTTTTGTTTTTTTCCTCATGTGCATTCACTTATGAAAGGTAGGCTTGCAGTCAACAGAAAGTAATAGTAGGATCCGTCTGTGCTCCAAGGTGTTCATCCTCTGCTTTGTGCCCCAGCTCTGGTTCCTGGCTGAGCAGTGCTGTGCGTTAACCCCTTGTGTTAGGAGGAAACCACAGCACTCTTCAGTCTTTTGTGCCTGGGGTTTTTCTTCTGCTGGAAGAAACTTGTATGTGCAGAAAATCTTGAGTTGCAGGGTTTATTCTGGAACACTCTTGCCCCATCGCAGACGTTCATCCTTTCCTGTATTCTCACTAAGCCAAGCATATCAAAGCCAATATTGTCTCATACCATTCATTCTCATAGTTGCCCTGCTGTTACTAATTCTGGTGCGAGATTATCTTTCTTGAATGTGATGGACCAGAACAGTCATGTCATTAGAAATGCCCTTTTTCTGTGAGAAGTACTTAACAGAAATATCATTGAATATTATGTATCATTTGCTGTGGTAGATTGGCTCTGGAGTGCAGATAAGCACCCTCAGTGCTGTTTATTCACTTTCTCTCCTATGAGATGGGGGAAAAGACTAGGAAGACACAACTAGAAAGTACACAAACAGACAAAAAAAAACCAACCCTCCTGGGTTGAGAGAACTTACTAATGAAGGAACAAGGTGGGAAAACGAACAAAACAAAACAAAACCAAAAACAAACAAACAAACAAACAAAAAACAGTAACTGCAATGTAAAGGCAATTGCTTGCTACCCACGGGCAGTATCTGAGCACTGGTCAACCTGGAAGACAAACCACCCTGGTTTTAATGCCACTTAAATCTTTATTATATGGCATGCAGTGTCCCGTTGGTTAGCCAAGGCGTGCCGTTCTAGCTATGCCCACTCCCAGCTTCATGCTGTTTCCCAGTCTGTTTGCTGCTGGAGCAGAGTGAAAAACAAAGAAGTCCTTGGTGCTGTGCAAACACTGCTTAGCAATAGACAAAACACTGGTGCATCATCAGAGCTGTTTTAGCCACAAATGCAAAACAGCACCATATGAACTGCTATGAAAATAAAGAACTTTCCCCACCAAAGCCAATACATTGTCATAGCTACGTTCTGTTTATAGCTCAGTCATCCTGTAAATGACTCAGGCATTCAGATTTCTCATCTATTTCTCATCTTCTAGTGGTAAGTATCAACAAATGCAACTTTTATGTTGCATTAGTAGCCTTACATCTTATTATTTCCATCTTCCCTGTGTCGCTGATTGTCTTGTATCACTGATACTCCCCAATGCAAATGTGAATTTGGAGACTGATCCTTGAAGGCTTTGCTAGTAACTTCCCTCATGCTCCATAACTCCTTTTGGACCGTGGTAGTAATTGTATTCATTTTAGTTTTTTGCATATGCACTTAGAGTTCCTTTACTAATAATTTTCTCTGCTCTGACTAATCTTCTGCGTAAGACTTCTGAATAATTTAAAATAACATAAAGTAATGTTTGTGAGTTTTCCTTGTTTAAAAATCTAGTGACTGGTAGTTAATTTTTAGGTTTGGCCATGTATTACCTCCCTTCCCCATGCTGCCGTGCTCTGTGTTTTTGAAGAAAAAAAGTTGGGAAGTTTTGGTTACCGTTAGTGTGAATCTGATGGGACTTCCTCAATACGGAGGTCACTAAAAAGCCTTGGTCACTAGATCTGTTTTGTGCTCTGTTCCTTGAATAGCTATGTTACAGAAGCTATCTTGTTCATAAGCGTCTGGATGTTGTTTCCATTACAGGTCCTGTAATTCCTGTTAGTATTACCAAAATATGTTTCATCTTGCCTTTGTTATGTTGTTCAGAACCATAATTTTCACAGATAGGCAGGAAGAAAAGTAGAAATTCAATATTGAGTCAGTTCAGTTATTGCTTTTTATCTCAACGCTGTTCTCACTGCTTGACAGTCTTGTTTTTCATATTTTCTTAATGGTGCAAGACTTTTTGCTGATCAGCTTACTAGGTAAGGTCAAACTTAGCTTGGCTTTTGGCCATTCCCATTTGTTGACTTTTCCAGTTCTTACAATTTTCTGTGTGATTTATCCTTTTTCTGTCTCATGTTTCTGCTTTCTTCTGTTGTATTCTGTTAGAGTTCTATCCAATTAGAACACGTGAATTTTAATCAGGTAAATGAGGGTCTGTGCAACTCTGTGGGCGTGTCAGTTTTAACTGAGATGTGTACTGTTCTGGTTGCTTCAGAGTTTGTCCCTGATTACTCTGTCTAAAAAACCTTGATAGAAGACAGGTGCTAGATAAATCTTTTACAACTTCCATAAATTTTACAGAAATCACTGTGAAACATGCTGCTTTCTACTTAATGGGAAAAATACACAGATGTTACCTTATAAAAGCTGGTCTGTATTGATAACTTTTATCATGACTCTGGTCTAATAATGCCACAGAAAATAGTTGTATTACGTTTCCAGCAAGGGTATATTATTAAAAATTAATGCATTTTAATAAAGCGATGTAGAGAACAGTATTAAAGATTTGGTAGTAAGACGATATTGGTTGCAGCCTCGGTATATGATTTTATTTTAATGGTGGTTTCTGAGCCTAAAATGTTTTCTTCCTTGTTTACTAGCATCAAGAGCAAGTGCTTAATGATACGGTGGATGGAAAAGAAATCTACAATACAATTCGTCGCAAAACAAAGGATGCTTTTTATAAAAATATTGTCAAAAAAGGCTATCTTTTGAAAAAAAGTGAGTTCTGTATACAATTTTTTTTTTAAAAACAGACCTGGGTACACATTAGAATTTAGTATATAATACTGGTGCTAGAAAGAATAAAATTGAAGTGGGCAAAATGTTGTAGAATGTGTGTAAACAGTGTTAAAGTTTCTTTCCTTGACTTGCATATGAATGGAAATAGATAATACACAAAACTATAGGCAGTGTGAAAATATTGATTGCGAGTTTTTCATTGTAAAAAAAAAAATATCAGAATACAGTACTAAAACTAGGCACCTTTGTCAGAGTTAGCTTTCAGACTTATTTAATAAGATGCATTTTCATGAAAAATACTCATATTTTATACAGAGCTCAAAAAAACTCTTGCAGACTTAAGAGCTAGAATAGTACAAATCAATTCAATTCTACGGCTGTTCTGTTATTCCGAGTTAGGTTACATATTTTAAATTTAAAAAAAAACACTTTAAACCTACAAGATATATAGCAACATTTTTGGGGATCTAACACTGATACCATCACCATAATGTACAATTAAAAGATTAGAAGTAGACTGATTCATGTTATTTTATATATGTTATATATGCCTGAAGAAATGCCACTGGGCAGGTCTTTAAAGTTCTAGAGCAGCTAGTACCTTGCAAAGTGTTTATTTCTACTTTTTTTTTTTTAATCAACTGTAATGGAAACAAATCAGTAACAAAAGTTTTTGCAGATGATGGAGACTGTAGCTAAAAGGATAAATTATAGTTAGTAGTGTAGACAGCAAGTAAAAAGAGAGAAAAAAGTATGAAGTTAAATATTGCCAAATAAAAGAAAAAAGCCCAAAATCATAAATCTTACAAACAGAACAAGGAGACATTTATTGAGAAGTTTAATTCTGAGGGAAACTGTACAGGGATGTGGCAGAGTGAGGAATTGGACGAGAGTGAAGAGAAGAAGTTTAGTTAAATGGGATAATGATAACACTTTAAAAGTGCAAACAGGATTACTGAGCAGGTGTAGAGAGACGTACATAGCTGCGTATGGAACAAATGTAATGAAATCACTCTTCATCCAGCAGACAGAGTGTGGTAACTGGATGTTAGTCATCTTTTCAAACACAATGCTAGTACTCATTCATCAAAGGCTGTGGTGGATTTGTGATGATCAAAGCATAATGTTAAGGCTGAATATTTTTTGTAAAACACAAACTTACATGTGACTCATAAGAATTAGTTCCAGAAAGTTCTTATCTATTGAAGTTCAGAGAATGTTTTCTCTGAAACAAGGGGAACTAGCCAAATTACTGCAGATAGGTGTGTTAAGATTCTGTTACAAATTGGTCAAAGTTCATGAATAATTTTCTCATGTCAAGAGTCTGTTTATTAATTAAAATTGTTGTAATAAATGAGATCACAGCATCAGGATATTATTTGTAAGCTATATGCATACAGACTTTCCTGCTGATACGAACCCATTGTCCAGGCAGCTCATATGCACTTCCTTAATCCTGTTGAAACCAGTGAAAACGTTTAGAGACCCTTTTGCCACTGCACCTGAATTATCACAAGGGTCTAGATTTAGCTACATGTTGCATAAAATTGAGTATATATACTGATAATATACCTGGTGTGATTAGCTGTATATTGTTCTTCTGTTTGGAGTTTGACAAAAGCTTACCATGCTGTTCCATTATCTTCATTTACAAAATTTCCATTTTCTTTAGAATACTATATTAACTTCTTGCTTTACTTTTCTACAGGTAAAGGAAAAAGATGGAAAAACTTATACTTTATATTAGAGGGAAACGATGCCCAGCTTATTTATTTTGAAAGTGAAAAGCGAGCCACGAAACCCAAAGGACTAATAGACCTTAGTGTGTGTTCTGTCTATGGAGTACATGACAGTTTGTTTGGCAGGTGGGATGCTGGCTTTTGGTTCTTGTATGTGCAGCAGGAGAACTGACTGCTCATTTGAAGCATGTACAATGTATGTGCAATATGCTGCCAGGGAGCAGGTTGCTCTGTCTTGCCTTGTGACTTTTGGTTCATACTCAGTTGCTAGCAAGAGTTCATAAACAACTTGCAGTTAAAACTTCAGTATTTAGTATTAAAGCTGTATTGTGAAATGAGGTGTGATAATGATTCAAGCTTTTGCATTATTGAATATTGAGTGTAATAATTGCTCAGTGTTTCGTCTTCTATGCATTAGAAATTGTGAGTGAATGCTTAGGGTTTTAATCCTTTTGAACTAAGAATTGACAAGGTCAAGAATTTTTGTCAATTCCAAAAGATCTATATTTCTTTGATAGGCAGTTGAAAGCTAACTTGGTTAAGTAGAGTTTGTAAGTGATTTTGTATTTGAGAATGAGTACTTCTGTTAGATCAGACCAACTCTAAAAGTAAGTTACTTCATATAAGTCAATATCCTTATAAATTATTTTTTCAAAAAATTATCCTCAGAGATAATTTTGACATCAAGTCTTATTTACTGTAATACTTCAGATATAAGTCCACTGACCTCTATTTAGAGCTATATACAAGAAACATGAACGCTTACTCCTAGAAGTGTCAGATTAAAAATAAATAAATAGAAATTCTCGTAAACCCATGTGTTACTATTTAATCAAAGGTGATTTGTAGCCAATTTAATGTGTTTTTTTGCAAAAACAAAACAAAAAAAACACCCTTGAACATATATGTTTAAAATTTGCAGTGTTTCTTAAGCTGCAAAGATTTTGCTCCACCAGACTTTTTCACTCTTAAATTCTAAAAACCCATGAAACTAATGGAATGAGGAGCATAGATATAAATGAAGTGTACCAGAATAGACATTAAAAAAACAAAACAAAACAAAAAAACACTACTACTGAAATGTTCCTCATGTGAGTTGGCAATTACGAAGGAAGCTTTGGTGTACATTTTAAAGAAGCAGAAGTTTGTTTAATGGTGACCTTTTCTTAAGCAGCTTCCAAAAAGCCCTGTGCTGTTTTAAAATGAAGTTGGAGAGTCAGTGGTACTAAATGTGGGTAGAAGAAGATGCATGGTTGCATCACCTCAGGAAGCTGATAATAAGGAACTGTAGCTGAGATAAAGTTCCTCCTATACTTTAAGTAGCTGGTATTAGGAGAAGGAAAAAAATAAAAGAAGAAAAATAATACAAACCTTTCTTTTATCATTTTCTCAGAAGTACGCTGAAGTCTGTAGTTTTGTTTGTTTCTTTGGGGACAGTGATTTAAGTAGCCCTAGCTCTGGTTACTTCCTGCTCTCCCCCATCCTTCTGTGGCATGGAGACAAAATGCCATGTCGGCATTTCTCCAGGCACTGAAGTGGATGGAGGAACTGAAGACTGACATTCCATTGCAAATGAAGTAAAATCCTCCCGTAATGCTGTGTTTATGGACAGCTAAATTTGTTTGAACGTAACGTGGAAGGTTGTAAATGAAGCGTGCACTTGAAATAGCTTATAATTTAACAAAAAAGATTTCTGACAAATTAATGGAGGTGTAAAAAGTGGAAGAGAAACCATGATTATTTAAGGCATTAGAGGTTTGTATCACATACATCAGATGAGTAGTGTGTGATCCAATACACATTTTATTAGTTTTGAGACCTGTGGGGCACAGGATATAGAGAATTCCTTATGTTAGTATTGTTTTCTGAACTCCCAAAAGAACAAATCCTTAACTTGTCATTAATTGTGGGAACTAATGCTGAACTTCTGCTTGTTTTAAAAAGCCTGTAGGAATAGTCCTCATCCCAGATAGTTCCCAGATGCTTGTTTTTTGCCTAGACTAAAAGTCAGTAGACATGCATATTCAATATGAAACATTTTAGAAGTTTCTTAATGCTCAAAACCAAACTAGCTGTACTGAAACATGATTTCCTTAAAATGACATGGTGTGTTCAAACCAAAATGTTTTGAAACTCGGGAGAAGTTTTGTTGTTGCAGTCCATCCTGTCTCCATGGGTGCTGTTGCTAGAGTTGTGCCCCCCCCCCCCCCCCGAATTGATGCCATGTTCAATGCTCCTTTCAGACAATCAGCAGAAAAATATTAGTCCAGTGTAAATGTCATTTTGGTATATTAGAATGGGTCAGCTGGAAGGGACCTTGAGAGCTCATCCAGTCCATCTGCCTGACCAGCTCAGGGCTGACCAGAAGTCAAAGCACAGTACTGAGGGCATTGTCCAAATGCCCCTTGGACACCGACAGGCTCGGGGCACCCAGCACCTCGCTAGGAAGCCTGTTGCGGTGTCTGGCCACCCTCAGGGTACAGAAATGCTTCCCGATGTCCAGTCTGAGATTAATAAGTGAAGGTGTCTGTCAGTATTATGAAGATTAATAAAACATATTTTTTTGTTTTGTTTGTCTTTAAGGCCAAACTGTTTTCAGATAGTAGTTCAGCACTTTAGTGAAGAGCATTACATCTTTTACTTTGCAGGCGAAACTCCAGAACAAGCACAGGTGAGAGCTTTTGTTGGTAAATATGGTTTTAAAAGTGATTTGTTTGCCTTGCAGTGTTCAATGATACCACCCTTCTGTAGTAGGAAGCAAGTATACTACAAATAGATAGTGGTTAAGTCTATATTAGCAGGTGTTACAATGCAGTAGTAGGAGATACATGAAGGAAACTATTGCTTAGAATCCAGCGCCTGCCTGTTTGCTTTTTTTTTTTTTAGTTTGGACAGGTTCAGGTGCCATGGACTGAACTTCCATTATGTTGTTTAATGTTTTTTGGAGAACATTTCTTCTGGTATAATTCAGTACAGAAAAATATGTATGGTATACTTCTCGTTGTTTAATGCTTTTGTAGTTTTTGGTTGAAGTATACAAGTGCTATGACTGGAATACAGAAATACCGGAGAGAAATATCAGAACTATTTGTCTTGTTAACTGTTATTTTCTCTGAAGCAAACAAGTTTTTGCTTCATTTTATATGCCCTTTGTAATCTAATGTAATACTACTAGCCTGGAAAATTTGTAAAAGTCACACTGTATACATCTCATTAGCAATGCTTGATATTTCCAAAAGAGAAAATGGTTTAGATTTGCAAATTCTTTTTGGATTTGCTTGTTAAAGATAAGAATTTTGCTTTAACAAATTTGAATGCTTTGGAATTACGTAAAACGTTAAGCTAGGGGAATACTTAAGATATTCAACATATCTTTTTAGATGTCTAGTCCATTGCAAGAATCTCTGTCTGACTTTTTCATTACACTATTCCACATCCTTTTCTCTTAGGACTGGATGAAAGCTCTGCAGATGTTTTGCAGTTTAAGAAAAACCAGTCCAGGAACATCAAATAAACGTCTACGTCAGGTGAAGCTGTATAAATACTATGGGGTTTTTAGGGGGAAGGGAGGGGGAGTGTTTCGTCTCCTTGTGAAACGAAACTGATAAATCTGAGAATTTTCCTTTTGACAAATTCTACATGTACTTGCTTTTCTTTCTGGAGTTATGCAGAACCAGAATCATTTCAACTTTGCTATAATACATGTATATGTAAAGACAAAGTGCTTTTAGGGAATCTGCAGATGCTATGCTAAGTATCACTGTCTGACCTCATTTGAGTAAAAGTGTAAAGAAGTCAGCATTCGTATCACCTTAATTCTTTAGATTCTCCACATTTGAGGAGCTTTACAAGAAATTGGCAGACTTATGTCACGTATAAACAAAATGCTTGTTTAACTATTTATTTTTAGTAGCAAATGCATGCTGGTCCGTTCTTGTGGCTTAGTATCTGACATGAAAGTGCTGTCATGGCCAGAATTTCTTACAGATGTAGATGACAGATAGTCATAAATGACTAAGTCTGTAACGATTGGAGAATAACAGGAAAATAATTCAAGAATGCCTGATAGTTTTGAATGCTAGGAACACCAAAAGTAATTATTTTAGCAGTCTGTGGAAAGAGAATTAGAATACAATGTTTTTCAGCACACACAGAATTACTCTGTAGTTAACATTAAAGAAGATTAAATGCTTCTGAAGTAAAGAACTAATTGAATTCACAGATGAACTGTCAGGTGAAAATTGGGGGGTTGCTTAGTTTTTAGTTTTTGCAGTTTGCAAAAGCCAAACAAAGAGTGGCAATCTGAACTAATTCTGTTCTTCAAAAAACAAAATGTTTGTCTCCATACAGGAATAAAATAGGAAATAGGTAAAAAGTATGCGTGAGTCATCAAGATGAAAGATAAAAAATCACACACTTCTATTTCTGTCCTAGAGAAGTTATGTCAGGGAACTTAAACTTAAAAATGTGAAAACAGATCAATTAGTTCGTATCTGCATGTTCTGCAGAGTGTAATGGAAAATAAAAGCCTGCTGGTGACTTTTATGGTGTAAGCTGTCTTCTAAGAGAATGTAAAGAAACTAATGTGAATTGTTACGTAATTTTCTTGTACTGTCATTTGAAGTTTGTGGTGCTGAATATTTGAATTTACGTAGAATGCTGACCTGATCAAATATGGTGATTCCTGTAATTATATTTATTTGACATCAGCTGATATCAGTAGTTGTTTGAGTCAGATATGAATTACGTCTGTTTCAGAAGTTTGTGCGGTAGGAGGCAGTTCAAGATATTCTTCAAAGTAATTTTACATAATCTGTTAGGAAAGCACCAAATATGCTATTGTGGTTGGAATCATCCATCCATGGCTGTTACTCAAAGTGCCAGTTCTTGATTTCAGTAAAATTTTCTCTGCATAGAACAGCTAGTATTTGCAAATACTAATGTCTCGTGGGATGTGTTAAAACATATGGTGCCAGAGATTTGTTTTCAGTAATTATTTGATATTACTTTTACTTTGTCACTGGTACCTCTTAAAATGTTGTTCCACTGCAACTTTTTCTCTATCAGGAAATTATACTTTGTATTCAGTATTTATACATTAATATTACGCTTCCCCATGGAGGAAGAAAATTTATATTCATTTGTTACGTATTTCTGTTTTAGCAAAAAGAAGTAAATCCTTTGTATTTTCTTTAGGTCAGCAGTCTTATTTTGCATGTAGAAGAAGCTCATACCCTCCCAGTAAAGCATTTTACTAATCCGTATTGCAACATCTACCTGAACAGTGTCCAGGTAGCAAAAACACATATCAGGGAAGGGCAGAACCCTGTGTGGTCGGAAGAATTTGTTTTTGAGTAAGTCTCACTCTTCTTGATTTACTGAATTTCACTTGTAAGTTGCATTGCATTTAAGATTCTTAATACTCTGTCTTCTGTTGTGTATGCTTTTTAAAAATGCTGTATGTGTGGTTATACAACTGTGAGATTTTAGCCATAAATGCATGGGCAGAATTTTATGTAGGCACCTAAATATCTTTGTTAATGTAAGTGTGTGTCTTTGGCTGTAAATGAGAATTCAGGATTGGAATGAGTTTAGAATAAGATTAAATGCCAGCGAAGTATAGTATTAATTGAGGCTTTCTGTCTTTTCTCCTAGTGATCTTTCATCTGATATTAATAGATTTGAGATAAGTCTTAGTAACAAAACAAAGAAAAGTAAAGATCCAGATATATGTAAGTATTTTTCTGTAAAAGTTGCATATGTATTGCAGCAATGGATTCTTTGTGCAGTTTTCATTACTCTTGTAATTGTCACAAGAGAATTACGTATATTTTTACACTTACCACATCACATGACTGTATTTGTATGTTTTGGATGTCTATTACTGGGTTTGCATTAATGTTTTTTACAGCGAAAACTCGCATGTTTTTAGTAATAAAATGCACAGTAATCCAATCCTGTGTATTTCGTGGCTTTCATAGTTCTTCTCTAGAATAGCTATTGTGTTATACGATGACTGTGCCTACCAAAAAGCAAGAGGAAAAAGTCTGCTTTTTAAGTACTGTTTCACTGAGTTAATTTCTGTGATCTGTTTGAAGTATGAGTGTATGGAATTCTTTCTCATTTTACTTTTTTTTTTTTGCTTCTAATGAAAAAAGGGAGGAAAAATGGTACTTTGATCAATTAAAAAGGAATAATAATTTAAAAAAAAAATCGCCACCTTCAGAGTCTCTGGAACAAAAATTTGTTTTGTATTCTTTGTTTTACCTTATCTATGTACTTTCATTGTACCGCTCCTGGCCTTAAACCTGAAGTTAACTCTGTATCACTTTGAATGGGAAAGAATTTATATTGTCTTCCACCTTCTACAGGAGTTCACAAGAACTCCTTTTTTTTTGTTACCTAGACAGCTGCTTTTTCAGCAGTTGTTTTGTTTCTATTCCAGCAATTTAATAGGAAGCTGGTAAACCCAGTAAAGAAAGGGCTCAATCTGAAGAATATGTATTCTGAGCTATTCTATATATATGTAAATATATATATATATTGTTCAAGTTTAGTTCCCTTCCCACACAGTGTGTTTTACGCTTTTTCTTCCATTCAAAGTATCTTGTTTGCTGATGTACTCATTCTGTAGCAGCATCAGCCCCCACCTCCTCCTTGATGTTCACACATCCTCAGCCTGTTTCAAGAATTTTTCCTTTCCACTGTGTTCAGACCTGTCTGTTTGAAAGCCTGGCAGAGTATTTATAGTCTATTGCAATTGTTTTCAGTTTAAGTACATTGTGTTACTGGCCTGTTATTTATGCCGTGGTGTTAATTTTGTGATTTTTCCAGAGAAGAGATTTGTAGAGAAGAGATTGTAGCTGTGACCAAAGTAGGAGAATTACTACTCAGATTGAATGTTCTTGCAGAACCTCATTCAATTCCAAAACTTTGCCCTTCCTCTGATTAGAAAAATTCTTGCATACCTGGAGGAAAAAGATCCATTTCTTCTGACAGACAAAAGGGTTTTAGTTGCAGTTTTGAGCATGTGCTTGCACTGTTACTGTATTCATTTGAGCTAGAAAAGAAATTAGCTAGCTACCTGAATGATTTGGTTAGTAAAACAAGAACCTTTATAGGGGTAGTTTGTGAATGGAATACTTAAGTAATTTTTTTTTCTAATTGTTTTTGGAGTTTGCTTCTCTCAGTCCAGATTGGGAAGATTGTGTTGACTTTGAATGCATCCAGCTGCCAGGGAGATGATGGGTGCCTTATTGGCAGAGTCGCTTGACTGCTGTTAGATGCACTCTTAGTGCGTAACTCAACCGTAATTTCATTTTGAGGAAAAAGGAAAAATTCAACTCAAGTTGAATTAACATGTATCTCAGCCCTATTAAATATTTGAAATAAATGGGGGGAAAAAATAAGCTAAAACAGACCTCACCTAACAGACCTAGATATCTTGCCTGAATAACTCCTGAACTTTCCAACAGCAAGATAACTAGTTGCTTTCATGAACATTCAGCTTTTCAACCAGTTACTAAATGTGGATTGCTCTGAAATGGGAGTCATGTGAGGCTGGTACTGTAATCTTCCCCATTATTTGTTTAAGTCAGCTTTTCTGCTTGCTGCTTCTGCCATAAAAAGCAGATTGAAGTCCTGAAAATCTGGTATGGGTCTCACTGCTTTATTTTTTCCATCATAACACACAGAAATAAATACTAAAATAAGAGCACGAAGGCTGTTTCTTCAGTACTTTAAAATGCTTCCTGAGCTCTCAAGTCTTTGACTTTGATGTTTGTCTGTTACAAATAATGCATAATTATTTTAGTATTTTTGCTTTTTAAAATTATTTCAAGCATACAGGAATGATACTAAGCAATTTATTATTAATTCTGTTCATTTTCGCTTTATTTCTCTTAAGAAAGAGAAGTAAATTTGCATAAGGATTTGTTCAAGTGAATACATATAAATGTCTTAAAAAAGAAAAACAGAAAACACAACAAAGCCATAGACTGCATTAGTGGACCCCATCTGCTGCTACTGGGAACTGGAATGCTTGGGTTTGATTAGAAAGCTGAAGCAGGCTCTCAGGGCTCCACATAGGATTGAACTGGAGTGAGAGCTTTGGTTTGGTGTTTGTACTAGGTAGTTGGTTCATTTCAAATTAGTTAATGGTGAAAAAGAAACATTTTTGTAATGGAGGGGGTCAACACAGGCAGGCAAGTCTGTAGAGCAAAATATTAGCTTATGTTTTTCCTTTCAGGCAGAGTTTTTATTTGCAGTAGTGCCACAGCTTGTTTTTGAAGCTGGTAGTTTAGATTGTGCAACTGGCAGAAGAAAAAGGGTCACTGTGGTGCACACTTGTCAGTTCTGTGGCACTGGGAAGTCAGCCTACTAGTGCTGGCTAGATATTTGCTGCCTTCCCTCCCTAATTTCCAGGCAATATTACAGTTATGAATGCTACTATAGTAACAGGAAAGAAAGAAACAATCAGATTATCCTCAATCTTGTATTTTACTGTCCCCATCGGTGAGAAGTACGTGCCATACGTTTGTGAGCAAAGCAAGAAAACACATTGCTTATTTGTGGGTGTATAGGAGCTTTGCTGGGAAGAAATATTCTAGGAAAGTTGATTGATAGGATTGTGGTCCCATCCACACTGGTGATAAGTGACAGATGATGAATTGTTTTTCACACTGCTCAACTGACCTGAATGCATTATCTTATATCAGTTTATCAGCTCCAAAGAATGTGAAATAGGCAACTGGAATGTCCTGAATTCAGCATTATAAATATGATGTTATTCTGATCCAGTATGAAATGATAACCTGCTTGCACCTGTTGCAACACTGGGGCAGTAGAAAGTCTGCTGGAATTGTTGACAATTCCTGCAAGGCCATGTTGTGTATAGGCTTTGCAGAAATGTGAAAAATCAAAGACTGTTTGCTTGGCGGTACTTTAATGCAAGGAACTTAAGTAGTGTCACTATAATAATAAATAACAAAAAGTAACAGAATGGTCAGGGAGCAGGCCTGATGGTGATATCAGCCCAAAGCTGGAAAAACAGCACAGTAAATTCTGAACACGTTATAAGCTTTTATTTTGAGACTGCTACCAGGAATTACAGGGTAGCACTTTCTTTACCCTCCACATGGGTGTTAAAAAAGAAAATTATGTCAATATCTGAGTGTCATTTTTGATTGTATATTTGTACATTACTTACAGAACGCCTTGTATTACTTCCACTTCAGTTCACAGGAATCTTTTAAACCAGTGAATAGAGAACTTGCTAATATATTGATGGCAAAAACCTTGGTTACTATTAATTAATTGCTGAAATGAGATGGCATGTGACAAAAATACTGTTTTTTATTCTATACTAACACTTTTTTGCTGGTGATAACTTAACTGAAAAATGCTTTTTTCCTTAAGTGTTTATGCGTTGCCAACTAAGCCGATTGCAAAAAGGACATGCAACAGATGAGTGGTTTCAACTCAGTTCCCATGTACCATTAAAGGGTATTGAGCCAGGATCTTTACGTGTTCGAGCACGGTATTCTATGGAGAAAATCATGCCAGAAGAGGAGTACAGTGAGTTTAAAGAGGTATAAATTTTTTAACTTTCCTTAGATCACCAGTCAAAACTCACTTTGTTGTTTGAGACAGATTTCAATAACACGGGCTGACATCATTACATTTATAGTGACATCTATATCGCTATAGATATATGATGCCAATTTCTCCACAACTGTTAGAAGTTTATGAATATTATAAAATTCTGTTTTTCTTTCAGCTTATACTCCAGAAAGAGCTTCATGTAGTCTATGCCTTATCACATGTTTGTGGACAGGACAGAACACTGTTGGCTGGCATTTTATTGAAGATTTTTCTTCATGAAAAGCTTGAGTCCTTGTTGTTACGAACACTAAATGACAGGGAGATAAGCATGGAAGGTATTGTACTTATTACACTAAAGTTTACTGAAACTGTGGGCGGGTAGGGAGGGAAGGGCTCTGGTGCCTTCTTTTTTCTTCTTTATTTACAACACACAGAAATGTAAACACCAATTATTTTAACCGTTCTTTATCTCCTTTTCTCAGCTTTTCACTTTTTTTTTTTCTTTCAGATGAAGCTACTACCTTGTTTCGTGCCACCACTTTAGCAAGTACACTTATGGAGCAGTACATGAAAGCCACAGCAACACGTTTCGTTCACCATGCACTGAAAGACTCTATATTAAAGATAATGGAGAGCAAGCAGTCCTGTGAGGTGATACCTTGAACTATGTTTTTAAACATCTTGGTTTATTGACACAATTATCTACGGACTGTTAGACATTATGTTTGCATTAAATATTAGCTTTAGAGACATTTATCGATCTCTCCGAACTAAATTTAATTTACATGATTAATACAGGGACTGAATTCATTAAGTTTTTCTAGATGTTAGCTTGAGCAATATTCATAGTACTAATTTTTAAGTTTTTTAATTCACATTTCTTTAAGTTACATTTTCTACAGAACAAAAACGTAGGTTGTTCTGCAGCAGTTACTCAATGGCCTGTCCTAAATAACTTCTAGTAAGCTCAAGACGTTGTAGAAGTCAGAACTTGGGGGACTGAACTAGACGATCTTTCAAGGTCCCTTCCAATCCCTAACATTCTGTGATTCTATTATGACTTTCGACTCCCTCATGTTAATGGCTTGTTACTGATCTTACAGGTTTTTTTTTAAACGACTCTCCTAACTTCTGTGTTTTACTCTAGCTGAATTGTGGGAAAGGATGGGAGTCCTCAGTAATTTGAATTAAAAGATGCAAAAAGTCATGTAGATGGATAGTGTTGAATGAGCTATTAAAAGCGTAGCATAGTAGAATTATTGCTTCTTATGTGCTTGCTAGCCATTGAATCAGATTTTTGAGTTCTGCAGGAGTCTTGACATTTGTACAGCGGCAGAATATTTAATTTATTTTGAAGTAGTATTAAGTGTAATATTATAAAACTTACATAGGTAGCTCTAGTTAGGAGACGAAGCTTAATCTTTTTCTTTTTTGGTTTTAGTTAAATCCTTCAAAACTAGAAAAAAATGAAGATGTAAACACTAATCTGGCACATTTACTCAGTATACTTTCAGAATTGGTGGAGAAAATATTCATGGCTGCAGAGATACTGCCTCCGTAAGTTGCAGTTTTCTGTTCAGATTTGCGTTTGAAAATTCCTGTTTGGTGATTTATGTTGCACATTAAAATTGTTTTCTTACTGGTTCCTCTTTTGCTAATCAGTCACAAGACTAATGTCTTTAGGGTTGTTGTATGTACAGAGGAATATAGATGAATTAAAAAATAACCCTTTCTGAAATAAATAGTACTTTTTTAGCAAAACCCTTTGGCTAACACATATCTGCTTTTCTTTGAAGGAGAAGCTACTAGGTCCAAGAGGACAGGGAAAGAAGAAGAATAAAAATAATCAGTATCATATTTCCTCAAAGAGGTAGAAGACAGTACAAGTTAGGAGACAGTTGTATGTTGTTGATTACAAATTCTTCCTAGTCCTCTTCCGCTGGGAAAGAGAAATGGAACTATTTACACCATACTCAAAATACAAGCGGGTAGTAGTAGAGTGATACCTGTTATGATTACTTCTGTCTAACAGGGATATGGAGAGATTAATTTTATTTCTCTTTTTCAAAATGCTACAATAACTTGTGCTCATATTTTAGAATTGAACCGTCTAATAAAGTGTGTATATTACTGTTTTCTTTCACTGTATCATTAGCTTTTAAATTAAACAAAATCCTTGAATTTGAGCTGGCAGAGTAGCACAGAAGTGTTTAGTTTGTGGTAGTGCTGACAAGGTTAAAAGTTGCACTCCTTTTAATTATATTGTGCGGCTCCCAACACTGGTGAAAAATGACACAGTTTTCCCATTTTTTGATGGAAGAGGAGTATTGCTGTGGTTGCTCAGACACTTCTAAAAACCTAACCCTTATTTATGGAAAGAAAAGTCGTTACTCAGTTAAAAAGAGCAAAGTTTTAAAAATAAAAAAACATCTAATTTGGTCTTTTTTAAAAGGAAATACCTGCTTAAACAACAGGTCATAAATGGTTATAAAATGTTTAATGCTCATCTAAATTATCCCAGAATCTTATCTGCATGAATGGAATTATATATTAATGAAGGCCTTTCCCTGATTTGTAAGCCTTTTCAACATACAGTTACAAATGGACTTTTTACAAATGTATGAACTTATAAGTAAACCCTTAAATTTAAAACTTATATCTAAATTATAAAATTAGAGCTGATAATAGTTCTGCGTCAAGTAGGAGGTTGGATTATATCCTTTCTCAGCAACTATTTTGATTCACTGTGTTTAATGGAATGAGTAATTAGCTATTATTTTTGCAGGACGTTGAGATATATTTATGGGTGCTTGCAGAAGTCTGTTCAAAGCAAGTGGCCAGCTAATACCACCATGAGAACCAGAGTTGTTAGGTAAGTTACTTGATGTTCTATGTTGAAAGTAATCTTCTAGTCTTGTTAATGATATGCTTCAGTGTGCTTATCTATTTTTCTTTCAGTGACAAAACTTTATAATACTACTTTAAATATTGCTATCTGTGTAATTTATGATACTGAGGCATGATATCCCAATTAAGGATTAAGAGCTTGCTAGATTCTTAATCATGTTCATAGAACTTTGCCAGAGTAAGATGATGTAGTACAGAGGCCAGGAGAGCTTTACTTAATAGTTTTAACTTCAAACTTACTTGCATTTTGTTAAGCTTTACAACTAAAACAATGATTCCCTTTTTCTTTCTGTGAAAGAAAAACTTCTCTTAAAGCAGTAGTTAACTTTCGTGAGGATAACTCACAAATACCTGTAGGGAGCAGTGACCTCTGAAGATTGCATTCTGGTCTCATGCGACCTGGGAAGACCATGCTTTACTGCCTAATTCTTACATAGTGTGCGTTGATTGCTGGAGAAATCTTACACAGGTTAAGATAAATACTCCTTAAAATGCAGACCCAACATGGTAAGGAATCTAACACCTTCTCATAAAGCCCATTGAACTGTCATTAGATTTCAGTGAAGTACAGTCTGGAATATATAGTTCTTTGCATCAGAGAAGGCTCCCAGTTGCTAGTGCTATGTTGCTAGTGCTAATCACTCTTATCAACACCCTGTTGTTTTCTGAAAACAAATAATTCTATATGGTAACAGTTTACGTCCATTTCTCTGCTCCCATCCGGCCATGTTGGAACATTCCCAAGCTCCTGTAAAAACGATGCAAGAGGACGCTCAACCTGGCTCCTCTGATCTCACGCTGTGCACACAAACTCCAATCTACATTTATAATCCAAAGCAATATTCAGGTTCTTCCTCAAACACCTTCCAGTGCCAGTCCAACAAAAATGCCTGACAAAGATGTGATCTTGACAATGTTTTTCTAAATGTTACAGGCTTGAGGTTATCAGACACATCTTTTTATTTATTTATTTCCTCCCAACATCTGGCAGTTGTACCAGTAGGTACTGAGGTTAGATTCCCTCCAGTGGGAGATTTTCAGAGGATTTGTCTTTGGGCCTTGTTTATCATTTCAACATTAAAAGCCACAGTTTATGTCATCCAGGGTGCTGTGCTGGATCTTAACCTTGAAATTAAGGCTGCTCATATTATGAGCCCCTCTTGTTTTGAGGGGCTAACACATTGCAGGGCTGTAGAGCTCAGCAGTGGATATATAACATCTTTTTGTTCCACCCCAGCTCCAGAGAAACATGTGGCTTTCTTTATGTGGACACAGCTCACACTTACAGTTTTCTAGAGGTCTCCACCCAGTGCTATAAATATTGGGTCACTTTCCGGTGTGACCTTAGTCTTTACAACTGGTACTTGTGACTTATCACTACAGTTTTGCAGCCTTTGGTGAAGACTGTCATGTTTTATTGCACTAATCATGGTGAACAAATGCTTAGAGTATTCAGAGACATGTGGACAGTTCTTAGATGTCTGGGTAGCTTCCCTGTTACTCAGACACTGCTGTCATTTCTCTCTGATTGTAAAAATCACATATAGATACTGACTCATTAATTTAGGCAAGGTAAGAAGTACCAAATCTTTTGGATCAGCAAGGTCCATCCTTTCTGATTGTACCTCAGTGGTCTTCAGCTTCAGACAGTTTTACAAAAAAAAAAAAAGAGAGGTCGGTGTGTATGCCATGACTTCAAAATTATGTACTTATTAATAGGTTTAAATTCACGCGATAGAATTTTATTTCTTCATGAAGGGTCAAGATTATTGTCTTATCAATCCATAATTTGTTGTTCTTGGAGAAGAAAGAAGCTTCTTTATCGGTATATGTAACAGGTGATGCTACATGCATACACCCAAGTAATACGAATATTACAGTCACTGTGGACTTAACAATAAGCAAGGCAGTGCAACATCCCATTCCCTCCTTTGTAAGTTAAGGCTTTGTTACTGCTGTAGTGAAGAACAGTCTGGTGGTAATGTCTAAGCAGTCCAAACAAAATGAAGGATGGCTTAGACTGTCTTTGCTGGTCTGTATGTCTCTTCCTCATACAGCAGTTAGGCAGGATTGAGGTTGCCATGAGCTGGGTGTTTCCTAGTTCTGCTATTAAGAAAGTTAGATTTTTGTCATGCTGCTGAAGGTTGTTTTGACCTTCTGTTGAATGAGTTCCTAGCTCTGCAAACAGAATGCTTTTTCCAGCTTTCTAGATGGCAGCAGTTACTTCTGGAAGGAAGGTAGATCGCTTACTATTTATTCTGCTGCTGCAACATGCTGTCATCAGGATATGGGTTGGCTTAAGCTGATCTAAGGCTGTGTTGCTGCCAAAAGAGAGGTTCCCTTCCGCCCACGCAGCCCTGCACTCTTTACATTGGTTGGCGTAGTGGGCGGCTGCAGGATGAACGCCCTCTGTAATGCACAGCAGAAAACCTCCGGAAGGTAGGAGAGCAGGGGCCTTTCCTTTCTGAAGCCAGCGTGGACTTCGATCAGCTTCAGTATGACTTCGCAGTTAAGTTCTTCCCAGGCAGTTTCAACCGTTCACCTTAATTGGGAAATCAATATGCCTGTTCTTTCGGTTTTTATCATAGCTGAAGTCGTATCAGTGTTCCTAACTAACAAACATGTTCACAGAGTGCAGGCTAGTTGGTTGTTGTCTGTCTTAAGAAGATTTTCACACTAACTTGAATCCTTAAAGACTACACAGTTTTACATTACTTCTCTAATTTTATTATTGAACAAAATAAATTTTTCTTCCCATTTCAGTGGCTTTGTTTTTCTTCGACTGATTTGTCCTGCTATCCTGAACCCAAGGATGTTTAATATCATCTCAGGTGACTATATGCTTCAGATCAAATTCATACCTTGTATAGTAGTAGGCATGAGTTTAGTGTCTAACGTAGAAAATGATGAAGCTTTTTGAACGGTGTCCAAACTCATGTTATCCACATCACTTATGACTTCTCCCTAACAGTGAGCCTTTCACCCTTGAAGATTAGAAGGTGCTTGTTCTAAACTCCAGGATGTGTGCTGTTGTATTCAATGATACAGTGTAGAGTTATAGTCTAGCAGTGTGCAATACATTTTATCAGTGTGGAAAAGCCAAGCATGTGATCCTCACATCTCGTTTTGAATGCAATGTCAAAGTTCATGTCTGAACTTCTGTGGTATCTCTTCGATGAACAAGATCTATAGAGTTGAAAGTGTGTCTGCAGAGCCTGGAATATATTTTGGCAACTAGAAAATCGTTCCTGAATAACCCATTTGAACCTGCTGCTTCGATAGCTTCCAGACGTTGTACAAGTCTTTGACTGTACTTAACGAGTCAAAGTAATCTCAAATCAGGAATTTTAAACATGAGAGAGAGCGGTAGCATTTCTAAAGGGTGGGTTGGTGTGGACTCGAGACAGTAATCTTGTTTGACATAAAGGCTACCTGTAAGGGTTCCCATGGATGTGCCCAAGTGAATGTTCTCCCTGTGTAGTTAACTGTTTTTTTTGCTGCTCTTTTGGTAGAGGTGCATTTATAGCAGTAGCAAAAGCAGTGACGGGGAACATTCCTGTTTGCAAGAGCAGGATTGCAGAACTGGTCTGTGGCACGGTGCTGCTCAGTACCGGTAGCGTTCTCCCAGACGTCTCTCAGGGGTGAGAGGGACACTGGCACCCATCAGGAATCACATCCAACACAGCTGGTGGCATGGGGCTTTCCTGTCGTGAAGCCTCACTGCTGAGAGTATGGACTGTTCCATGCCAGCTGCCTTAAGCACCAAGGCATGCTTGTGGGCATTTTTAACTGAAGGATGGAACAGCAAGTGCGTGTATCTTTTTGACAAAAGGGTATGTTGAGGGGAACTAAAGATTGAAGTTTTACTATATTTCTTGTGTGGGAGGAAGAAAGGAAAGGCATAAATTACCAAAGGGAAAACTTTATTATGAAAATTTAAATTCAGACGTCTGACTTACATAGTTTTTAAAAGTTCAAGTATGATATACCCCATCTTTGTTACCCATACTTTTTTGCCAAAGATCACACCAAACTAGAGGGTATTTGGTTAGCACTAGCCATTGCTCTTCCTCCTTCCCTCCCTAACAGTTTCCTGATTTTACTACTAAAATGCTGATTTGGAAACACAAAATCGGAAGTCTGATTCAGAAAAACTCCTTTTTTTCTTTTGTAAACAGTTTTTCAGACCATGTAGCATGTTTCCTGTTTTACACTAAATGAGAAGGTCTGTGTCAAACTGAAAGTTCCTTTCTCACTCTGTAATCATTTCCACATGTACTTTGGAGAAAGCATTTAAGAAACATGGCCTGTTTTCACACACAGTGATCCTTGGTATTTTATTATCTTAAGATAATTTGCAAGTTAGGTCCCTCCTGACCTGGGCTATAATGAGACCACTGCGTCTATATGTGTGAAAAGGTATCTATCAATTTGTGCAATCCCAGTTAAGCTCACCTTGCTACAGTCCTGTGCATAAGTTCTGCTAATATTCTTGATTATTGCCAAGGTAAATTCGCAGACCCTGTATAGGGCTTTTAGTGCTGTTCAGAAAATAATAATAGAAAGGTTGACACTCCTTTTGGAGCAAGGCTTCCATTTTTCCCATAATGAGAAAAAAGTATCCTGAAGGCTGTGTGTATTGGGCATGGTTCAGTTTCAGCAGAAATCATATTACCTTAGTAACTGCACAGAAAAAAATATATTTGCTTCAAAATTCAACTCCTTTGTTTCAAACATATTTGAGTTGTGTGAAATAAAACACTTCTTTTGACCAGTTCTGCCGGTCTAGAACTGGGTTTCAGTGGATTGCAGGGGTTAGGGGGAGGACAGAGAACAAAAGGCGCAGACAGACAATAAACAGTATAGGGCATTCTTACAAAGAACTATAAAATTTATAGTCTATCTAGTAACTATGTCAGTTTTGGAAAAATTCAAAACTGGCTTTTGACCAGGCCATTTACTGTAATTTGGGGGAAATTAACAGTCCTGCTACTGTCACTTGTTGGAAAACGAAGTTTTAACTGACTGTGAGGTTAATGTAAAGTGCTAAGCGCAGTGTTAAGCACAGGAAGTGACTACACTTCTATGGAAATACAAGCCAGGATTGCATGTCATAGTTATTCTATATTCCTGGTGCTAGTAACTCAAAGTATAACTGGTGAAACACTTAAGAGCCCACTTAGGTGGGTATAAACAAATATGGAGAAAGGTAAAGCTTTTTTAGTATTTTACTTTTGCAAGTAATCTTCCTTTCACCAGAACTGTTTAATATTTGTGGAAATGGTTCTCGCTACTTCACGTAATTCTTATTAAACAACACTTCATTTTGCCTACTTCTGTGTACAGCTAGTAGCAAAATCAGATATTCTTATTTTTTTGGACATAAAATGTACATTGCTTTAGTAATTACTTTACCAAGTGATATTTTCCGCATGCTCATCTGTTATAACATTGAAAGCATTCAGATCCGCAAATATAAATTGGAGAAGAGTTTACTTCCATGTGACTGCTGGTAGTCTTAAATGCAATGGCCAGTAACTCTACTTTGTATTCCTGTCAGATTCTCCTTCCCCTACTGCTGCAAGAACGCTGACGCTGGTCGCCAAGTCTGTGCAGAATTTAGCAAATTTGGTTGAATTTGGAGCTAAGGTAAATATTATATGTGCACAGAACAGCCTAGAATTGTTTTTCTGATATATTTCAATGTTCCTGTTGAATACTGGCAAAAATCTGTTTTTGTTTTCTTACGCAAATTCTGAAACCTGACGTGTTTGTCATCATCAGCGTAGAGGCTTTGTTCCTGCACTTTTTCTGTCTTCTTCATTTGGAACTAAACAGGGTGTTGATCTGAACCAGGGGAATAGCAGTCTGGCCAAACTGTGAAGAGGAGGCCCACTGTTTTGGGACAAATTGATCTAAAAAGCTGACTTGGTGCATCCCATGAAGATTTTGAACCTGGTAGTATCAGCAAGGGGCTGTTAAAACAATTGATGAATGAATGGCATTACAGTAGGCATTACGGAATGTGATGCCACTATGTATTGATGCTATGAGAATACAAACTCAGCAGGCATCTATCTGTATATAATAATTCACGTTCAAACTGAGAGCAGACTTCAACTCAGAGCTGGATATAGAGTATCCAATACTGAAACAAATGAAGAACTACTAACTTCGTTAGTGTCTCTCGCCACCTGCTGGTTCACCTTGCGTTTACTTGCTCCTTACGCTAGTGTTTTCTCTTGTAGAGCTTCCAAACACCTCTTCTATTTGTATTCATTTTCCTTTTGTTAGACTTAGTGAATGTTGTAAATCAGCTTGACAATTTGCACTAAAAAGCTCTAGCTTTTAATGAAGTTTCTGCAGTGTCACTAAGAGAAGGCAAGCAACAAGTGGTCTGTCTCAGTTCCCAAGCAGCAAGCAACATGGTTGAAAAGTACACGTGGACTTCAGCATCATGAAAGTGACTTCTGACACACACCACTTGTAGTGCAAGTGTTAATGAAAGAAAAGGGTGCCCGCTTCTGATAATCCTTTTTGAAAGTCGTACAGCATTTGTTTACTAAAGCTAGTATGTGTGGGGAAAATCATCTGTAATATTTCAGAAATTTTAAATTTCATGCTAGTATGCCTGTAAGAAACTATTTTTGAATCCACCTGGGAAACAAGAAGTGCAGTCTTTCGACCTGTGTACATCATTCAGGTGCTCAGAAATACACTTGAGAAAGTAAAGTCACTTTTGTAATCTCATTTGTCTGACAGCACTGCATTCACATCAGGTATGACAATTCACTTGGTATTGATATGTTTTAATGAACACTTTTTAAAATGAATACTTTTAAAAATTACTAGGAGCCATATATGGAAGGGGTAAATCCATTCATCAAGAGCAACAAACATCGCATGATCATGTTTTTAGATGAACTTGGGGTAAGTGATTAAAAATTCTTTTCTGGAAATTAAATGCAAATATGCAGTATTGTAAATGAAAATTCTTTACACTTTTTATTGACTAGCTTAAAAATGCATCAGCTTCCACATGATTTTGAATGCTTGTTACTGGATAAATTTTTCTCTCGCATCTTTAAAAAATGCAGATTGCTGTCTGCCCTGTCACACAAAACTGAAACCATCAAACATCATACATTTTGTTCATTTAGCAACTCTATAGATGTGAGAAGCTAAAATATACCTAATCTGCATGAGAATTAGGAATCTTGGCCAAAAAAGTCTGTAAAAATATATTCTGAAATGAAAAAATCCCATGTATAATTTCATATAGCTTTGACCAGACATGGAAATTCTGTTTTAAAAAATAGATTTCAGCCAGCATTCCCCAGAATATCCCAAATGTGTTGTACATACTGTAGTTTGAAATTGAACAATTGCTTTATTATATTTAAACTCTTACTGTTTTGCGTATGGTAGCTGTAACAGAAGTTAGGAGCTCATGTATGTGTGTATTTATCCCAACAATTTGTATTAAAAATGAAGATAAAAGATAAATGAGCCTAGCTTCCTCAGTTGATTCTTTAAAGTGACCTAAAAGACATCTCAGAATATTTTGATAAGATACAGAAACGAGTATTTTAGTGTGGCATCCAGGTAGGTCGCCTCTTCTGGTTGAACTGCAATTTCTGTATATGGTGATGATGCATCAGTTTTCTCGAAATGAGAAATTTTACACAAGGTCTCTGAAAACCATTGTCCTGAAAATAATGGATTAATCTGTTTTAATCACAGTATTATTTTTTATAAGTAGTTTAATGAGTTACTTAGAGCTGTGACTTTAGCTGTACAGGGTTTACCTGGGTACTCACTGTCTGTAAATCTGCTCTCTTCATTTTTGTTCAAGAATGTTCCTGAGCTTCCAGACACTACAGAGCACTCTAGAACTGACCTATCCCGTGATCTGGCAGCCTTGCACGAGATTTGTGTGGCACATTCAGATGAACTTCGGACACTCAGTAATGAGCGAGGTGTAATGCAGGTAAACTACAAAGATTAACCATCAAATCACAGGTGCAGATAGTATGTCTTGAGTTAATTCATCACGCCAGGATTCTTTTAAGTATTTCTGGCTAGCATTATGTTTGATTAAAAAAACTTAAAATGTGCGTATCACAAGAAGGCTGTTAGTTGTAAATACTTAGTCCATAGTTGCAAGATTTGTACAATAAAACCAAGATTTTTCAGGTTTAGAGAGGAAGATTTTAGTTTCTAGAGGAAGCCTCAATCTGTGAAACTACTGACAGTTTCTCTAGGTCAGTATTTTAAGGATGTTTTTTTTTCAGCTGAACTAAATTTACTTCCCCTAGCTTTCTATTGCTATCTTATTTCTGCTTCCTAATTTTGTAGTACATTTATAAACAAACGTGGCAAGCTTTTCTAGCAAACCCACTGTAAGTGATTAGTTTGTTCCAGCTGTTAAGCAGGCCAACTGTAAATGATTACTCCATTCTATTAAACTTCCAAATGGCTTTATAAAAACTTAAAAAGGAACAACTTCAAATTACTTAACGCGTTACCTCGAAGTTCTACAGAAGTAATATACCTCCTTTTGGTCTGCTAATAACAGTGAACCTCAAGTAAGGAATTAAACTTTACTGCACAGTAACATTTCTGTGTATTGTGCTGTGCAGGCAATAGCGATTTGAGTAAGCTACCATTTGATGCTAGTGCTTCCAGGGCAGGGACAGTTGCACTTAAAAAACCTTTTATTAGCAACAGTCTTTCTTAAATTTGATTAGTATCAGCTGAAACCATCGATACATGTTCAGTGAAACCAGTAGGGGACTCCCACAGAGGATTTTCTGAGTTGTTTTTTGTTTCGTTTAGATTTTGGTTATTGAGGCTTACCCTTGGTTGTTTTGGTTGTGGGGCTTTCTGGGGGAGTTGGTTTTGTTTTGGAGTGACTCACTTTCAAAGAGGTTAAGTTTTGGATATTTATTGATAGTTAATTTTACTGTTTTCAAATACCTCTTATAATCACTTTTATTATTCTATTTATAAGGCCTTAACTTAATCCCAGGTAGACCATAAATCTGTATGGCAGGTCCTTTGGCAGCAGAAGAGCAAGTGCCCTTTTACTTGAATAATGCATATTTCAGCACTATTTTTTTTTCCAAACTAGAGCTGCCGAGAACTTCTATGATGATTTAATAAAACAAGCAAGTACATTTGTGTTTAACTCAACTTTGGAAGAAAAAAAAGCTCAAGGAATTGAAAATAAAATATGTGTTTTTTAGTACAGCACCTGAAATCTAATCCAGCTTAATAACAGCAATCTACCTCTTCATTGGCATGAGAGAAAAAAGGCACGTTTGAGTTCATAATTGAGTCATTGTGGCTGATAGTCATGACAAAAAACACAAGCAGTGGCCAGACTGGCAAGGCAGGACAGAAGCTTTCAGTATTAAATACATGTGCTCGAACAAATGGGTTATGGTTTTCTTCTCTCTTAAATAAAAAAAAAAAAAAGTGCATCTTTAGAAAAACCTGATACAGATAATGATGAGGGATGTGATTCTGTTTCCTTGATATACTTAACTTCGTATGTCACAGGAGAGATTCTCAGTATGGGTTTCTAAGGACAAAATTCTCTTGTATTTTTTTTCCCCTTTTCTTCCTAATTATGCCAGGATCACCTATTTTAATTAGAACTGTACTTCCATAATGACAAAAATGATTGAACTCCCAACCATGTGTTAGCGGTATACTTTCTTAGCCTACCTGTGCTAAAGAAGCAAGAATCAAGAAGATCCATGGGTGCAGTAGCAAATTTCACAATGTTGTTTTAGAGTTCCCTTTTCAAGTAGTGTCGTACTGACTAGGAAATCAGAGCTGTTGTGTCGTGTTCCCCTCCCTCTTTTCTTTATAGTCTAAAATAAGTAATTGTAAGTCTGCTAGAGTAATGTTGAAAATGTATCTCAAGTAAAACTTCGTTTTTCACTAGTTGCTAACCTATGGTTGTACTGACTCTTTTTTCCACAGCATGTTCTTAAGAAGCTGTTGGCTATCACAGAACTGCTTCAGCAAAAACAAAATCAGTATTCAGTGTCCAACAACATCAGGTAGCAGCCCTCTACCTGAATTCTGCATGGATCCAGCATGCCCAACATGGCAACTCACACCAGTATCACTTTCTTCTTGCTCTTGCCAAAAATAGCACACCCTGTCACATTCCCAGTAATGTGTGAACTATGCAAAAAGAAAAACAAAGATTCTGTTGGTGAATGATTGTACCAGCAGCTTTTTAAGCTATCTGTGCAGGACATTTGCACTTTTTTCCACGTGGAAACAGTTTTCACAACCTCTGAGCCTTGGTGTACAGTTCACCTTCCACAAAGAAAATGCTGTGACTGTGTCTTGAACTTTAAAATTATTTTCAGCACCTCTAATTGCCAAAGTTTTGCTGTCTTGTTGGAAAGGAATTATCAACTGACAAAGAAAGAAATGTGTTTTTTTGACAGCTACATATAACTGGATAACATTTCTTACTGTAATTTCTGACTGGTTACAATAATTATGACTTCTGACTGTTTCATCCACTTTAACTTGTATTTACAGTTTTCAGAATTTGATGTTATGGTAGGAACAATCTTTACTGTACACTTTTATACCATGCTGTTTCTCTTGCTGGAATCATGTTGAAAGAGAATATGCAGAATGGGTATTGTCAGCTTTATTTTTTGATGTGCCATTGATTCAGTCTGAATAGTTCTTCCATCAAGGACTGTATATCCAGATAAATCACAATGCTTTTGTAAAATGTTTACAACAGTAAATAATTTGAATTAAGTAAATTTATTGATCATTGTATCAGACATGCATGCATTCATTAAACCATTTTATAAAATAGGTATTGGTTGGTCTTTTGTGTACTGTAAGTCTACCATGAATCTTATTTTTATACATGGAAAGTTAAGTTTTTAAAATAAATCAAGCTACAGCTCAACATTATGGAAACTTGCTAACTTTGGTTGCTGTGGAGATTTTTTCCTAGTGTCTGCATATATGAATGATGTCCTTTGAAGTGTTTGTGCAGTGTCACTTTGGTTTTAAGCCTAAGTCCCCAGAACAGCATTACCATGTCTAAATGCAGTCTAACAGACCGAAGCTAAGAGGTTGAATAAGAAGGAGAGGGGAGGGAAAAAAACTTAATTTGGGCTGCTCTCTCATGAGCCAAGGAAATGGCTGTTAACGGTATCAGAATTTTAACTTAAAATACGCAGTTGATTGGGGGGGGAGATTCTGCATCCCCATTCACGACAATTCTTGGGAGTGATCTGGTAAAGAATGAAAGGATGCTGAGATTCACTGGCAAGATGTATGAGATACCACATAAATAACTCTTGTGCAGCATGAACAGAGCTGTTGCAACATCACGCAGTATCTCCTGTCTATTCGACGGCATTTTGCATTTACTTTCACTCTAATTTGTATGGACTTTATCTTTGGGGCTTTGATGTACTCTAGTACATCCTTACTTACATGTCTTTAGGCTTGCCATTGCACTCCAGTTGGGCCAGTTGTTTCTGGAAGGTAGGTGCCCACCTTCTGCTGTAAAAAGAGCTCTCAAGTGCCACAAGTAGTATATTTATATTATACTAGTAAGTGAACTTAGTAGGTAGAACCAATGCTTTTAATACAGCCTAGTAAAAGTTCCTAAAGCTGCATTTTAGGTGAACATATACTAAAATTGTGTGTTCTAAAACAATGTATGAAAAGGAAATAGAGCTTGCCCTACATTTAGAAGCTATGTAAGTAGTTAGGTAGATTTTAAATTGTTCTCCTCTGATGCCCTCTGGTAGGTTTATCACAGCCACTAATCTGAAATCATGGCTGCAGGAACAGGAAATACAGTAACAAGTAAGTCACAAAGTTGTGAATATTACTTTCCATACTGTAAAGCGGTTGCTGAAGCCTCTCAGTACATTTGAGAAACTCATCTCAAATACAGAAAATGTTAGGGGCAAGGTTATATTCTTTCAACAGGGTCAGTAACAAACTTGGGAAGAAGGCATGCATGTTTTGCTCTAAAGCACTTAAAGGATCAATTATCAGATTTGCTTTCTGCTTATATTTAACGACTTTGCTAAATACCAGGTTTGACTTCAGCTAATGCCATGCTGCAACGCATTTCTTAACGTCACTTTGTCATGCTTGTGGGCCTGACAGATTTCTCTAAGTGAGCATTTCTTACTGATGTTTGACCTTAAATGAATGAGGGTTTTATAAAAGAGCTACAATTAATTACAAGTGAACAGTATAAAATGCTTTATTGCAAAGATATAAAATAGCAACAGAACAAATACCTCATTGCTACAGGCTTCATAAACCTTTGGCAGACAGGTTTACACGTCACAGGATAGCGGATGCTGCAGTGGTAGGATTCCATCCTCAGGGTTACATCAAATCCACAAGCTCATCATCCGTCCATTCTTCCTAAGGGAAGGAAAAAAGCAACGCCTTCAGCAGCGCAGCCGGAGGGTAAGCTTTGCAGGAACATGGACCAGCTAGTACTGCTGCACATGGTATCAGGGTAACATCCTTTACATAGGCCAGCTGAAGAGAGTTCAAGTAATACAAATAACTTCACTTTGATCTCTTAGATGGTGCCTACTATCAGTAAAAGATGTAAACAGTAACTTTAAAGTGATTTTAAAACTTAGTTTGTCTGTCCACCTTACTTGAAATCCATGTATTTCTGCCAGGACTGGTGGAAAAAATACACGAGCCAGGGACTGTTCTACTTCTGACAACCAGTAAGAATGTCAGTCAACGCGTAAAAGCTGAATACAAATTCATGCAAATCCTACACAGAAGCCTGTTCATTAGGCTCCCTCCCAGATTGTCATGATGTGCTTGACCTAAGACTATAGATAACAGTTGGTGAAAAAGATGAAAGGCTATTTTATTTCCTGACAACTACCAATGATCTCAGATTTCTGCTCAAACTTCCCATGGTGCTATGTGTGAGGACAGTTTAAGATGTTTCCCCTATTTTACTGTAAGACTCCATTTAAACTGTGATTCCTGAGTTCATTAAAACTATTGTCACTTTCCCTTTACACCCACCCACTGTGCTATCTTCTGCAGGGATGCTGAAACCAGAGATGACTCAGTCACATAAACACATCAGAGGAAAGATTTTGTTTTCAGCTTGTGCTGCCTTATCCCAGAAAACACAACTAAAAGCCTCAAGAGATAGACCCCCAACTTGTTTCTGTAAGCATGCTCTAATGCTTATCAAAGAAGGAGAAAAACAAAAACCCTTAGATTTTTTACGACCAGGATTTAGCACATAACAGCACTGTTACATGAACAGACTACAGACTAAGAAATACGTTAACTAGTGGTGACTAAGCCCTTTAGTGTTAAAGCTAGTTATCCATTCCCAACCTCAGAGTCACGAAGGTCATTTCAGCAGCCCGTTTTCACTGCCTGTTTGAGGTTTAGCTCATCCTTGTTTATTACAAGCACCTTTTCAGAGATTTCCACGGGAGCTCATCCTGCAGCCTTTTACTAATAACTTGCCCTCTTTATGGCTTCATTACTTTTGCAGTTGAGTCATCAATGGTCAATCAGTAGCCTGTGTATTTCTTCTGTCATTGCAAATTGATGGGCTCACCGTACCACTCATGGCTTCAGCATTGGTATTAACTTCAGTTATAAACTAATAATTGAGGGGAAAAAATCTTTATGGAATGTGCATTTGTCTATTATAGCCTAATTGCTTACAGCTATAAATACAGTATCAGCTGGCTGGACATTACTGAAACCTCAAGATTTGAAAAGTATGCGCATACAAGAGACTTTGAAAAGATTACTTTTTCCTTTGTGTCCTGGCTATTTCAAGTATGTGCCTGCACGTGGTAATTACTCGCAAATGAAAAAGTACAAACCCTTGGCAGTTCAGATACATCAGTATTTAAAGTTTCAAGATCTGTTAGGTCTGTTTAAGAAGGGATCATGAAATGCTGCACACTATGCCAATTTATCCAATCAAGTATATTCCTTTGGAAAAAGTATTGTCAATATAAATTACTCCATAAGAAACCCCGCAAATCAAAACTGCCTCAAAACACAGGTAATCAGCATAACTAAAGTAAGCTAAAGTAAGATCCCTTCAAATTAAACTGGGGAGTTAGTGGGGAGTAAGTTCCAAATAAGCTGTGGAGACTATTTTCTAAGTCACTTTGCAAGAACGTGAAAAAGTCATGAAAATGACAATTTAACAGAGTTGCCAGTTACTGTATGTTCCTTAAAGACTATCAGCCAGAGGACATAAAAGTTTTACAGCATTAAAAGAGTTACCATAAAATGTGGTTGAGGTTCCACGTTTCATTGGCCAAGTAAGGTAAAACTATATGATCTTTAAGGGCCCTTCCAACTGAAACCATTCTACAATTTAACGGTTTTAACATAGTAAGATTGTGTTTCATGTTGGTGCTGTAATGACTAACTAGAATCCACTGTGATCATTCATGTAATTCACAGAATCACAGAATGGCTGAGGCTGGCAGGGCCCTCAGGAGCTCATCTGGTCCCACCCCTGCTCCAGCAGGGCTACCCAGAGCAGGGTGCCCAGGCCCACGTCCAGGTGATTTTTGAAGATCCCCCAGGAGGAGACCCCACAGCCTCTGGGCAGCCTGTGCCAGTGCTCAGCCACCCGCACAGCACAGAAGTGCTGCCTGGTGCTCAGGAGGAGCCGCACGTGTTCCAGTTTGTGCCCGCTGCCTTCAGTCCTGGCAATGTCTTCACAGCACCCTCCCTCCAGGTATTTATGGACACATGAGATCCCCCTGAGCCCTCCCTTCTCCAGGCCGAGCAGTCCCAGCTCTCTCAGCCTCTCCTCCTGTCCCTTGATCATCTTGGTGTCCCCCTGTTGGGCTTCTTCCAGCATGTCCTCGTGTAGTGGTGGACCCTGAGCTGGACACACGACTCCAGGCACAGCCAGCCCCATGAGTGCTGCAGACTGGAGGGGAAGAATCACCTCTCCTGACCTGCTGGTGATACTTTGTCTGCTGCAGCCAAGAATACTGTTAGCTTTCTTTGCACAGAGGGCACACTGCCAACCCAATTCAACTAGTCTTGCTATTAAAAAAAAAAAACAAAAAACACAAAAAACCCCCCTGCATTTTATGGTAAGATTGACAGATCACTCTCTGTATGTACAAGGTCTTCGGTATCAATAAAAGTTCCATTAAAAAGGGTTCCTTACAAAGCTGAATGTAGCAGTACTGTCTACAATTTCCAGACAATATTACAACTGAAAATTATGAAAGGTGTTCAGATTAGATCATGAAGGATTACTCTACTCCTGTTTTCATTTGTTAAGTTACCGTCCCCACCGTATTTATACTTGGGCTCACAACCTGAGGTACAAGCTACTCATCTGCACTGTTTGCAAGTCGTGCTAGCAAACCGGCTACTTCCGCCTTGTTCAAGAAGCGAAAGTAAATGAAAACAATTTCACAAACAACTGGCCGGCTGAAAAACACTACCTAAAGCTTACGTGGAAATGCCAGCCTAATGCATTTTTCATCATATTACTTTCGCTGAATCCTGAGCAGTGAATTTCTGCCTGTACAGTTAGGATTTCAGTTCCTGGCCTTCTAAAACCAGGACTTTCATCACAGTATTCCAGGTCAGTTTAACAGCTGTTTTCCCTCAGAGATATCGCAGAGTTTCAGACAGTGGAGTCGAAGTACTAAGCTTCATGTCGTACTATAGTTTGTCAAGAGACTTCCAAAAGCACAAGGAAGAGCAGGAAGGATGGTCTGCAAGTTCTTCCCACTCCCCACAGAAAATATGAGTATTTAAAAACACTCCCAAATGCAGGCCTGTAGTAACTCTGGCTCATTTTTAAAAATGAGTTGAAAAACACTCCGAGCAATATGTGGAAGAATATCAGAGGCAGAAGTTTGTCAGTGGCTGTGTCATTTTCATCAACCGTTAGAGTTGAAAAGCAAGTATTTGTACCATACATTTACCGACCTCATCCATTTTAGGCTTTTTTGCGTTATAGTCACCATCGTCACAACCTTTCCTCTTCTTCCTAACCGCCATCCAGAAAAAAAAAGTAGGTTTAGTTATTTTTTTCCAGAGTCAGTCTCCTTATTTGACTACAGTATTTAAGATTATATCATGAGAAAACGTGTAATATAAAAAACCACCAAGTCCCAACTGACAGCTTACTACAAGTTCACAATACGTACTAAACTGAAAGGGCAGAAAGAATTAGCAAGTCCTTCACCACTCACACAATTCTTAAGAAAGCATCAACCCTTTACACAATCTGCTTTAATCACGTTTTTTGAAGCCCATGAGTCTCATGAGATGAGATCAAGTGGTTAGATTTAGAAGCCACTCAGGATTCCACTTCCGTGTTACAAAATAACCATTGTTGGGGCCTGCTGTGCAAATCAGCACAGAGGAACAACATCTAGGTGTTACAGAAGAACTGCGTGAACTTGAGAACCAAGGCTTCGAACAGACACCTTTATGTTTGCATTGACATGCTTTCATCTTCATTCACTCACAGATCAGTCAGTGTTTCCATAGCATTAGAAAAGATTGAAATTTAACAAATTACAGAGTAGTATCTACTTACAGGTTGGTATTAAGTGAAAACTCCGGACTGTGACACTTCTCTAATTTCTGTTTTAGAGCAGCAACCTCTTCAGGCCTTGGCAGTTCATATTTCTTTATAAAATTTTTCATGCCTACAGTGACAACAACACAGCTCTAAGCAAACTAAGTAATTTCTGCTCCACCCTGTGAATTACACAAGGTCAGTATCAATCAGTAGTATGGCTCTCCTGTTACTGCTTATCCCTTTTATTTAGGTTTGAGCCAACAGTTATCTCCTTTCCCTCACATCTCTGCTAGGTTTTGAAAACATCACATCTATTTTCCAAACAGACTTCAAGACACTGCGAGGCAAGTTTTACCAACTTAACAGAAAGCTTCATAACTAAAATCCTTACTTTTATTTGTCAAACCATTAGATGTTCCAAGTTCTGACCTTCTCCAACTCCCAAACCATTTGCTTACAAAACTTCCCATCGCATGCAGCACACTAACTTTGGAGTATCCAAGATTACATTCACGAGGCTTGACTACCATTGTAAAAACAGAGGATTAATTCTACATAGCATCAATGAACAGCAGAAGTTCAGCACAAAGAACTACAATGAAATAAGTTGCCAGCACCACATTTTCTGGTTTTCATCAAGGCAAATTACAGAGTTCACATTACTCTGCCAGCAACTTTCAAAATAGATGGATATTTTTTGTATTCAGCATTGTTCCTTAGTCTTAAAAAATTGGTTTCTGTCTTGTACGAATGCAAATTAAATTTACAAGTACCCTACAAGAAAGAAGACCTTCTCTACCACCAGTTCTATGCAAAACAAACCATTTACAGATTTAGCACCTCAGCTGCTTCAAAATTTTCTGCCAGCCACATTTATGAAGAGCTGCCTTTAGGGTAATGCTACCTTCCACAAAACTGCAAGTGAATACGTGATCCCTGAGCTCCTTCTGCATTTCGCTAAGAGAAACCTGACGACTAGGTTTGTTAGCATAAGACAGAGGCAAGAGTACCTCAAACTTTATAAATTCAATTTAAATTGAATTTGTAGACCCTGCTGACTTGTATGATATAATCACCACCAAAGTCTGCTTAGTCAACAGACTGGATTTTTTCTTTTCGATGCTAGCACTCTCCGTTTTAAATGCATGCACTAGCTTAGAATATTAAAGAACTGAATGCCTTCTTAAAATTCCATACCTCGACTGCCATTTATTATAATGATCAGCGTACCGTACTCCCCACAGTCACAGCTAAACCATGCTAGCATTCGTGTTTTGTTTCTTATATATGTAGTTCTTTTGTACTAGCAAACCTAAACATCTTTTGAAACACCTTTATAGCTGCAAAGTAAAAGTGAGGTACAAATGCTGGCAGATCACTTATTTAGCTTACAAAAGTCACCCTCTGGCGGTAGAAGTAGTTATGTGCAGCTTTTGTCAGAAGCTGTACTCTCAAGTCATAGTGACTGAAGAGAAGTTATCCAAACTCACATGAAAACGTTAGCTAGTGCCCAAAACAGATTCCTCACTTTTGAATACAAATCAGTTACTAAAAAAATCAGTACAACATATATGATTTGTAAAGCATCAGGCTCTTTACCATTTTGATTTAATAACAAAGGTAAGTCTGAGTGTTTTCTCCCCCCTGCATATACCTAGTCAGAAGTTCATTGTACTGCCAACATTTTACGTACCCTATGCAAGCCCTGAGGTGAAAAAAACCATTGGAAGCACACTTTTCTGCTTAAAACTTTTGTTATTTGAAAAAACTTTTTTTTTTTTTTCCTTCAGAGAGACAGTTTTTAATATTTGTTTCCAATGTTTACTTACATTTCATGCTACCTAGTAACTTGGCGAAGAGTTTTCTGTTTTCTTTCAGCATAAGGCTTTCTGATAAGTAACTGTAAGGAGAAATGAAAGAATAATTTCCTAAAATAAAGTGCCATAATTACTTGTGACAGCTATCATTAGTTAATAAAACACCTATTTCCATCTGCTAAAGTGTTATGATTAGATTTAGTAAGAACACTTTTGTTGCAGAAGTGATATAAAGTGACTGAAAAGCAAGTCCTTCACTTCCAGCATTCTTCTTCTGTTTCTCAGATTCAAAGTTCCTTTTAGTAACAACATTAACACAGCACACCCGAGGAACACCATTACACAGGTATTTATCACATTCCAGTGTTTTAAAAAAAAAAAAAAGGAACTTAAGATTTAAGTGAATTTAGATGAAAACAATCTATTAAACAGAATATTGAACACATGGTACAAGACCTCTGAGTAAGAATACAAAAAGTTTAGAGACTAATCTCACTTTCAGCTTTAGCACTTGCTTTCTCATTTATGCTTCCAAATCTTAAAACAAATAAAACAAAAAAAAAAAAGGTAAAAAAAATGCGCACACCAGCAGGTTAAAACCACAAGATACATAAGCAACAATCCTTGTCAAGATCTACAAAAAAAAAATAGTTTATCCCTTGCTGGGAAGAAAACTTGCATGTAAAATCCAAGGACTCTTAAAGTGTGATATTATCAGTCTGTGTGAACAGAAAACTTATTTATGAGAGATATACTCAGCTGTGTCAGTTGTAGCTCACAGTCTGAGGCCCCAGCCACCGTTAATTGCTGCAAGCTGGCAGCTGCTCACTTAGTGCCACTGCTCATACAACCTTAAGAGCCCTTTGCTGACACCGTAACTGGAGACTAACTGGTAGCCATTATTTGCCAGAGACCAGTTGCTGTTGTTTTTCCTGAAACTGTAACTTCCTGAAGACTGATTTATACACACTGACATCTGGGACCAACAGATTTTCAAGCCTCTGTGTTCTAACCCAACTCTGTCCTGCCAGTGTAGGGACCCCTACTCACAGGCCCTCAAGACCTGTGCTGCAGCTTCTCTCGTGTGCAGCAGCTGAAGCGCATGTGAAAGAGTGACTGACAAGGTTGTTGCAACTGTAGGTGCTGATGGGTGACAAAGAATTTTTTTTTTTTTTTTTTATGAGTAGACAAAGCTCACATAACTCGAATGACATGCTACCTACAAACTATTCTAGTTCCTTTTATATCCAAGCTTTCTGAGTTTTGGTGCATGGAGTACAGAATATAAGTTCAGGAATGAGATCGACAAGTTGCAATAAGCACTTGAACACTGGCACACTGTTTTGAGAAGACAGTGAATCCTGAAGAGCATCCTCCCACGCTGCGGAAGATTCTTTAAACAGAATGGCTTTAATAAATTGTCTTTCAGCGTTGATACCAAAGCCTTTCACGATGCCTTTAGAAACAGAAGTGGATAGGCCACAGAAAAGAAATGGAGTTACTTAAAGAGCACTTTATTATTATTACATTTCTGTGCACACTAATGGTTGTACCAACCAAGTGCAGCACTTACTGTTTCTGCACAGCTAGTAGCCGTCAGTTCAGAGAAATACCATTTGACTCCAAAATCTTAGGTATCTTAGAAATTCTTAGAAATCTTACTTTTTTGTTTCAGTGATTCTTTAGGTGTTTCATACCCTCACTTTCTACTGCATTTCCAGTCTCTTCACTCTGATCTTCACGATCAGTCTGAAAACCCTATTCTGCTCTAATTAGGGCAAAGCTGTCACTTTGGAAGAAGCAAAAAAACATTTCAAAAGGAATATAAAAACCAGACACCAACTAACTGCATAGCTCATGCTTTTCAAAAGTAGAAAAAAAAGCACTACAGCTTTAGTTTTGAAACATACTTAATGCAGCAGACAGTTAACTACCAAGTAAATGCATACTTCTACTAGTCAAGAACATCTACAGTAAAGTTTTATACAAGTAGCAAATAAATCCCTCCAAAGAAATGAAAACACTACCTCTCCATATTAATTCCCGCTCTTGACGCACTAGATAGGATAGCAGTGAGAGCTATCTGCGAGGGAGTGAAGAGTAGATATGCATCTGTCAGAGCCACTCGATTGAGAAAGTCATCAGCCGTTTTCCTCAACACTTCAGGATTCTCCAGCATTGGATAACGAGTCTAGAAAATAAACAGGAAAGTAAGTAGCTGTTCCTGATCTTCCACTCGTCAGTTCAGAATACCAAACTCAATAATGTACTGTAAAGCAAAGGAGTAGCTGGCCATTTTATTCAAAATAAATAACGTTTAAAGAGCACAAGAAAACTCCTTTCAAACACCTATCATTTTACAATCAACATCATTAAGAGCACACTTAATTTTTCTAACAAGCCATGACATTTGTCTAACATTAGCATATGAAGTACGCAGCACATAAAATGTTATTACCTTCAAATCAATTAGAAATCCCTCAAACGGCCTGTATGGATTGTGCACGATAAGATGGAAGTTCAGCTGCTGAATAAGTAACAGTTCATATTCCAGTATCTGTTCAAGAGCTTTTCCTTGTCCAAGAGGGCTTTCTCGAAGGTTACCAACAAACTGTGCGCTGGACACATTAAATTCATCTACTTTACAGGCCAAAAACGCACATGTTAGCCTTGAGAAGGTTAAAAGGAAAAAAAAAAAAAATCATATCTGCGGCATCCATGTTTTAATGAGAACTTCTGTGCAGAATTATTTTTTTAATCTTCAAAGTACCATGTTTAGAACACAAACTTTTCCAAGTAGAAACAGAAGGTGACCACACTAGGTCTTCACATACATTTAATCTCTTTTTTTTTTTTTTTAATATCTTAACAAATGCCAAGTATACTTCTGATGGTCTAATCAATATGGTAAGTCAATGTGTATTGATAACTCACATTATTACCCGAGGATGATACTCCATCACTGAGTTGTTGAGGTAAAAGCGTTTGAAATACACGCAAGCTGTTCCCTACATTAAAAAAAAAAGAAAAGGGGGGGGAGGGAAAAGTATAGAAGCAAAAATAGATTGAGAAAAAATAAAATAAAATCACACAACAGTAACAAGTGTGAATATATACTACAGGCATACAGGACACAATACAGGCACAAATGCCATGCCATTAAACACTCCCATATCTAGTACATTTGCAAGTGTAATAAGCTTACAAGATTGAGGTTTGGTTATCTTTTCTGCCATTTTTAGACGTAGATGTAAGAAGACTGTGCAAAAAGCTGATGGCATCTTCATGAAAATCTGACATTGACATGAAATTTAAAAGACAGTGAAAGTCAGTTTTCCTGCATGTTTAAAAGTGACACTTCTCTGGGTGTCTGTAAGTACCTCAGCCTGTCAACGCTGAATTTCCCACTGATCTGAACCCCACCGGCATGAAATCAGGTATTTCAAACCTGTTACTTGGGAAGTCTGACTCAGCACACTGACTTAAGGCAGACAATTCTCAAATATAAGGCCAGGTTTCATACAGCATATAGTGGCAGCCTAATGATGCACAGTAAATGCATTTTTAAGCAAGATACTATTTTCGTTATTCACCACAGTGGCCAGAAAGGGAGATGACTGATGGGGGTACTTCTGAATGACTAGCTGGCAGAAGGAGCACAGTTTAAGTCCCTGCTTCAGCTCCCTCCCCCTTAGTGCACTCTTCTGCCTTCAAGGTAAGTCACCTCAGAGGTCCTTTTTTCCAAGCCAGTACAGGTGCCTGAACTAGCACGCTTTGCTCAGATGCACACCAGTGCTGGAAAAAAAAATGGACCATACACCTCAGCTTTGGGACCCCTCCAGCTCCCCCTGCAGCAGCGAGGCTGTTTTATTGTCTCACTAACTCATTGAAATCAATTTAAATGAACTGAAACATTTGTATCATGAATTGTACCATTGAAAAGCTCTGGGTTTGTTTCTGTTCCTTGATGATGGAAGGGGAAAGGAAAGTGTTACCCAATGCAAGCATTACAGCCACAGGAAACAAACGAAGCCGAGAAATTACTGTTTTTGAGACTGGTGCACTATCCAGAAAACAAAGGGAGAGAGAAAGCAGCCTGAAACGCGATGTGCAGCACCGGAGAGGTGGAAAATAAAGGGATATTCGTGCTCCCAGGAGTCAGACGAGCAATGCCAAGGCACACGAGACGCGTCGAGGACCACAAAGCACAGGGTCACGGCGCCTGCTTACCACCACCGACCGCGGCATGGCGGGCTTAAAGACGGCGCAGAAATCCAGCAGCCGCTTCTCGTAGTACTTGCAGATCGCCAGCTCCTCGTGGGGCTCCAGCAGGCACGGCTCGCTCGGCGGCACCTGTGAGGGGACACGGCCGGATGGGATAAGGGGCGGGGGGGGGGGGGGGGGAGCGCCCTTCTCCCCTCACAGCCCGGGGCCCCGCCGCCACCTTCCCCCCTCCAGCCCGCCCCGCACCTTCCCGTTCGCCGCCACCCTGCTGCGGAACTTGCGGTTGGCCTCGGCCCGGCTCCGAGCCAGCTCCTCCTCGCTGCCGAAGGTCCAGTGCCGCCGCTGCGTGCTGCTGTAGAACATGGCGACGCCGACCGGCCCCCAACCACCACCTTGGCGGCCGGGCCTTGGGGGGCGGGGAGGGAAGATGGCGGCCGCGGGGCGGGGCGGGGCGGGAAGATGGAGGTGGGTGGGCTCAGTCAGCGCGAAATGCGCCGCCCCGCTGGTGTTCTAGACACGGCCACGGAAAGAAGAAGCGAAATAAAACCTCACAAGAAGTAGTTAAAGTTAACCGGAGGAATATGTGTGGAAAGAGGGAAAACAGGCCATGTTCGGGTGTGTGGCTGCCAACACAGCCTACACCTCTACGATAGTACAAAGCTAACCACAGTCGTTCGTCTTTTCCTGGGTCTTTTCACATAGTTAAATGTGAACTTTGACAAGGAAGCGAATTGGGGTCTTGCCCAGAGTCAGCGTGGCATGAAATACCTGCTGGTACAGGAAACCCTGAAAACGAAGAATCCCTTTTTTCTTGTGATAATGTAGCAAGAGGACTTGCTGCCCTGCCTCTTACGGTGGTCAGCCTTACATTTACATTTTTCGTTACAGTATTGCATAGCTATAAAATGCAAATTCCTGTTTTTTCTCAAGCTTCTCAAAAAATTGTAAAGTGCGCTGACATCAAAAAATAAACTCTCCTTGTTCCAATGCATTTCAATGTTTTGTTTTCATCCAGGTACCTATAAAACCATATAATCCATCAATATCAAATAATAATACATTCAGGGAAAACAAAACAAAACAAAACAAACAAACAAAAACAGGGAATAATATGTGTTATGCCAATTAAAATCAATCTCCATGAGTTTTCAGTGAAACATTTGAGAACAAAGGGTCCTCCAGTGGTTCTTCTAGTCTTTTCTCCTATGTAAAGTCAGGATTGATTTCATAATTGCTAAACTGTATCCTGTAAATTGATGTATAGTCTTCATGAGTGTCTCAGTGAAGCTGACTTAACAACACGCCATGTTAGCTGGTCCCATCATTTCACCCATCACATGGTTCTCTCCAGAACTTTGTGTATTTTCCCTGTTGGTGCTTTCATTTTAGATAATTATGTGGCTTGGTGTACATAGGCAAGCCAATGACACTGACATTTGGTTACTTAAGTTTCTGTTTGGTCTCTTTTTCTAGATAGCACATACCTGCTTACCAGAACTTGCTTCCTTTCTACTGCTCTGCTGAAGGTGTACTGGGAGCCTTGCAGAAGACGTATGGCAAAGTTAGTGGTTTTGGACAGCCATGTCTGCTCTGCTGGGGCTTTGTGCATGAGGCTTCAAAAGCCCTTATGTTAGCATGAGTGGTGTCAAAAAGGATATCCCAGTCCATCAGGAGGAGATGTGTGGTTTCATTTGTTACGCAAAATAGAAGGCACCCAGGTGCATGAGCGGGGAGGAACCTCTCCACACAGCAGATTGGTGCAGCATGCCCTGGGAAAATCCATCTAGGGTTACTCAATGCTACATGAATATGGGGTCCCCAGCATCTGAAGGGACACTATCTGTATATTTTTTTTTCATTTTGGCATATTAAAATAGCTATTTTATTAAGCTATTCATTGTTGAGCCATTCACATTGAGATGCAGAACTGAGTTGAGGAGGAGGACAGGGCTGAGAGAGAAAAAGAAGAAGCCTCAGCACTGTTCAGGCACTGTTCAGCATTAGCCAAAACGCTGCTGTGTAATCAACAGGATTTTACCCACAAATTCAAATCACACCACCATACAGGCTGCTATGAAGAAAGTTTTAATGTGTTATTTTAAAATTTTAATGTGTTATGTGTTTTAATGTGCATAAAATTTTAATGTGTTATCTCTTAACTCAAAAACTTAATAAAAATAGAAATGCTGCAGTCCAATTCCTTGCACAAGTAACCAAATCTATGGAGAGTTGTTTAAAATACACTAATAAAGTGCAGAGTAGGCATAAATAGTTTGTTATTAAAATCAGAAAGATAACAACAACAGAAATTTGTTTCAGAAACTGAAATGTAATGTTTTAAAACAGAGCAACTTAATTATGAAATGTGGAACTATGTTGGACAAAGTAGCCCATTTTATTTTATTTTTTTCTAGTTTCCAGTTATGGAAAGAGAAATTCAGTGAATTTTCATAAGTAACTGTATGAGTTATTAATCCATTACTCTACCTCCTCAAGTGTAAAAGCTTGCAGTGTATCTGTCATTCTGATTTTAAGCATCACATGCACAGGACTATTTGTTCAGAATTATGCAAATTGTGAAGTAGCAGAGCAAAACTTGTGGGATAATGAAAGTTATCCAGTTGCTTAGTCATTTGAAAATGTGCTCAGCAATTTCTCAGAAAAATTACCTTGAAGCATAAATAAGGTCCACCGCCTAGGGCTAAATGGTGTTTTGGTTCAGGAATCCATTTCTGAACTTGAGCTAGAATACTTGGCTGGAAACAGAGCACAATTTATCTGCTTGTTATCAACACATACCACAGAGTTATCCCTCCTAATGTCGTATCTGAGCAGAGCCACAGTGCTCTTTAAGGAAAAAGTTTCTTCCATATCTATGCATTGAAATGTAGCATTTTCTTGAGAACAATTCTGATAAGAAGTGAATGAGGGGAGGTAAAGGGTTTGATGCTTGCACGGGGAGCGTAGAGTGATTTAATGATAGGGTGGGTGCACAAATGTGGATACCACTTGCTGAGCTAAAACCTGTATTTAGTATAGAGTGTAAGTGTATGGTGAACTGTATGTCTTGTGCTTTCTTCTTTGAAGGACAATCTTCCGCAAGGCTTCCAGAACTCAGTTATAATGCATGGAGAATTGCTGAGAGACAAATGGTAATCCTCAGGTCAAACTGAGGCACACTGGCATCCTTTGAATAGCATTTCTTCTTTCTTTCTCTGGCTTTGTACAACTTTGCAATTCTCTTTTTTTTTTTTTCTTTTTTTTTTCTTTCTTGCTTTTTGCTTCCTTATTATTATTATTATTATTATTATTATTATTATTATTTTATTTTATTTGCCCTTCCAAACAGCAGAGGGTTGATTTCAGTCATATTTGTATGTATGAAGTCTTCTTGTAAGTGCTCTTGCTGTGACTCCCTGTGTCACCCATTCCCCAGTCACAAGACAAGTCTGCCTGGATTTTTTGTTTGTTGCATCCTTTGCCTCAAGGGAGTTTGGGTGAGATGGACCTGTGGCATGGGACTCTTGTATAAAAATAGCTGGTAACTTTCCAAGATCCTGAAAATGTTCTGTCCCTCCTATAAGCTAGGAGTAAGTGAGTAACATACTACTTAAATTTAGAATAAAACTTCTATTGCCTTCAGTGTGAGCCAGATGAGGTTCTTACTGTCTCTTTATAATCCTTTGTAACACCAAGGTCTTAAGATCTTGAAAACAGCCTGTGTGTGTTTTTCAAGCCTTCATTACATGGATTCACATGTAACTACGCTATGGTTGGTACTGTTGTCGGCATAGATATGGCCTGAACAGGAGCATTTTTTTCCAGAAATGTGTGAGGGAAAAAAAATATCCGGGGGAATAGTTAACATAAGCATACAGCAGCCAGTTGAATTGTAAGCTTCATTTACAAAGTACATGTATGAAAATCACTACAAGAAATGCAGGTGTGGATCTACTGAAAAATATGTTCAGTAGCTGTGGGCATAGGGAGAGCACCCTATTCATTTTTTTACAGAATGCATCACCATGTGCTCACTTTCAGTAAAATCATTATAGTGAGATTTCTAAAGTGGTTCTAAGGGTGGTCCTACAGTGATGTAGGAAAAAACCATCCAGACAGGGGATGTTGTTTCTTTGTTCAAACTGTAACCAAGCATAACACCACATCTGGAAGAGGTGGAACATAAACCTGAAAAATCATTGAGAATTATGTTTCTGTCAGCTTCCATGAAGGAAAAAATAAAGTTTCCTGTGGTACAATCAAATTGATTTGGAATTTGGAACCAGGACCTCTTTTTCTGACTCACCATCTTACACAGGACATGTCATTTATCTTCAGTTTTCCCATATTCCTGTTAAGGCTGCTGCTAATTAACTTTGTATTTATTTATTTTTTTTTTTTAGCAACTGTAAATTAAAAGTGCTGTACAGTGACCTCTGGGTGTTAAAGAATTGTGCTGTGTCCTGGTTCCAGTTAGGACAGAGTTAATTTTTCCTCATAGTAGCTGGTAGGGTGCTATGTTTTGGATTAGGATGAGAAGAGCACTGATAACATGCTGATGTTTTAATTGTTGCAGAGCAGTGCTTACACCAAGCCAAGGACTTTTCGGCTTCTCGCTCTGTCCTGCCAGCGAGCAGGCTGGGGGTGCAGCAGGAGCTGGGAGGGGACAGACCCAGGACAGCTGACCCAAACTGGCCAAAGGGGTATTCCATACCATCTGACGTCATGCTAAACAATATATAGGGGTGGCTGGCCGGGGTGGGGGGCCGGCTGCTCAGGGATAGGCTGGGCATCGGTCAGCGGGTGGTGAGCAATTGCATTGTGCATCACTTGTTTTCTTACACATTATTATTATTAATACTATTATCATTATCACTATTATTATTATTATTGTTATTATAATATTCCTGTCTTAATAAACTGTCTTTATCTCAACTCACCGGCTTCACTTTCCCGTTTCTCTCCCCCATCCCAGAGAGGGAGGGGGGAGGGTGAGCGAACGGCTGCGTGGTGTTTAGCTGCCAGCCGGGTTAAACCACAACAGTCCTTTTGGCGCCCAACGTGGGGCACGAAGGGTTGAGATATGGACAAATTTGACCAGAGTGTGTTAAACTAAAATTGGTATAAGTATTGGACCTGCTTAATAGTTGCTAGTCACCATGTTGATTGCCTTAATCTCCAGTCTGCTGTGCCTGTTTTCCAAATTAAGTTTTATAGCGCGTTACTTTCTGTATGTGCTCCCTGTTGCACTGTTTATCCTTTCCGGGCCCTGGTTTAAGATTGTCTCGGCACTGTGCGGTGTAACAATGGCTTATGAAATGATGAAATATCTGGTCAGGACTCTAACCTGGTATTTGTAGTCAGCACTGACGTCGACTCTATACTTTGGAAACCATATCTCGGAAACTATTAGCAATTACACCTATTGCCTGTTTTCGTTAGGGAGCCAATCTGTGAAGGGGACAGGGGAAGACATGTTTCCCTACCTGTTCACTCTCCCTTTCTCCTTCACCACCACCCTCTTATCCCCTTAGCTAGTTACGGTGGTTCTCCGAGATGTTGAATATCCTTGGGATACTCAGACCAGCCTGCTCTTGTTGTTATGTCTCCTGAATGCGCTTCAGGTTTTGTTGAGGGTTAAACAACTACTTAGGAATCTCATCCGGAGATCTGTCTTGAGGCGGGATAGTTGCGAGTGGCAGGGAGTGTGGGAGGATATGGGCAGGTTTCTAGAGCAGTGGTCACCTCCAGTGTTTTGGACATTCACCCCTGAACAACTGCAAAATCCTAAAAAGCTGGCAGAATGCTTGAAAAAAAGGTGTCATGACTCTGGCAGTTCCAAAGTGACACAAATCACTGTAGCGTGCTGGGGTCTGGCTTGTGCCTATCGAGCTGCAATTGATGCTACTAGCAACCTAGTGACAGCTCCTGCAGCTGCTCCAGTTCCAGCCCCTGCAGCCGCTCCAGCTCCTGCAGCCGCCCCAGCTCCAGCTCCTGCAGCCACTGCAGCCCCTGCAGCAGCTCCGGCTCCTGCAGCTGCTCCCACTCCTGTGTCTGGGTCAGAGAAACGAGCTGTAGCAGTGCAAGTTGCCCCTGTAGACAAGGTGAAAAAATGGTATAGAGGCTCAGGTCGTTTAGAACGCAGACAGTCTTCTGCTAAGTCTGGGCATAGAGAAGACGAGGCTGGGCCATCAAAGGTGCAGGAGACTGAAGATGAGGATGGGGATGTCGAAAAATCAACAGTAACTACCCGGACTCTATACCAGCGTGAGCTACGAGATGTGCGAAGAGATTTTGGTCGCTGTATAGGTGAGCAGCTTGTCACCTGGCTGCTCCGGTGCTGGGACACCGGAGCCAATTGTGTGGAATTAGAGGGCAGGGAAGCCAGGCGGCTGGGATCCCTTGCTAGGGACGCATGCATTGACAAAGCAATTGGAGATGGAGCACGATCTCACAGCCTCTGGAGGCGTCTCCTGTCAGCTGTGCAGGAAAGGTATCCCTTCAAGGAAGAACTTGTATGTCTACCAGGCAAGTGGACCACCATGGAGAAAGGAATTCAGTACCTGAGGGAATTGGCCGTACGGGAAGTAATTTCTAAGGACCTAGACGACGCACAAACATCCACAGATCCAGATGTGTCCAGATCCAGAAGTCCGGTGTACACCACCCATGTGGCGGAAGTTTGTACGGAGTGCACCATCATCATATGCCAGCTCATTGGCAATATTAGCCTGGAAAGAGAATGAGGGACCCACAGTGGATGAAGTGGCTAAATAACTCCGGCAGTACGAAGAAAGTCTCTCCTCTTCCCTACAGGCCTGCGTCTCGGCTGTGGAGAAACTCTCTGAAGAGGTCCACCAACTTAAAGAGAATTTATCTTCCCCTCCACCTGAACGAACCAGTGTCCACCACCTAAAAGAGAATACTTTGGAGAAACTTTCTGAAAAGATCCACCAACTTAAAGAGAGTTTATTTTCCTCCCCACCTGTACAAACCAGTGTCTCAGCTATTAGGGGTAAACGTTCATCTATGCAAGGAAGACAATATGGTGGGCACACACCCCGCGCCACCCTGTGCTTTTACCTACGTGACCATGGAGAGGACATGAGAAAATGGGATGGAAAATCTACTGCGACCCTAGAGGCACGGGTACGTGAATTGCAAAAGAAAACAACTGGGAAAAAGGGGTTCTCTGAAAAGTTTGCTGCTCCAACTTCCAGCAGGCAGTCCTTTAAACACAGAGACGAAGATTCTGACCAGGATTAGAGGGGCCCTGCCTCCAGCCAGGGGGAGGAAAGGGACAATCGAGTTTATTGGACTGTGTGGATTCGATGGCCTGGCACGTCAGATGCACAGAAGTATAAGGCTTTTAGGAGCAGGAAGAGCCCCGTGAAGAGCTGGGGCAGGAGGCAGCAGCAGGTCCCTCTGCCCGGGCCTGCAGGCGCAGACCCTCCACTCCTCACCGCTCGACTCGGGGGTCCCGGCGCCCCAGGAAGCGCACCCGGGCACGCAGTGCCCAAGACTCTCCCCAGCCCTGCAAGAGGCCGACCCCCGGCGCTTCTAGCAGGGCTCCTGTGGGTGATGAAATAAAGAACAATAAAATAGATTGAATATACCACAGAAAAAGTCTCGGTGTGATTCAAACCAGAGCTGGCACAGCCCCGTGCATGCTGCTGCATTCCCTCCCTTTTCCTGGTGCCGTCCCCGTGCCCTGCTGGCCCCCACTGTCCCTTTGGTCATGGCTGATTAATGTGCTTTGAAATGCCATTGCTTTATCATAGCAGAACCTCAGCTCAAACAATGTTCTAAAACTCTTTTCCAGCAGCTGTTCTAGTAACTCACACTGCAGTACCTTTCCAGCTGCATTTTATTCTTTTGATATAAATCAGCATTTGACCTATTAGACTGGTAGCCCTTGAAAGCGTCCAGAAGCAGTCTGTGTGGCTTAATGTCACTCGGCAATACGGTCAGATAGCACAGGCATCTGAAGGCTGCCCTGAGGAGGAGCAGAGGGCAGGCACAAGCCTCGCCTATCCACAGACTGGGGCTGCTTTGGCTAAGTTGGTCAAAGCAACACGTGGGCATTTTGATTTCAGTTTAAGGATGGTTAGATTTAGATTTATTCTTCATTGACCTAATCCAAGCCCCAGTTAAGTGTTTCAAACGGAAACAAGAAAGGCCAGAGAGGAATTTGCCCTGTTTGAACAAACCAGCCTGATTCCTCACAAGTTTTCTGGAGAGCCAAGTGCCTCTCCCGTTGAGGTGACCTGCGGTCTAGAAATATGTTGAAATACAAAACACTAGTCACAAGTTCATATCAGAAATTAACTGAAGAAAACTGTTAAATGAAAAGAGAAAAGTGAAAAGTGTACAGCAGTTCAAAGGTGAGGTGGTATGGCTTGCCTTCTATATTGATTTTGTTTCCTGCTTCGCAACAGGACTTCAGGAGGGTTATATAAAAAAAATACAGAGAAACATCTTGCTGTTGTTAAAAAAAAAAAGAAAAGGAACTGAACAAAAGAGGTAAAAAAAATGCAAAATTCTTTGGGATAACTTCATCTAGAAAGAACGCTAATATCGGTCTTAGGTGGAAATGTTACTAAATAGAACGATTCAAGTGGCAAAATACAAAACCAAAGCAACTGGAATCTAAGTGGAAACACATTCTTGTGGTTGAAATGTCTTTGTCTCTAGTTTGTTTAAATAAACCTTCATCCAGAGGCCAGTTCAAATACAGCAGAGACAACAGAAGACAGAAGAAAAAGAAGATGGGGAGATGGGAAACAGCTTAGAAAAACGGGCAGTCCATAATGGTCTATTTCAGAGAAGAGGGTTTAGTAAACACTATCTACATTTTCAAGATGAAACAAGTGTTTATTTTATTTTGGTAACCTTTTTTATCTCCCTTTCTAATGATACTCTCTTGAGTGTGCTCCCCAGAAAGCATGATTTTACCTGTGGATAGACACCATCATCCTGGAAGATGCTTAATGGTTTCAGCTGTCACTGGAGTTAACTTTAGCTTGTTGGGAGTTAAACACCCTTTGCAAATATGATCAGCCTCTTTGGCTCTGCATGGCTCTCTCTCCTGTCTCAACAAAACCATCCCACCACCTTGTGCTCTGCCTGAATTGTGTTTTCTTGGGGAGCAGTCTCAAAGATTGCTCTTCTCTGGACTCATCAGTGGCAGCTAAGGAAATCACATGTCTTTTGTCCAAAGGAGAAAAAAAACTCTAAGATTATTTGGCATGAGAAAGATTGTACAGGGAAGATTGTTTTTAAGAAATCATAGAATGGTTTGGGTTGGAAGAGACCTTATAGACCACCCACTTCCCACCCCACTTCCATGGGCAGGGACACCTGCCAGCAGCCCAGGCTGCCCCCAGCCCCATCCAGCCTGGCCTTGGGCACTGCCAGGGATGGGGCAGCCCCAGCTCCTCGGGGCAGCCTGTGCTGGTGCCTCAGAGTAGAGAAGTTCTTCTTTCTAGATCACCTAATCTACCCACTTTTAGTTTCAAGCCCTTAACCATTGCCCTATCCCTACACCCCCTGACATAGAGTCCCTCCCCAGCCTTCCTGTAGCCCACCTGAGGCACAGGAAGTCCACTGTAAGGTCTCCCCAGAGCCTTCTCTTCTCCAGGTTGAACAACCCCAACTCCTTCAGCCTGTCTCCATAGGAGAGGTTCTCCAGTTCTTTCATCATCCCCATAGTCTCCACTGGACTCATTCTAATACTTCTGTGTCCTTCGTGTGTTGGAGGCCCCAGAGCTGAACACAGGGCTCCAGGTGGGGTCTCCCGAGAGCAGAGCAGAGGGGAACAATCCCCTCCCTCGCCCTGCTGGCCACCATGCTGTTGGTGCAGCCCAGGCTACGAGTGGCTTTGTGAGCTGCAAGCACACATTGCCAGCTCATGTCGAGCTTCTCAGCAACCAGCACCCCCAGAACCCTCTGCTCAGGGCTGCTCTCAATCCATTCTCTGCCCAGCCTGTATTTGTGCTTTCGATTGCTCTAATTCAGATGCAGGGCCTTCCATTTGGCCTTGTTGAACCTCAGGAGATTCACACAAGCCCACCTCCCCGGCTTTTCAAAGTTCTCCTGGATGCTATCCCTTCCCTTCAGCGTCTTGACAGCACCACACAGCTTGGTGTCTGCAAGCTTGCTGAGGGGGCACTCAATCCCACTGGTCATGTCAGCGACAAAGATGTTAAACAGCACCGGTCCCTATAGCGACCCCTCAGGAATACCACTCCTCACTGGCCTCCCCTTAGATACTGAGCCATTGACCACAACTCTTTGAGTGTGGACATCCAGCCAATTCCTTACCCACCGAGTGGTCCATCCATCAAATCCGTGTCTCTCTCACTTAGAGACAAGGATATGGTGCAGGCCAGTGCCAAAGGCTTTGCACAAGTCCAGGTAGATGATGTCAGTTGCTCTTCCCCTACGCAGCAATGCTGTAACCGCCCTGTAGAAGGCCACCAGGTTTGTCAGTCAAGGCAAACCTTTAGTGAAGCCATGCTGGCTGTTCACCACTCACCTCTTTCTTTTCCATGTGCCTTAGAATAGTTTCCAGGAGGATCTGTTCCATGATCTGACTGGGCACAGAGCTGAGACCTGTGTTTCCCCGGGTCTTCCTTTTTCCCTTTTTAAAAATGGGGGTTATGTTTCCCCTCTTCCAGCTGCCTTTAGATATGGCAGAATGGGAAAAACGCTCGCTCTTTCTCCTGATTTGTGGATGGTGGCAAAGGCCCTGCGCAGGAGGTTCAAGCAATGGAAGCAGAGCTGCTGGCAGCACAGGGGCCAACCCATGGGGGCTGCTGCACTGGGGCAAGATCTTGCTGCCCAGGTAGAGAACCTGGTTGTAAAGTGCACCATGGGGATGCTCACGTACCTGAGCAGGGCCGCAGAAAAACAGCAAAACAACCAGTCCAGGCTGCTCAGATTGAAGTGTCCCCGTTTACACTTCACCCACAAGACCCCCCCTCTTTCCAAGCAGCAGGTCTAGGAGGGCGCCTTTCCTAGTCAGCTCTCCTAGGACCTGTACCCAGAAGATAGCATCAAGGTGCTTCGGGAATCTCCTGGACCTCTTTGTCTCTGCGATGTGATATTCCGGGTTGATGTCTGGCAGGCTGAAGTGCCCCATAAGGACAAGGGCAGACGATCTAGAAATTTTCTCACTTCCTTAAAGCATGATTCATCAGTGCCGTCATCCCGGCCAGCTCGTCTATAGCGGACTCCCACAACGACATCCCTTTCAGTTGCCTGTCCCTAGGTCCTTACCCAGCGGCTCTAAACCCCATTGTCACCGACTGGGAGCTCCGTACAGCCCAGTGCCTCCGTTACACAGCGCGTGGCCCCCCCAGCCTCACCTGCCCTGCCCGTCCCTTCTGAAGAGCCTGGAACCATCCATCACAACGCATCAGTCACAGGCCTCTTCCCACCGGCTTTCACTCATGCCAGCCGTGTCGTAGCTCTGGCATGGGGCCAAGGCTTCTAGCTCCTCTTGCTTGTTTGTCATGCTGCATGCGCTTGTGGAGAAATAGTTCAGATGTGCTTCATTGAAGCCAGCCCCTCGCTGGGCACACTGAAGGGTCTTGCTAGCACATGGTCCCTCCGGTTTTGGTGTGCAGTCCATAGCTTATCGCTGGCAGGCCTGGCTTTGTCCCTTTCCGCCTTTGAATCTAAGTTTAAAGCCCTGACAATCAGCCTTGCTTACTCCAGGGCAAAAATCCTTTTCCTCCTCTGAGAAAGGTGCTTCCCACCACGACCCAGGTGGCTTGGTGTCATGTAGACCTTCCCAGCAGCAAGGAACCCAAAACCGTGTTGGTGGCACCAGCCTCGCAGCCACTTGTTCATCTGCTGGGTCTGCGTGTTCCTTTCGGTATTGATACCTGCTACTGGAAAGATGGAGGAAAACACTGCTTGTGCACCTAATCCTGCAACCAGTTGCCGCAAAGCCGTAAAGTCCCTTTTGATCACTCTTGGATTTCTCTTTGCTACCTCATTACTGTCAACGTGAAAAACCAATGCGATGTTTGAGGGGCTTGCCATGGAGAGCAGGACCTTACCAGGGACACTATTGCACGGGTTATGCCAGCACTTGTCTGCCAGCAAAGAGACTTGCGGTGCACAAGGAGCTGGGAGGGGACAGCAGCAGGACAGCTGAGCTGAAGTAGCCAAAAGGATATTCCATAACACAGGGCATCGTGCTGAACTATTGCTACGAAGTGCTTGGCCAGGGTGGAATGAGGGCTGCTCCTTGGGGATGGGATAGGCATCAGGAAGAGGTTCTTCACTGAGAGGGTTGTCGCACACTGGAACAGGCTTCGCAGGGAAGTAGTGACTGCACCAACCCTGTTGGAGTTTAAGAAGCGTTTGGACTGTGCATTTAGTCACGTTGTTATTTACACGGACCCATATATACATTACTCTTTTTTACGCAGCCAGAAGAGGATTAAATGGCTCAAATGGGCATAAAAGAAATAGATGGGGGTAAATGGGTATTGCCTGATGGACGGGAAATGCTTCCTAAGTCTGCAGCTGTGCGAGTGCTACGGAGGTTTCATGAGAACACCCACTGGGGAGCTCAAGCACTAGTGGATCAATTCGCTACAAAATATATGTGTATTGGAATATACAATGTAGCAAAAGGAGTTGTGCATGATTGTCTTGTCTGTAAGAGAGTGACTGCCCGGCAAATGAGGAAAAGAGTGTTAGGAGGTCGGGAATTAGCGCACCGACCTTTTGCCAGAATTCAATTGGATTTCACAGAACTTCCAAAAGTGGGAAGGTAGAAATATTTATTAGTAATTGTAGACCATCTCACGCACTTTGTGGAAGCTTTCCCGACAACGAGAACAACGGCCCAAGCTGTGGTAAAAATACTATTAGAAAACATTATCCCGAGGTACGGGATTGTAGAAACAATTGATTCTGACCGAGGCCCGCACTTTATATCAAAAGTGTCCCAAGAAACTATGAAAGCCTTGGGGACAAGTTGGGAATATCATACTCCGTGGCACGAATGAAGAACGTATTCGTAGAATGAATGAATGGGGAAATTAAAAAGCAACTAACAAAGCTTATGATGGAGAAAAAATCCTCCTGGGTGAAATGTTTACCACTTGCACTACTGAATATTCGAACACAGCTTCAAGCCGATGTCGGAATCTCACCTTTTGAAATACTATACGGTATGCCTTATGATCTAGAGATGCCATCTGATCACCCCCAGATACAGGACATTCAATTAACACCTTATTTAATACAGCTGATGAATAGATGGAGGGAATTACAAGCGAAAGGCTTGGTGGCATAGCGTCCCCCGTTAGATATAGCAATCCATAGAATACAGCCTGGAGATAAGGTTCTAATTAAGACATGGAAAGAAACATCTTTAACACTACGGTGGGAAGGCCCCTATGTTGTTTTACTTACCACAGAGACAGCTATCCGGACGGCTGAGAAGGGGTGGACGCATGCCAGTCGTGTGAAGGGACCAATCCAGACAAGTGAATGGGAAGCGGTCGCAGGGCCTGATGACTTAAAGCTCACTCTGAAACGGCCTCGATAAGTATAATATATACTGTCACTGTCTATGTATCGTAAAAAGGGGGAGGAGGGGGGCTCTGTGTGATCGGTAACAGGCAAGAGGTTGCAGCTAACCGAGAAACACCCCTGAAGAGCACTACTGCTGCCGAGAAGAACGCGCACCTTGTAGTTCGCCGCAACCGAACTGACAAGCGAGGCAGAGAGTGAAACGGTGGGGAACTGCGTGGCCAGGTAAAAAAAAAAAAGAAAAAAAAGAAAAAAAAAAACTCCTAAAATGGGCCCTATCCACTTTTTGCGATACATAGTAGTAGGTGTAAGTGTTTGCACTGTTCCTGGGTCTGCGCACCCTCATCAACCTTTTATTTGGAGCCTAATTAGATGGGAGGATTACCATGTTGTGCAGCAAATAATTACCGCTGGGGGCCCTAGTTGTAAGGTCTTACTGTGTGACCTTGTGACATGGGGCAAAAATGTACCAAACATATGTTCTGGTCAATTGAGCTTCTATATGTGCCCAAGTTCTAACCCGGGAAGACCGTATTGTAACTATCCACATGAATACTTTTGTGCCTATTGGGGTTGTGAGACTATTGCCACAGACTGGAATCCCGGAGCTGGAGCGGACAAATATTTGAAGGTGGGTACGGGCCACCAGGATGTAACCATAAGGGCGAACTACAGCATTACGCCACCCTCTCCAGGTCAGATTGCAAATTCCTATACATCAATGTAACCCAACCGGGAGATCAAAGGTGGACCCTAGGACAACGCTGGGGAATTAGGTTGCATGAATCCGGAGCTGATAGGGGAGGGATAGTATATAGAAGAGGAAAGAAGAGATTAAGAGCCCCCAACGGGTAGGACCAAACCAAGAACTGTCAGGAAATGTTTTAAGAATTCAACAAGCTTCTGAAATACGAACTCCAAAGAGCCCAAAACCACTGAAGGTCATTAATAAATCAGTAGGCCAAAAATATGAAAAAAATGAAGGGATGACAGAGAATAACATGTGGAAAATCGTGGATGCTAGTTATTATTTATTGAATCAAACAATTCCCAACATCCCTAAACCTTGCTGGTTATGCCTTGATATAAGGCCTCCATATGATGACGCCACTGGGGATCTGGGAGAGGCCACCCGTTCACGTAACCCCAACCCTCCACAATGCAATTGGGGGAGGGATGTAGGAATAACATTGACGGAAGTAACTGGGAATGGCAGGTGTGTAGGTACAATCCCTAGTGAGAAGCTCCATCTATGCAGTATTACGGAGAAGGTTACACCAGGAAGTAAAGAAAGGTGGTTAATTCCCGCAAACAACGCTAGATGGGTCTGCTCATCGATAGGTGTTACCCCTTGTTTATCACTTGAACTCTTTAATGTATCTCAAGATTTCTGTATACAGGTGATAATTGTACCAAGAATTCTATACCATTCTGAAGAATACGTATATACACGGCACACGGTAGCAGAGAACCACTCAACAAAAAGAGAACCAATCACGGCTATAACATTGGCAACGTTGATAATTCTGGGAGGCACCGGGGTGGGCACTGGAGTTGCCTCTCTGGTCAGACAAAGTCAGGAGTTCACCTCCCTACGTGTGGCTGTAGATGAAGACTTAGCTCGAGTTGAACAGTCAATTACTGCCCTGGACAAATCGGCAAGGTCATTATCGGAAGTTGTTTTGCAAAATCGTAGCGGATTAGATCTGGTGTATTTACAAGACGGTGGATTATGTGCCGCCTTGAAAGAAGAATGCTGTGTATATGCAGACCACACGGGAGTAGTGAGGGATACAATGATGAAGCTCAGAGAAAGATTAGAAAAAAGAAAGCGAGAAAATGAGGCTAAGCAGAATTGATACGACTCTTGGTTTAATTATTCACCCTGGCTTACAACTTTACTGTCGACAATAGCAGGACCTTTGTTGTTATTAATGTTGAGTCTAACTTTTGGACCATGTATTCTGAATCGAGTAATCGCGATTGTAAAAAACTGTTTAGAGGCAGCACATTTGATGCATATCAGTGCCAAATATGAACCCATAACCACGAGTGAGGATGCTGAAACTCTAACGCTCAGCAGACAGGCATACCAGGAATTAATGAACAAAATAAGTAAGTAAAAGAAAAAGGAGGGATTGTGGTGTATGAAGCATGTTTGTTCATTATTTCCCATGGCTATATTAAGAAGGAACAAAGGGAGTCGCCAGGTGGCTGTAAGGACCTTGAGGCTCCCTGCCTGTTGCTGTCTCGGACGGAAAGTTGAGAGAACTTTGTGTAAATACTATAACTGCAAAATTGATAACCCACTGTCCTATCTTAAGACAAACCAACATGACCGGTTAAGGAGGGAAAAACACCACATACCAAGCGGAGGAAGACTACGGCCTTCATCCGTGCGACCACCAGAGGGACGGGAGACGACCCCCTAGCAACAGTCGACGCAGCCGCAGTACCAGGAAGGGGGGCTACGTAATTTATAACAACGTGGTCGGAATTTGGGGGTAGACCTGTGTGGTGCCAGGAGTTGGACTCGATGATCCTTATGGGTCCCTTCCAACTCAGGATATTCTGTGATTCAGTGATTCTATGCCACCAGAACTGGGCAGCGTCCAGGCACCGACTGCCAAGTGTAATTGTGGAGGACGCTGGCTTCCTTAAGCATGAGGCTTAGTAGTTGAGTCCATGCAGCCCAGTTTCCCTCCATTCGGACTCTCCTTCGTGCAAATTCACCCAGTGACAGGGAGCGACCTGGAATCTTCGCAGCATCTGTATGCAGATGCTGTATACAAGGAAAGCATAACCCTAACAAGCAATGGAAACAGCAAACGCTGTGTGCAAAACCGCTCTTCTGCTCTCTTCACGACTTTGAGAGCTATTGTGTCAAGGATCTCTCCCATGGTTTAGGAATGGGTTCTCTTTTTAAAGTCTGCTTTGCGCAGAGACTGCTGCTGTACTTGCCATCGTGTGTGTAAGCAGAGGCTACAACTTTCAACCCTACTCCAGCCAGGGATGGGTTTGCCACTTCACTCTGTGGGTATTTCTTCTTCCTCTGGACAGCCCTAATCTTCCCCCGATGTTGTGCTTAGGTTTTGAGATTTCTGTCCTCAAGAAGAGCTTTCTATTTCTTGCCTTGACCTAGTGTTCAGTGCATTTTTTCCTTTGGCCTAGAGAAGAACATTTTCAAATTAACCTCCAATTCTTCTGGTTCAGCCACAAAGGTTCCTTTGCTTCAGTCTTGGTCCCCATATGCAATGTGGAGGAAAGACGCTTCTCCTTCCATATAGCCATTCCTAAATTTTTATTTCTCCTTTCCCTTTCCCTTTCCCTTTCCCTTTCCCTTTCCCTTTCCCTTTCCCTTTCCCTTTCCCTTTCCCTTTCCCTTTCCCTTTCCCTTTCCCTTTCCCTTTCCCTTTCCCTTTCCCTTTCCCTTTCCCTTTCCCTTTCCCTTTCCCTTTCCCTTTCCCTTTCCCTTTCCATTTTCCTTTCCCTTTCCCTTTTGCCTTTTCACTTTCCCCTTTCCCGTTTCCTTTTTAAATGCAGCTTGCTTAAGGATCGAGATGTAAGACTAGGGGCTGCAAGAGAGCATTTGTCAGCAATGTTGCCCTTCTACATTCAACAGAGAAAGCAGTGGATGGGAGCAGATTTGCATCTGTTGTGTACAAAATGCTTCACACAGGGACGTTGCAAAAGGCCAAAGGGATATTGCCTGACACAGGGCATGGTGCTGAATTATTACTAGGAACTGCTAGGCCAGGCTGGTATGAGGGTTGCTACTTGGGGATAGGATGGACATCTGTCAGCAGCTGGTCAGCGGTTGCACTTTGCCTCCCTTACCTTCCCTATTCTTTTATTCCTGTTCTTCTTATGAACATGAATATGATTTTCTCTTTATTATTATTATTATTATTATTATTATTTTTTTATGATTTTTCAACTCCCCCCAATCAATTGGGAGGGAAAAATGGTAAAAACATGGTGAAAAGTATTCTGGGAGTTCTTAATATCACCTGAAGGACAATGCAGTCATTGATCACAGCCAACACAGGTTCATGAGGGGAAAGTGCTGCTTAACGCACTTGATTTCCTTTTCGGAAGTGCTCAACCGTCTAGTTGGCCAAGGGAAGCCAGCTGATGGCACCTGTTTGGATTTCAGCACAGCTTCAATATTGTTTCTCACTGTCTCCTTCTGGACAAATTGAGCAGCACACAGCTAGAGCAATGCATAATGCCATGGGCGAACAAGTGGCTGACGGGTCGCGCTCCAAGGGTTATCGTAAATGGGGTTGCATCGGGCTGGCGGCCAGTCACTAGGGGGCTTCTGCAGGCCTCCATTTTAGGGCCAGTTCTCTTCAATGTTGTCCTAACTGACTTGCACGCAGGACTCGAGGGCGTCTTGAGTCCATTTAGGCACGATGCTAAATTGGGAGGAGCGTCTGACTCCATGGAGGGGAGGAAGGCCTTGCAGAGAGATCCTGACAAATCAGAGGGCTGGGCAATCCCCAACAAGATGAGGTTTAGCGAGAGCGAGTGAGGGATTCCGCACCTGGCAACGGGCAACCCTGGCTGTCCGGACAGTCTGGGGGGAGGAGAGGCTGGAGCGCAGCCCTGCAGAGAGGGCTCTGGGGCTTTCGGTCGACGGCAAGTTGAATGTGGGTCAGCCGTGGGCCCTGGCAGGCAGGAGGGGCAACGGCATCGTGGGGTGCCTCCAGCACAGCATCGCTAGCCGGTCGCGGGCAGGGATTGCTGTGCTCTGCTCTGCGCTCTTTCAGCATCAGCTCGAGTCCTGTGTGCACTTTTGGGCACGGCACTATCAGAAGGCCATAAACCTCTTAGAGAGAGAGCATCCAAAGGAGGGCTTCAGAGTGGTGAAGGGTCTGGAGGGCAGCACAGATGAGGAGCGGCTGAGGTGCCTGCGTTTGTTCAGCCTGCAGGAGACTGAGGAGAGGCCTGAGGGCGACCTGCAGCTTCCTCACGAGGGGAGCGGAGGGCCCGGCGCTAAGCTCTGCTCTCTGGGGACGGTGACAAAAGTGGAGGGAATGGCATGGAGCTGTGACAGGGGAGGGTCTGCCTGGAGGTGAGGACAAGATCTTTCACTGACACGGGGCTTGGCCACTGAACCAGGCCTCCCAGTGAAGTGGTCAGGGCAGCAAGCCTGCTGGAGTTCACAAAACGTCTGGGCAATGCTTTCAGACACGTGCTTTAGTTTTTGGGCGTCACCCAGAGCGATGGGCTCTGAGGTCACCCAGAGCCATGGGCTCTGAGGTCACCCAGCAACAGACTGTGACTTCACGGCCCTCTCTGCTCATATTGGGGCGCAGGCAGAGCCCGCCCCAGCCTGGCTCGTGCCTGGATTCCTGCTGAGCGTTTGTGCGAGGCTTGGAGCGCCGAGCAAGGATTTGTTGGAGCTGTGCTGTGGGGCCGTCGGCAGCTGTTCTCAGTGCCCGTCCCCGCAGGCAGTGCCTGTGTTTCCCCGGCCCTGCCTGGCTCAGGCAGCCGGGGCCCTGTGAGGAGCACTTGCAGCAGCGCAGGTGAGCTGTGTGGGGCCACGTGCCCCGGGGCGGCCCGCGGGGGACGTGGGACCACCCAGCCGTGGGGCTGGGGCCGGGGGGTTTCCTGCTGAGGGGCCGGGGCACAGCCAGTGACCTTCTCTCTTCCTCGCAGCGTGCGCGATACCCGCTTCTGCAGTGCCGGTGCAGGGGAGCAGCTCGTCACCATCAGCTCTCCCCAGCGCACCTTGACGTGAAGATCATGGCCACAGAGGAGGCGTGGACGTGTCCCGTCTGCCGGGAGGGGCGAAAGGATGTGGCCTACGCGACACCATGTAACCACCGGTTCTGCCTGGGCTGCATCCAGCGCTGGGCAAAACTGAAGGCCAGCTGCCCACTCTGCAGGACGGGCATGAGGACCATCAAGGTTTCCGTGCGGGGAGACGAAGACTACCTAGAATGCATCGTCTCCCCTCCCGCAGTGCCCGTACCTGTTGGCTTCCAGGCAGGCAGCGCCACCGCCCCTCACAGCCCTGCAGCGCCGGCTGCGTCCTCTGTGCCAGCCGAGGAGAGGGATGCGGAGCCCGATCCCCGCGCTGCTGTGGGCGGCCTCCTGCCCGAGGACTGGGCCGTGCTGTTCAGGGAGCGCAGGGACATCCTCGACCCTGTGCTGCCCTGGCTGCGCCGCGAGCTCTCAGCCATCTACGGGACACGCTGGTGGCAGGCGAGAGCTGCAGAGAGCTTCCTCCTGCACTCCCTGTGTGTGATGGGGCTGGACAGGGACGCCATCATTCAGCACACACAGCCCGCCTTGGGGCCCCTCACCGTGCCGCTCATCGATGGGCTCGTCGGCACCATCGTGGGCCTCTGCGGAGAGGAGGCACGGAGGCTACTGGGCCTCGAGAGTGGCCACACTGCTGGGGTACAGGAGGACAGCCCTGCAGGTGCTTCTGGTCCCACTGCCTCCATGCAGGGAACCATCAGCACCAGCCCCGCGCCCTCCAACAGCAACGCAGGCCCTGTCATGGAGGAGCTGCCCAGCACATCCAGCGCTTTCCAGCGTGGGGGTCCTGGCGAAGTCCCAGCTGCAGCCAACCCCCAGGAGCAGGAAGAGCCCCGTGAAGAGCTGGGGCAGGAGGCAGCAGCAGGTCCCTCTGCCCGGGCCTGCAGGCGCAGACCCTCCACTCCTCACCGCTCGACTCGGGGGTCCCGGCGCCCCAGGAAGTGCACCCGGGCGAGCAGTGCCCAAGACTCTCCCCAGCCCTGCAAGAGGCCGCCCCCTCGGCGCTTCTAGCAGGGCTCCTGCGGGAGATGAAATAAAGAACAATAAAATAGATTGAATATACCACAGAAAATGTCTCGGTGTGATTCAAACCAGAGCTGCCACAGCCCCGTGCATGCTGCTGCCTTCCCTCCCTTTTCCTGGTGCCGTCCCCGTGCCCTGCTGGCCCCCACTGTCCCTCACACCCACGAAGGAAAGCACCTCATACTTGCAATGGTAGAAGCAACCCTGGGATGACCGGAAACATATCCTGTGCCCCATGCCACTGCCAGGAACACAATCATGGGCTTTGAAAAACAAGTGTAACTGCTAAACAACTCCTAACCATTACAAACACTTCTTGCTTGGTCTGATTCATAAAAATAAAGGTTAAGAATTTTATTGGAGTGTAAAATGTGGTGTTTTTTGTTGTGGGCTTTTATTTTATTTTTTGTTTTGTACAAAGAGTATCAGTTGAAAGCACATAGTAACACTTACAGGTGCTTGGAGTACATTTCTGGATGCGCGAGGACCACAGACACCGAGTGGAAAGGCCTACGGCAATTTCCCAAAGCTTTTGAAGAATCCTGCTGCCAAGTTGCTTGCTTGCTCCCAAGCCTCTAAACATGCCAGAGTTACTTTGTTCATTACACTGTTTCACTGTGAAGCAGCAGGTTGATTCAAACATTCTCCCTCCGACCCAGAAGACCTTCAGTGGTCTGGTGCCTGCAAACCTGCACAAGATGCAAACCTGCATAAGATATTTTCTACCAAAGTTCCAAGTAACTTCAAATTTTTATTATTATTATTATTATTTTTCTTTTTACACTACACTTCTGGAACATTTTGCCAATTTGCAGTCCGCTCACTCATGTTATGACTTTTTTACACCTGGCTGCTGCTCTGGAAGGCTGCAGCACGTGCCGGCCCATTGCTGGTATAATTACATTCTGATTACTGCAGTTATAACAGCTTCAAACACTTTAGTGTGTCTTAAGAAAAAAAAAAGAAAAAAAAAAAAGACAAATCCTTAACGTGGAGTGTAAAGAAAACACTCCCTGCTTTTTAAAAGGAAGTACCACTGCCAGAAGGCACTTGCTGCTCACACTCTTTTAGCACGCGGTGGTTAAGCGGAGTCGCAGCACACCGCCAGCCCTCCTGCCTCTGTCACGCTGCTCAGCAAGAATGCTCTCGCTGCTTAATGGCTTGGGTTTTTTGTAGGATAAAAAAGGAAGCGTGTGTTCACTATCATAAAGTGCATTTCGAGTTAGTTTAACAGCCCAGTGGATCAGTTACCACTTGAGAGGTGACACGGTGTAGACAAGATTAGGAGTACTTTATTTAAGTGCCAGCCTTAGATCCTGCAGCTTGATGAGTCTGTTGTCTGCTGTCCCCTCATTTGGAGCAGCGTGTATTTCATGGAACAGAAGTTTATATACCTACATGTGTGTGGGTGGGTGTGTGCATATGTGTGTGTGGCTCACCTGTGGGGACCAATATATGAAAATAATTACTCTCATGTCTAGGTAAAATAATTTGATCATCATTTCAAAATATGATAGATAGGTTGGGGATTGAAATCCAGAAAACGCAAGGTTGTTGGTGTAAGATGGGCATCGTCAGGAGTAGTCAGCATGGATTCAGCACGGGGAAGTCATCCCAGACGGACCTGATGAGCTTCCAAGATGACGTGACCAGCCCAATGGCTGAGAGGGCAGTGGGCATTGTCTTTGTGACTATGGTAAGGCGTTTGTCCCACGTAAGGTCCTCATGGAGTAGCTTTTGATGTATGGCTGGATGAGCGGACATTGAGATGGATCGAAAACTGGCTGAGCGGCTGGACACGGAGGGTTGTGGTCAGTGGTGCAAGGCCTGGTGGGAGGCCAGTAACAAGTGGAGTACCCCAGGAGCTGATACTGGGTCTGGTCCTGTTTAACACCTTCCTTAACGATCTGGACAATGGGTAGATTGCACCCTCGATAAATTTGCAGATGACAGAGAACTGAGGCTGTGGCTGACCCACCAGAGGGCCGCGCTGCCATCCAGGTGGGCTCAGCAGGCTGGAGAGGCGGGCTGGCAGGAGCAAAGTGTCTCCAGCAGGCTGAGGAAGCTGATCCTCCTCCTCCGCTCAGCACCGGTGAGGCTGCACCTGGAGCAACGTGTCCAGCTCTGGGCTGCGCAGTACAAGGCAGACCCAAACATACTGGGAAGACTCCAACAGACAGCAAGTTGATCAAAGGATGGGAGGAAAGGCTGAGAGAGCTGGGACTGCTCGGCCTGGAGAAGGGGAGGCTCAGGGGGATCTCATCAGCGTCCATAAATACCTGAAGGGAGGGTGCAAAGAGGACGGAGCCAGGCTCTTGCCAGTGGTGCGCAAGGACAAGGCAAGAGGCAGTGAGCACAAACTGGAGCACGGGAAGCTCCCTCTGAGCACCAGGCAGCACTTCTGTGCTGTGCGGGTGGCTGAGCACTGGCACAGGCTGCCCAGAGGCTGTGGGGTCTCCTCGCTACGGATCTTCAAAACCTGCCTGGACACGGGCCTGGGCACCTGGCTCTGGAGCAGGGGTGGGACCAGATGAGCTCCTGAGGGCCCTGCCAGCCTCAGCCATTCTGTGATTCCGTGGTCACAAATGCCCCAACCGGGCAAACAGTTAAGGCAGAAACTTGCCTTATTAATCCGCCGATCATGAGATGAAAATCCACGTAGCAGAAAAAAAGGCTATTTTAAAAGTTAAAAATAAAGAGAACGTATTGTAATGACGTTTGTTCTCATTGTTCCCTTCACACGGTTTGTTACATTCTCTCTACATAGGTCCTAGGATTGCAGATTTTCCCATGTTTATTGGTATAAGAAATATCTCAATAATTTTCTCAGACAGGGTCTTCTGGGAAGCTAATTTATTCATTTATTCACAATTGCAATGCTGTGTGTCCTGCGAACAGGGGTGCACAGTAACAGTATATCATTACCTTATATCCCCTGTTACCCGATGTTTAATTCCTCCCCTTTCCTCACTGGCTGAGTACTACAGGCCCACAACCTACACTTGTAACTACGCCCTCTATATACAGTTTTATTTGACTAAACTTTAATTTCTTTGTTGTTGTTTTTTGTTTGTTTGTTTTGGAAATGGAAGGGCCCAAGATTTTGTAGCTTCTTGTTCTTGCCGATTCTGCAAGTGTTTGTCTCGTTTTCCTTAGCCATTGTTCTTATCCTGGGACAGTCTCGTTCTCTGGAGATAATCCGGGGAACTATAGGCCTGTTAGCTTGACCTCAGTGCCAGGGAAGCTCATGGAGCAGATTACCTTGAATGTCATCACGCGGCACTTGCAGGGCAAGCACGCAATCAGGCCCAGTCAGCATGGGTTTATGAAAGACAGGTCCTGCTTGACGAACCTGATCTCCTTCTATGACAAAGTGACGCGCTTGGTGGATGAGGGGAAGGCTGTGGATGTGATCTACCTTGACCTCAGTAAGGCTTTTGACACAGTTCCCCACAACATTCTCCTCAAGAAACTGGCTGCTCGGGGCTTGGACTGGCGTACGCTTTGTTGGGTTAGAAACTGGCTGGATGGCCGGGCCCAGAGAGCTGTGGTGAATGGAGTCAAATCCGGTTCGAGGCCGGTTACTAGTGGTGTCCCCCAGGGCTCGGTGCTGGGGCCGGTCCTCTTTAATATCTTTATCGATGATCTGGATGAGGGCGTCCAGTGCACCCTCAGTAAGTTTGCAGACGACACCAAGTTAGGTGCGTGTGTCGATCTGCTCGAGGGCAGGAAGGCTCTGCAGGATGATCTGGATAGGCTGGAGCGATGGGCTGAGGTCAACTGTATGAAGTTCAACAAGGCCAAGTGCCGGGTCCTGCACCTGGGGCACAACAACCCCAAGCAGAGCTACAGGCTGGGAGATGAGTGGCTGGAAAGCTGCCTGGCCGAGAGGGACCTGGGAGTATTGGTTGATAGTTGGCTGAATATGAGCCAGCAGTGTGCTCAGGTGGCCAAGAAGGCCAAGAGCATCCTGGCCTGCATAAGAAGCAGTGTGGCCAGCAGGGCTAGGGAAGTGATTGTGCCCCTGTACTCGGCTCTGGTGAGGCCGCACCTTGAGTACTGTGTTCAGTTTTGGGCCCCTCGCTACAGGAAGGACATGGACGTGCTCGAGCGAGTCCAGAGAAGGGCGACCAAGCTGGTGAGGGGTCTGGAGAACAAGTCTTACGAGGAGCGGCTGAGGGAGCTGGGCTTGTTCAGCCTGGAGAAGAGGAGGCTCAGGGGCGACCTTATCGCTCTCTACAGTTACCTTAAAGGAGGCTGTAAAGAGGTGGGGGTTGGTCTGTTCTCCTACGTGCCTGGTGACAGGACGAGGGGGAATGGGCGAAAGTTGCAACAGGGGAGTTTTAGGTTGGATGTTAGGAAGTACTTCTTTACCGAAAGGGTTATTAAGCATTGGAACGGGCTGCCCAGGGAGGTGGTGGAGTCGCCATCCCTGGAGGTCTTTAAAAGACGTTTAGATGTAGAGCTTAGCGATATGGTTTAGTGGAGTACTTAGTGTTAGGTCGGAGGTTGGACTCGATGATCTTGAGGTCTCTTCCAACCTAGAAATCTGTGATACTGTGATACTGTGAGCTGGGGTTGTTTAGCCTCGAGAAGAGGAGGCTCAGGGGAGACCTCATCGCTCTCTATAGGTACCTTAAAGGAGGCTGTAGAGAGGTGGGGGTTGGTCTGTTCTCCTACGTGCCTGGTGACAGGACGAGGGGGAATGGGCTAAAGTTGCGCCAGGGGAGGTTTAGGTTGGATGTTAGGAAGAACTTCTTCTTTACCGAAAGGGTTGTTAGGCATTGGAATGGACTGCCCAGGGGGGTGATTGAGTCACCATCCCTGGAGGTCTTTAAAAGACGTTTAGATGTAGCCCTTAGTGATACGGTTTAGTGTAGGACTTGTTAGTGTTAGGGCTGAGGTTGGACTAGATGATCTTGGAGGTCTCTTCCAACCTAGACGATTCTGTGATTCTGTGAAAACCCGCCCGGCTGCCACCCAGCACAACGTGATGTCTCCCCATGCTGAGGTCACCCAGCGATGGGCTCTGAGGTCACCCAGCAACGGGCTGTGACCTCACGGCCCTCGCTGCTCATATTGGGGCGCAGGCAGAGCCCGCCCCAGCCTGGCTCGTGCCTGGACTCCCGCTGAGCGTTTGTGCGAGGCTTGGAGTGCCGAGCAAGGATTTGTTGGAGCTGTGCTGTGGGGCCGTCGGCAGCTGTTCTCAGTGCCCGTCCCCGCAGGCAGTGCCTGTGTTTCCCCGGCCCTGCCTGGCTCAGGCAGCCGGGGCCCTGTGAGGAGCACTTGCAGCAGCGCAGGTGAGCTGTGTGGGGCCACGTGCCCCGGGGCGGCCCGCGGGGGACGTGGGACCACCCAGCCGTGGGGCTGGGGCCGGGGGGTTTCCTGCTGAGGGGCCGGGGCACAGCCAGTGACCTTCTCTCTTCCTCGCAGCGTGCGCGATACCCGCTTCTGCAGTGCCGGTGCAGGGGAGCAGCTCGTCACCATCAGCTCTCCCCAGCGCACCTTAGCGTGAAGACCATGGCCACAGAGGAGGCGTGGACGTGTCCCGTCTGCCGGGAGGGCCGAAAGGATGTGGCCTATGCAACACCGTGCAACCACCGGTTCTGCCTGGGCTGCATCCAGCGCTGGGCAAAGCTGAAGGCGAGCTGCCCACTCTGCAGGACGGGCATGAGAAGCATCAAGGTTTCCGTGCGGGGAGAGGAGGACTACTTGGAATGCATCGTCTCCCCTCCCGCAGTGCCCGTACCTGTTGGCTTCCAGGCAGGCAGCGCCACCGCCCCCCACAGCCCTGCAGCGCCGGCTGCGTCCTCTGTGCCAGCCGAGGAGAGGGATGCGGAGCCCGATCCCCGCGCTGCTGTGGGCGGCCTCCTGCCCGAGGACTGGGCCGTGCTGTTCAGGGAGCGCAGGGACATCCTCGACCCTGTGCTGCCCTGGCTGCGCCGCGAGCTCTCAGCCATCTATGGGACACGCTGGTGGCAGGCGAGAGCTGCAGAGAGCTTCCTCCTGCACTCCCTGTGTGTGATGGGGCTGGACAGGGACGCCATCATTCAGCACACACAGCCCGCCTTGGGGCCCCTCACCGTGCCGCTCATCGATGGGCTCGTCGGCACCATCGTGGGCCTCTGCGGCGAGGAGGCACGGAGGCTGCTGGGCCTCGAGAGTGGCCACACTGCTGGGGTACAGGAGGACAGCCCTGCAGGTGCTTCTGGTCCCACTGCCTCCATGCAGGGAACCATCAGCACCAGCCCCGCGCCCTCCAACAGCAACGCAGGCCCTGACATGGGGGAGCTGCCCAGCACATCCAGCGCTTTCCGGCATGGGGGTCCTGGCGAAGTCCCAGCTGCAGCCAACCCCCAGGAGCAGGAAGAGCCCCGTGAAGAGCTGGGGCAGGAGGCAGCAGCAGGTCCCTCTGCCCGGGCCTGCAGGCGCAGACCCTCCACTCCTCACCGCTCGACTCGGGGGTCCCGGCGCCCCAGGAAGCGCACCCGGGCAGGCAGTGCCCAAGACTCTGCCCAGCCCTGCAAGAGGCCGCCCCCCCGGCGCTTCTAGCAGGGATCTTGTAGTTTATGAAATAAAGAACAATAAAATAGATTGAATATACCACAGAAAAAGTCTCGGTGTGATTCAAACCAGAGCTGGCACAGCCCCGTGCATGCTGCTGCCTTCCCTCCCTTTTCCTGGTGCCGTCCCCGTGCCCTGCTGGCCCCCACTGTCCCTTTGGTCATGGCTGATTAATGTGCTTTGAAATGCCATTGCTTTATCATAGCAGAACCTCAGCTCAAACAATGTTCTAAAACTCTTTTCCAGCAGCTGTTCTAGTAACTCACACTGCAGTACATTTCCAGCTGCATTTTATTCTTTTGATATAAATCAGCATTTGACCTATTAGACTGGTAGCCCTTGAAAGCGTCCAGAAGCAGTCTGTGTGGCTTAATGTCACTCGGCAATACGGTCAGATAGCACAGGCATCTGAAGGCTGCCCTGAGGAGGAGCAGAGGGCAGGCACAAGCCTCGCCTATCCACAGTCTGGGGCTGCTTTGGCTAAGTTGGTCAAAGCAACACGTGGGCATTTTGATTTCAGTTTAAGAATGGTTAGATTTAGATTTATTCTTCATTGACCTAATCCAAGCCCCAGTTAAGTGTTTCAAACGGAAACAAGAAAGGCCAGAGAGGAATTTGCCCTGTTTGAACAAACCAGCCTGATTCCTCACAAGTTTTCTGGAGAGCCAAGTGCCTCTCCCGTTGAGGTGACCTGCGATGTAGAAATATGCTGAAATACAAAACACTAGTCACAAGGTCATATCAGAAATTAACTGAAGAAAACTGTTAAATGAAAAGAGAAAAGTGAAAAGTGTACAGCAGTTCAAAGGTGAGGTGGTATGGCTTGCCTTCTATATTGATTTTGTTTCCTGCTTCGCAACAGGACTTCATGACAGTTATATAAAAAAAATACAGAGAAACCTCTTGCTGTTGTAAAAAAAAAAAAAAAAACAACAAAAAAAAAACCTGAACTAAAGAGGTAAAAAAATGCAAAATTCTTTGGGATAACTTCATCTAGAAAGAACACTAATATCGGTCTTAGGTGGAAATGCTACTAAATAGAAAGATTCAAGTGGCAAAATACAAAACCAAAGCAACTGGAATCTAAGTGGAAACACATTCTTGTGGTTGAAATGTCTTTGTCTCTAGTTTGTTTAAATAAACCTTCATCCAGAGGCCAGTTCAAATACAGCAGAGACAACAGAAGACAGAAGAAAAAGAAGATGGGGAGATGGGAAACAGCTTAGAAAAACGGGCAGTCCATAATGGCCTATTTCAGAGAAGAGGGTTTAGTAAACACTATCTACATTTTCAAGATGAAACAAGTGTTTATTTTATTTTGGTAACCTTTTTTATCTCCCTTTCTAATGATACTCTCTTGAGTGTGCTCCCCAGAAAGCATGATTTTACCTGTGGATAGACACCATCATCCTGGAAGATGCTTAATGGTTTCAGCTGTCACTGGAGTTAACTTTAGCTTGTTGGGAGTTAAATACCCTTTGCAAATATGATCAGCCTCTTGGCTCTGCATGGCTCTCTCTCCTGTCTCAACAAAACCATCCCACCACCTTGTGCTCTGCCTGAATTGTGTTTTCTTGGGGAACAGTCTCAAAGATTGCTCTTCTCTGGACTCATCAGAGGCAGCTAAGGAAATCACACGTATTTTGTCCAAAGGAGAAAGAAATATCTAAGATTATTTGGCATGAGAAAGATTGTACAGGGAAGATTGTTTTTAAGAAATCATAGAATGGTTTGGGTTGGAAGAGACCTTATAGACCACCCACTTCCCACCCACTTCCATGGGCAGGTGTCCTGGTTCCAGTTAGGACAGACTTAATTTTTCCTCATAGTAGCTGGTAGGGTGCTATGTTTTGGATTAGGATGAGAAAAGCGCTGATAACATGCTGATGTTTTAATTGTTGCAGAACAGTGTTTACACCAGGCCAAGGTGTAAAGCTGCTCCTGCAGCCGCTCCAGATCCAGCTCCTGCAGCCGCTCCAGATCCAGCTCCTGCAGCCGCTCCAGTTCCAGCTCCTGCAGCCGCTCCAGTTCCAGCTCCTGCAGCCACTCCAACCCCTGCAGCAGCTCCAGCTCCTGCAGCTGCTCCCACTCCTGTGTCTGGGTCAGAGAAACGAGCTGTAGCAGTGCAAGTTGACCCCGCAGAGGGTATTCCAACCCCTGTGGCAGACCCTGTGTCTGGGTCAGAGAAACGAGCTGTAGCAGTGCAAGTTGCCCCTGTAGACAAGGTGAAAAAATGGTATAGAGGCTCAGGTCGTTTAGAACGCAGACAGTCTTCTGCTAAGTCTGGGCATAGAGAAGACGAGGCTGGGCCATCAAAGGTGCAGGAGACTGAAGATGAGGATGGGGATGTCGAAAAATCAACAGTAACTACCCGGACTCTATACCAGCGTGAGCTACGAGATGTGCGAAAAGATTTTGGTCGCTGTATAGGTGAGCAGCTTGTCACCTGGCTGCTCCGGTGCTGGGACACCGGAGCCAATTATGTGGAATTAGAGGGCAGGGAAGCCAGGCGGCTGGGATCCCTTGCTAGGGACGCATGCATTGACAAAGCAATTGGAGATGGAGCACGATCTCACAGCCTCTGGAGGCGTCTCCTGTCAGCTGTGCAGGAAAGGTATCCCTTCAAGGAAGAACTTGTATGTCTACCAGGCAAGTGGACCACCATGGAGAAAGGAATTCAGTACCTGAGGGAATTGGCCGTACGGGAAGTAATTTCTAAGGACCTAGACGACGCACAAACATCCACAGATCCAGGTGCAGTCCGGTGTACACCACCCATGTGGTGGAAGTTTGTACGGAGTGCACCATCATCATATGCCAGCTCATTGGCAATACTAACCTGGAAAGAGGAGGAGAATCCCCCAGTGAATGAAGTGACTAAAATACTGCGGCAGTACGAAGGAAATCTCTCCTCTTCCCTACAGGCCTGTGTCTCGGCTGTGGAGAAACTCTCTGAAGAGGTCCACCAACTTAAAGAGAATTTATCTTCCCCTCCACCTGAACGAACCAGTGTCCACCAGCTAAAAGAGAATGTTTTGGAGAAACTTTCTGAAAAGATCCACCAACTTGAAGAGAGATTATTTTCCTCCCCACCTGTACAAACCAGTGTCTCAGCTATTAGGGGTAAACGTTCATCTATGCAAGGAAGACAATATGGTGGGCACACACCCTGCGCCACCCTGTGCTTTTACCTACGTGACCATGGAGAGAACATGAGAAAATGGGATGGAAAATCTACTGCGACCCTAGAGGCACGGGTACGTGAATTGCAAAAGAAAACAATTGGGAAAAAGGGGTTCTCTGAAAAGTTTGCTGCTCCAACTTCCAGCAGGCAGTCCTTTAAACACAGAGACGAAGATTCTGACCAGGACTAGAGGGGCCCTGCCTCCAGCTAGGGGGAGGAAAGGGACAATCGAGTTTATTGGACTGTGTGGATTCGATGGCCTGGCACGTCAGACGCACAGAAGTATAAGGCTTTGGTAGACACCGGTGCACAATGTACTCTAATGCCATCAAGCTATAAAGGGCCAGAGCCCATCTGTATTTATGGTGTGACGGGGGGATCCCAGCAGTTAACTGTATTGGAGGCTGAAGTGAGTCTAACCGGTAATGAGTGGCAAAAGCACCGTATTGTGACTGGCCCAGATGCTCCGTGCATCCTTGGCATAGACTATCTTAGAAGAGGATATTTCAAGGTCCCAAAAGGGTTCCGCTGGGCTTTTGGCATAGCTGCCTTGGAGACAGAGGACATTAAACAGTTGTCTACCTTGCCTGGTCTCTCAGAGGACCCTTCTGTTGCGGGGTTGCTGAGGGTTGAAGAACAGCAAGTGTCGATCGCTACCACGACTGTGCACCGGCGGCAATATCGCACCAACCGAGACTCCCTGAGTCCCATCCATAAGCTAATTCGTCAACTGGAGAGCCAAGGAGTGATCAGCAAGACTCATTCACCTTTTAATAGTCCCATATGGCCAGTGCGAAAGTCTAATGGTGAGTGGAGACTAACAGTGGACTATCGTGGCCTGAACGAAGTCACGCCACCACTGAGTGCTGCAGTGCCGGACATGCTAGAACTCCAGTATGAACTGGAATCAAAGGCAGCCAAGTGGTATGCCACAATTGATATCGCTAATGCATTTTTCTCCATCCCTCTAGCAGCACAGTGCAGGCCACAGTTTGCTTTCACTTGGAGGGGAGTCCAATATACTTGGAATCGGCTGCCCCAGGGGTGGAAACACAGCCCTACCATTTGCCATGGACTGATCCAGTCTGCGCTGGAGCAGGGGGAAGCTCCTGAACACCTGCAGTACATCGATGACATCATTGTGTGGGGTGACACTGCAGAAGAAGTTTTTGAGAAAGGGAAGGAAATAGTCCAAATCCTTCTGAAGGCCGGTTTTGCCATAAAACAGAATAAAGTTAAAGGACCTGCACGAGAGATCCCGTTTTTAGGAATAAAATGGCAAGATGGACGTCGTCAAATCCCAATGGATGTGATCAACAAAATAACAGCTATGTCTCCACCAACTAGCAAAAAAGAAACACAAACTTTCCTAGGTGTCGTGGGGTTTTGGAGAATGTATATTCCAAATTACAGTCTGATTGTAAACCCGCTCTACCAAGTAACCCGTAAGAAGAATGCTTTTGAATGGGGCCCTGAGCAACGACAAGCCTTTGAACAAATTAAGCAGGAAATAGTTCATGCAGTAGCCCTCGGGCCAGTCCAAACAGGACCAGATGTAAAGAATGTGCTCTACACCGCAGCCGGGGAGAATGGTCCCACCTGGAGCCTCTGGCAGAAAGAACCTGGGGAAGCTCGAGGTCGACCCCTGGGGTTTTGGAGTCGGGGATACAGAGGATCTGAAGCCCGCTATACTCCAACTGCAAAGGAGATATTGGCAGCATATGAAGGAGTTCGATCTGCTTCGGAAGTGGTCGGTACTGAAGCGCAGATCCTCCTGGCACCCCGACTGCCGGTACTAGGCTGGATGTTCAAAGGAAGGGTCCCCTCTACACATCATGCAACTGATGCTACATGGAGCAAGTGGGTTGCACTGATTACTCAGCGGGCTTGAATAGGAAACCCCAGTCGCCCAGGAATCTTGGAGGTGATTATGGACTGGCCAGAAGGCAAATACTTTGGGATATCATCAGAGGAGGAGGTGGTCTGTGCTGAAGAAGCCCCACTGTACAACAAGCTACCGGAAAATGAGAAGAAATATGCCTTGTTCACTGATGGGTCCTGTCGTATTGTGGGAAAGCATCGGAGATGGAAAGCTGCTGTATGGAGTCCTACACGACGAGTTGCAGAAGCTGCTGAGGGAGAAGGTGAATCGAGTCAGTTTGCAGAAGTGAAAGCCATTCAGCTGGCTTTAGATATTGCTGAACGAGAAAAGTGGCCAGTTCTCTATCTCTATACTGATTCATGGATGGTAGCAAATGCCCTGTGGGGGTGGTTACAGCAATGGAAGCAGAACAACTGGCAGCGCAGGGGCAAGCCCATCTGGGCTGCGGCATTGTGGCAAGAAATTGCTGCCCGGGTAGAGAACCTGGTTGTAAAGGTACGCCATGTAGATGCTCATGTGCCCAAGAATCGGGCTACTGAAGAACATCAAAACAACCAGCAGGTGGATCAGGCTGCTAAGATTGAAGTGGCTCACGTGGACCTGGACTGGCAACATAAAGGTGAATTATTTATAGCCCGATGGGCCCATGACACCTCAGGCCATCAAGGTAGAGATGCAACATAGAGATGGGCTCGTGATCGAGGGGTGGACCTGACCATGGACACTATAGCACAGGTTATTCATGATTGTGAAAAACGTGCTGCAATCAAGCAAGCCAAACGGTCAAAACCTCTTTGGTATGGAGGACGATGGCTGAAATATAAATATGGAGAGGCCTGGCAAATTGATTACATCACACTCCCTCAAACCTGCAACGGCAAGCGCCACGTACTTACAATGGTGGAAGCAACCACCGGATGGCTGGAAACATATCCTGTGCCCCATGCCACCGCCCGGAACACTATCCTGGGCCTTGAAAAGCAAGTCCTATGGCGACATGGCACCCCAGAGAGAATTGAGTCAGACAACGGGACTCATTTCCAAAACAACCTTATAGACACTTGGGCCAAAGAACATGGTATTGAGTGGGTGTATCACATCCCCTATCATGCACCAGCCTCTGGAAAAGTTGAACGATACAATGGACTGTTGAAGACTACACTGAAAGCAATGGGTGCTGGGACATTCAAAAATTGGGATACACATTTGGCAAAGGCCACCTGGTTAGTCAATACCAGGGGATCTGCCAACCGAGCTGGACCTGCCCAATCAAACCTGTTACGCACTGTAGAAGGGGATAAAGTTCCTGTAGTGCACGTAAGAAACGTGCTGGGTAAAACAGTCTGGGCTACTCCTGCCTCAGGAAAAGGCAAACCCATTCGTGGAATTGCTTTTGCTCAGGGACCTGGATGCACTTGGTGGGTAATGCAAAAGAATGGGGAGGTCCGGTGTGTACCTCAAGGGGATTTAATACTGGGTGAGAATAGCCCATGAGTTGAATTGTAGTATGTTAATTATTATATAATACTGTATGTCATCACTACCATGATTGCTATATATCATAGATGAAAATGGTGATTAATTAGAACGTATTGGAAAGAGTGTAACCTGAGCATGACATAAATGGTATGGAATAAGGGGTGGATATCTGGAGGTATATCCCAACTCAAGGAGCTGGGAGGGGACAGCAGCAGGACAGCTGAGCTGAAGTAGCCAGAAGGATATTCCATAACACAGGGCATCGTGCTGAACTATTGCTATGAAGTGCTTGGCCAGGGTGGAATGAGGGCTGCTCCTTGGGAATGGGATAGGCATCAGGAAGAGGTTCTTCACTGAGAGGGTTGTCGCACACTGGAAGAGGCCCACAGGGAAGTAGTGACTGCACCAAGCCTGTTGGAGTTTAAGAAGCGTTTGGACTGTACATTTAGTCACGTTGTTATTTACACGGACCCATATATACATTACTCCGTTTTACGCAGCCAGAAAAGGATTAAATGGCTCAAATGGGCATAAAAGAAATAGATGGGGGTAAATGGGTATTGCCTGATGGACGGGAAATGCTTCCTAAGTCTGCAGCTGTGCGAGTGCTACGGAGGTTTCATGAGAACACCCACTGGGGAGCTCAAGCACTAGTGGATCAATTCGCTACAAAATATATGTGTATTGGAATATACAATGTAGCAAAAGGAGTTGTGCATGATTGTCTTGTCTGTAAGAGAGTGACTGCCCGGCAAATGAGGAAAAGAGTGTTAGGAGGTCGGGAATTAGCGCACCGACCTTTTGCCAGAATTCAATTGGATTTCACAGAACTTCCAAAAGTAGGAAGGTACAAATATTTATTAGTAATTGTAGACCATCTCACGCACTTTGTGGAAGCTTTCCCGACAACGAGAACAACGGCCCGAGCTGTGGTAAAAATACTGTTAGAAAACATTATCCCAAGGTACGGGATTGTAGAAACAATTGATTCTGACCGAGGCCCGCACTTTATATCAAAAGTGTCCCAAGAAACTACGAAAGCCTTGGGGACAAGTTGGGAATATCATACTCCGTGGCACTCTCAAAGCTCTGGAAAGGTAGAACGAATGAATGGGGAAATTAAAAAGCAACTAACAAAGCTTATGATGGAGAAAAAATCCTCCTGGGTGAAATGTTTACCACTTGCACTACTGAATATTCGAACACAGCTTCAAGCCGATGTCGGAATCTCACCTTTTGAAATACTATACGGTATGCCTTATGATCTAGAGATGCCATCTGATCACCCCCAGATACAGGACATTCAATTAACACCTTATTTAATACAGCTGATGAATAGATGGAGGGAATTACAAGCGAAAGGCTTGGTGGCATAGCGTCCCCCGTTAGATATAGCAATCCATAGAATACAGCCTGGAGATAAGGTTCTAATTAAGACATGGAAAGAAACATCTTTAACACTACGGTGGGAAGACCCCTATGTTGTTTTACTTACCACAGAGACAGCTATCCGGACGGCTGAGAAGGGGTGGACGCATGCCAGTCGTGTGAAGGGACCAATCCAGACAAGAGAATGGGGAAGCGGTCGCAGGCCCTGATGACTTAAAGCTCACTCTGAAACGGCCTCGATAAGTATAATATATACTGTCACTGTCTATGTATCGTAAAAAGGGGGAGGAGGGGGGCTCTGTGTGATCGGTAACAGGCAAGAGGTTGCAGCTAACCGAGAAACACCCCTGAAGAGCACTACTGCTGCCGAGAAGAACGCGCACCTTGTAGTTTGCCGCAACCGAACTGACAAGCGAGGCAGAGAGTGAAACGGTGGGGAACTGCGTGACCAGGTAAAAAAAAAAAAAAGAAAAAAAAGAAAAAAAACCCTCCGAAAATGGGCCCTATCCACTTTTTGCGATACATAGTAGTAGGTGTAAGTGTTTGCACTGTTCCTGGGTCTGCGCACCCTCATCAACCTTTTATTTGGAGCCTAATTAGATGGGAAGATTACCATGTTGTGCAGCAAATAATTACCGCTGGGGGCCCTAGTTGTAAGGTCTTACTGTGTGACCTTGTGACATGGGGCAAAAATGTACCAAACATATGTTCTGGTCAATTGAGCTTCTATATGTGCCCAAGTTCTAACCCGGGAAGACCGTATTGTAACTATCCACATGAATACTTTTGTGCCTATTGGGGTTGTGAGACTATTGCCACAGACTGGAATCCCGGAGCTGGAGCGGACAAATATTTGAAGGTGGGTACGGGCCACCAGGATGTAACCATAAGGGCGAACTACAGCATTACGCCACCCTCTCCAGGTCAGATTGCAAATTCCTATACATCAATGTAACCCAACCGGGAGGTCAAAGGTGGACCCTAGGACAACGCTGGGGAATTAGGTTGCATGAATCCGGAGCTGATAGGGGAGGGATAATATATAGAAGGAACGAAGAGATTAAGAACCCCCAACGGGTAGGACCAAACCAAGAACTGTCAGGAAATGTTTTAAGAATTCAACCTACACAAGCTTCTGAAATACGAACTCCAAATAGCCCAAAACCACTGAAGGTCATTAATAAATCAGTAGGCCAAAAATATGAAAAAAATGAAGGGATGACAGAGAATAACATGTGGAAAATCGTGGATGCTAGTTATTATTTATTGAATCAAACAATTCCCAACATCCCTAAACCTTGCTGGTTATGCCTTGATATAAGGCCTCCATATGATGACGCCACTGGGGATCTGGGAGAGGCCACCCGTTCACGTAACCCCAACCCTCCACAATGCAATTGGGGGAGGGATGTAGGAATAACATTGACGGAAGTAACTGGGAATGGCAGGTGTGTAGGTACAATCCCTAGTGAGAAGCTCCATCTATGCAGTATTACGGAGAAGGTTACACCAGGAAGTAAAGAAAGGTGGTTAATTCCCGCAAACAACGCTAGATGGGTCTGCTCATCGATAGGTGTTACCCCTTGTTTATCACTTGAACTCTTTAATGTATCTCAAGATTTCTGTATACAGGTGATAATTGTACCAAGAATTCTATACCATTCTGAAGAGTACGTATATACACGGCACACGGTAGCAGAGAACCACTTAACAAAAAGAGAACCAATCACGGCTATAACATTGGCAACGTTGATAATTCTGGGAGGCACCGGGGTGGGCACTGGAGTTGCCTCTCTGGTCAGACAAAGTCAGGAGTTCACCTCCCTACGTGTGGCTGTAGATGAAGACTTAGCTCGAGTTGAACAGTCAATTACTGCCCTGGACAAATCGGCAAGGTCATTATCGGAAGTTGTTTTGCAAAATCGTAGAGGATTAGATCTGGTGTATTTACAAGACGGTGGATTATGTGCCGCCTTGAAAGAAGAATGCTGTGTATATGCAAACCACACTGGAGTAGTGAGGGATACAATGATGAAGCTCAGAGAAGGATTAGAAAAAAGAAAGCGAGAAAATGAGGCTAAGCAGAATTGATACGACTCTTGGTTTAATTATTCACCCTGGCTTACAACTTTACTGTCGACAATAGCGGGACCTTTGTTGTTATTAATGTTGAGTCTAACTTTTGGACCATGTATTCTGAATCGAGTAATCGCGATTGTAAAAAACTGTTTAGAGGCAGCACATTTGATGCATATCAGTGCCAAATATGAACCCATAACCACGAGTGAGGATGCTGAAACTCTAACGCTCAGCAGACAGGCATACCAGGAATTAAGGAACAAAATAAGTAAGTAAAAGAAAAAGGAGGGATTGTGGTGTATGAAGCATGTTTGTTCATTATTTCCCATGGCTATATTAAGAAGGAACAAAGGGAGTCGCCAGGTGGCTGTAAGGACCTTGAGGCTCCCTGCCTGTTGCTGTCTCGGACGGAAAGTTGAGAGAACTTTGTGTAAATACTATAACTGCAAAATTGATAACCCACTGTCCTATCTTAAGACAAACCAACATGACCGGTTAAGGAGGGAAAAACACCACATACCAAGCGGAGGAAGACTACGGCCTTCATCCGTGCGACCACCAGAGGGACAGGAGACGACCCCCTAGCAACAGTCGACGCAGCCGCAGTACCAGGAAGGGGGGCTACATAATTTATAACAACGTGGTCGGAATTTGGAGGTAGACCTGTGTGGTGCCAGGAGTTGGACTCGATGATCCTTATGGGTCCCTTCCAACTCAGGATATTCTGTGATTCAGTGATTCTATGCCACCAGAACTGGGCAGCGTCCAGGCACCGACTGCCAAGTGTAATTGTGGAGGACGCTGGCTTCCTCAAGCATGAGGCTTAGTAGTTGAGTCCATGCAGCCCAGTTTCCCTCCATTCGGACTCTCCTTCGTGCAAATTCACCCAGTGACAGGGAGCGACCTGGAATCTTCGCAGCATCTGTATGCAGATGCTGTATACAAGGAAAGCATAACCCTAACAAGCAATGGAAACAGCAAACGCTGTGTGCAAAACCGCTCTTCTGCTCTCTTCACGACTTTGAGAGCTATTGTGTCAAGGATCTCTCCCATGGTTTAGGAATGGGTTCTCTTTTTAAAGTCTGCTTTGCGCAGAGACTGCTGCTGTACTTGCCATCGTGTGTGTAAGCAGAGGCTACAACTTTCAACCCTACTCCAGCCAGGGATGGGTTTGCCACTTCACTCTGTGGGTATTTCTTCTTCCTCTGGACAGCCCTAATCTTCCCCCGATGTTGTGCTTAGGTTTTGAGATTTCTGTCCTAAAGAAGAGCTTTCTATTTCTTGCCTTGACCTAGTGTTCAGTGCATTTTTTCCTTTGGCCTAGAGAAGAACATTTTCAAATTAACCTCCAATTCTTCTGGTTCAGCCACAAAGGTTCCTTTGCTTCAGTCTTGGTCCCCATATGCAATGTGGAGGAAAGACGCTTCTCCTTCCGTATAGCCATTCCTAAATTTTTATTTCTCCTTTCCCTTTCCCTTTCCCTTTCCCTTTCCCTTTCCCTTTCCCTTTCCCTTTCCCTTTCCCTTTCCCTTTTGCCTTTTCACTTTCCCCTTTCCCGTTTCCTTTTTAAATGCAGCTTGCTTAAGGATCGAGATGTAAGACTAGGGGCTGCAAGAGAGCATTTGTCAGCAATGTTGCCCTTCTACATTCAACAGAGAAAGCAGTGGATGGGAGCAGATTTGCATCTGTTGTGTACAAAATGCTTCACACAGGGACGTTGCAAAAGGCCAAAGGGATATTGCATAACACAGGGCACGGTGCTGAATTATTACTAGGAACTGCTAGGCCAGGCTGGTATGAGGGCTGCTACTTGGGGATGGGATGGACATCTGTCAGCAGCTGGTCAGCGGTTGCACTTTGCCTCGCTTACCTTCCCTATTCTTTTATTCCTGTTCTTCTTATGAACATGAATATGATTTTCTCTTTATTATTATTATTATTATTATTTTATGATTTTTCAACTCCCCCCAATCAATTGGGAGGGAAAAATGGTAAAAATATGGTGAAAAGTATTCTGGGAGTTCTTAATATCACCTGAAGGACAATGCAGTCATTGATCACAGCCAACACAGGTTCGTGAGGGGAAAGTGCTGCTTAACGCACTTGATTTCCTTTTCGGAAGTGCTCAACCGTCTAGTTGGCCAAGGGAAGCCAGCTGATGGCACCTGTTTGGATTTCAGCACAGCTTCAATATTGTTTCTCACTGTCTCCTTCTGGACAAATTGAGCAGCACACAGCTAGAGCAATGCATAATGCCATGGGTGAACAAGTGGCTGACGGGTCGCGCTCCAAGGGTTATCGTAAATGGGGTTGCATCGGGCTGGCGGCCAGTCACTAGGGGGCTTCTGCAGGCCTCCATTTTAGGGCCAGTTCTCTTCAATGTTGTCCTAACTGACTTGCACGCAGGACTCGAGGGCGTCTTGAGTCCATTTAGGCACGATGCTAAAGTGGGAGGAGCGTCTGACTCCATGGAGGGGAGGAAGGCCTTGCAGAGAGATCCAGACAAATCAGAGAACTGGGCAATCCCCAACAAGATGAGGTTTAGCGAGAGCGAGTGAGGGATTGCGCACCTGGCAACGGGCAACCCTGGCTGTCCGGACAGTCTGGGGGGAGGAGAGGCTGGAGCGCAGCCCTGCAGAGAGGGCTCTGGGGCTTTTGGTCGACGGCAAATTGAACGTGAGTCAGCCGTGGGCCCTGGCAGGCAGGAGGGGCAACGGCATCGTGGGGTGCCTCCAGCACAGCATCGCTAGCCGGTCGCGGGCAGGGATTGCTGTGCTCTGCTCTGCGCTCTTTCAGCATCAGCTCGAGTCCTGTGTGCACTTTTGGGCACGGCACTATCAGAAGGCCATAAACCTCTTAGAGAGAGAGCATCCAAAGGAGGGCTTCAAAGTGGTGAAGGGTCTGGAGGGCAGGACAGATGAGGAGCGGCTGAGGTGCCTGCGTTTGTTCAGCCTGCAGGAGACTGAGGAGAGGCCTGATGGCGACCTGCAGCTTCCTCACGAGGGGAGCGGAGGGCCCGGCGCTAAGCTCTGCTCTCTGGGGACGGTGACAAAAGTGGAGGGAATGGCATGGAGCTGTGACAGGGGAGGCTCTGCCTGGAGGTGAGGACAAGATCTTTCACTGACACGGGGCTTGGCCACTGAACCAGGCCTCCCAGTGAAGTGGTCAGAGCAGCAAGCCTGCTGGAGTTCACAAAACGTCTGGGCAATGCTTTCAGACACGTGCTTTAGTTTTTGGGCGTCACCCAGAGCGATGGGCTCTGAGGTCACCCAGAGCGATGGGCTCTGAGGTCACCCAGCAATGGACTCTGTGACCTCACGGCCCTCGCTGCTCATATTGGGGCGCAGGCAGAGCCCGTCCCAGCCTGGCTCGTGCCTGGATTCCTGCTGAGCGTTTGTGCGAGGCTTGGAGCGCCGAGCAAGGATTTGTTGGAGCTGTGCTGTGGGGCCGTCGGCAGCTGTTCTCTGTGCCCGTCCCCGCAGGCAGTGCCTGTGTTTCCCCGGCCCTGCCTGGCTCAGGCAGCCGGGGCCCTGTGAGGAGCACTTGCAGCAGCGCAGGTGAGCTGTGTGGGGCCACGTGCCCCGGGGCGGCCCGCGGGGGACGTGGGACCACCCAGCCGTGGGGCTGGGGCCGGGGGGTTTCCTGCTGAGGGGCCGGGGCACAGCCAGTGACCTTCTCTCTTCCTCGCAGCGTGCGCGATACCCGCTTCTGCAGTGCCGGTGCAGGGGAGCAGCTCGTCACCATCAGCTCTCCCCAGCGCACCTTAGCGTGAAGATCATGGCCACAGAGGAGGCGTGGACGTGTCCCGTCTGCCGGGAGGGGCGAAAGGATGTGGCCTACGCGACACCATGTAACCACCGGTTCTGCCTGGGCTGCATCCAGCGCTGGGCAAAGCTGAAGGCGAGCTGCCCACTCTGCAGGACGGGCATGAGGACCATCAAGGTTTCCGTGCGGGGAGAGGAGGACTACTTGGAATGCATCGTCTCCCCTCCCGCAGTGCCCGTACCTGTTGGCTTCCAGGCAGGCAGCGCCACCGCCCCCCACAGCCCTGCAGCGCCGGCTGCGTCCTCTGTGCCAGCCGAGGAGAGGGATGCGGAGCCCGATCCCCGCGCTGCTGTGGGCGGCCTCCTGCCCGAGGACTGGGCCGTGCTGTTCAGGGAGCGCAGGGACATCCTCGACCCTGTGCTGCCCTGGCTTCGCCGCGAGCTCTCAGCCATCTATGGGACACGCTGGTGGCAGGCGAGAGCTGCAGAGAGCTTCCTCCTGCACTCCCTGTGTGTGATGGGGCTGGACAGGGACGCCATCATTCAGCACACACAGCCCGCCTTGGGGCCCCTCACCGTGCCGCTCATCGACGGGCTCGTCGGCACCATCGTGGGCCTCTGCGGCGAGGACGCACGGAGGCTGCTGGGCCTCGAGAGTGGCCACACTGCTGGGGTACAGGAGGACAGCCCTGCAGATGCTTCTGGTCCCACTGCCTCCATGCAGGGAACCATCAGCACCAGCCCCGCGCCCTCCAACAGCAACGCAGGCCCTGACATGGAGGAGCTGCCCAGCACATCCAGCGCTTTCCAGCATGGGGGTCCTGGCAAAGTCCCAGCTGCAGCCAACCCCCAGGAGCAGGAAGAGCCCCGTGAAGAGCTGGGGCAGGAGGCAGCAGCAGGTCCCTCTGCCCGGGCCTGCAGGCGCAGACCCTCCACTCCTCACCGCTCGACTCGGGGGTCCCGGTGCCCCAGGAAGCGCACCCGGGCGAGCATTGCCCAAGACTCTCCCCAGCCCTGCAAGAGGCCGCCCCCCCGGCGCCTCTAGCAGGGCTCCTGGTGATCTTAAATCAAAGAACAATAAAATATATGGCTACACCGCAGAAAATGTCTTAGTGTGATTCAAACCAGAGCTGGCACAGCCCCGTGCATGCTGCTGCCTTCCCTCCCTTTTCCTGGTGCCGTCCCCGTGCCCTGCTGGCCCCCACTGTCCCTCACACCCACGAAGGAAAGCGCCTCATACTTGCAATGGTAGAAGCAACCTTGGGATGACCGGAAACATATCCTTTGTCCCATGCCACTGCCAGGAACACAATCATGGGCTTTGAAAAACAAGTGTAACTGCTAAACAACTCCTAACCATTACAAACACTTCTTGCTTGGTCTGATTCATAAAAATAAAGGTTAAGAATTTTATTGGAGTGTAAAATGTGGTGTTTTTTGTTGTGGGCTTTTATTTTATTTTTTGTTTTGTACAAAGAGTATCAGTTGAAAGCACATAGTAACACTTACAGGTGCTTGGAGTACATTTCTGGATGCGCGAGGACCACAGACACCGAGTGGAAAGGCCTACGGCAATTTCCCAAAGCTTTTGAAGAATCCTGCTGCCAAGTTGCTTGCTTGCTCCCAAGCCTCTAAACATGCCAGAGTTACTTTGTTCATTACACTGTTTCACTGTGAAGCAGCAGGTTGATTCAAACATTCTCCCTCCGACCCAGAAGACCTTCAGTGGTCTGGTGCCTGCAAACCTGCACAAGATGCAAACCTGCATAAGATATTTTCTACCAAAGTTCCAAGTAACTTCAAATTTTTATTATTATTATTATTATTTTTCTTTTTACACTACACTTCTGGAACATTTTGCCAATTTGCAGTCCGCTCACTCATGTTATGACTTTTTTACACCTGGCTGCTGCTCTGGAAGGCTGCAGCACGTGCCGGCCCATTGCTGGTATAATTACATTCTGATTACTGCAGTTATAACAGCTTCAAACACTTTAGTGTGTCTTAAGAAAAAAAAAAAGAAAAAAAAAAAAGACAAATCCTTAACGTGGAGTGTAAAGAAAACACTCCCTGCTTTTTAAAAGGAAGTACCACTGCCAGAAGGCACTTGCTGCTCACACTCTTTTAGCACGCGGTGGTTAAGCGGAGTCGCAGCACACCGCCAGCCCTCCTGCCTCTGTCACGCTGCTCAGCAAGAATGCTCTCGCTGCTTAATGGCTTGGGTTTTTTGTAGGATAAAAAAGGAAGCGTGTGTTCACTATCATAAAGTGCATTTCGAGTTAGTTTAACAGCCCAGTGGATCAGTTACCACTTGAGAGGTGACACGGTGTAGACAAGATTAGGAGTACTTTATTTAAGTGCCAGCCTTAGATCCTGCAGCTTGATGAGTCTGTTGTCTGCTGTCCCCTCATTTGGAGCAGCGTGTATTTCATGGAAGAGAAGTTTATATACCTACATGTGTGTGGGTGGGTGTGTGCATATGTGTGTGTGGCTCACCTGTGGGGACCAATATATGAAAATAATTACTCTCATGTCTAGGTAAAATAATTTGATCATCATTTCAAAATATGATAGATAGGTTGGGGATTGAAATCCAGAAAACGCAAGGTTGTTGGTGTAAGATGGGCATCGTCAGGAGTAGTCAGCATGGATTCAGCACGGGGAAGTCATCCCAGACGGACCTGATGAGCTTCCAAGATGACGTGACCAGCCCAATGGCTGAGAGGGCAGTGGGCATTGTCTTTGTGACTATGGTAAGGCGTTTGTCCCACGTAAGGTCCTCATGGAGTAGCTTTTGATGTATGGCTGGATGAGCGGACATTGAGATGGATCGAAAACTGGCTGAGCGGCTGGACACGGAGGGTTGTGGTCAGTGGTGCAAGGCCTGGTGGGAGGCCAGTAACAAGTGGAGTACCCCAGGAGCTGATACTGGGTCTGGTCCTGTTTAACACCTTCCTTAACGATCTGGACAATGGGTAGATTGCACCCTCGATAAATTTGCAGATGACAGAGAACTGAGGCTGTGGCTGACCCACCAGAGGGCCGCGCTGCCATCCAGGTGGGCTCAGCAGGCCGGAGAGGCGGGCTGGCAGGAGCAAAGTGTCTCCAGCAGGCTGAGGAAGCTGATCCTCCTCCTCCGCTCAGCACCGGTGAGGCTGCACCTGGAGCAACGTGTCCAGCTCTGGGCTGCGCAGTACAAGGCAGACCCAAACATACTGGGAAGACTCCAACAGACAGCAAGTTGATCAAGGGATGGGAGGAAAGGCTGAGAGAGCTGGGACTGCTCGGCCTGGAGAAGGGGAGGCTCAGGGGGATCTCATCAGCGTCCATAAATACCTGAAGGGAGGGTGCAAAGAGGACGGAGCCAGGCTCTTGCCAGTGGTGCCCAAGGACAAGGCAAGAGGCAGTGAGCACAAACTGGAGCACGGGAAGCTCCCTCTGAGCACCAGGCAGCACTTCTGTGCTGTGCGGGTGGCTGAGCACTGGCACAGGCTGCCCAGAGGCTGTGGGGTCTCCTCGCTACGGATCTTCAAAACCTGCCTGGACACGGGCCTGGGCACCTGGCTCTGGAGCAGGGGTGGGACCAGATGAGCTCCTGAGGGCCCTGCCAGCCTCAGCCATTCTGTGATTCCGTGGTCACAAATGCCCCAACCGGGCAAACAGTTAAGGCAGAAACTTGCCTTATTAATCCGCCGATCATGAGATGAAAATCCACGTAGCAGAAAAAAAGGCTATTTTAAAAGTTAAAAATAAAGAGAACGTATTGTAATGACGTTTGTTCTCATTGTTCCCTTCACACGGTTTGTTACATTCTCTCTACATAGGTCCTAGGATTGCAGATTTTCCCATGTTTATTGGTATAAGAAATATCTCAATAATTTTCTCAGACAGGGTCTTCTGGGAAGCTAATTTATTCATTTATTCACAATTGCAATGCTGTGTGTCCTGCGAACAGGGGTGCACAGTAACAGTATATCATTACCTTATATCCCCTGTTACCCGATGTTTAATTCCTCCCCTTTCCTCACTGGCTGAGTACTACAGGCCCACAACCTACACTTGTAACTACGCCCTCTATATACAGTTTTATTTGACTAAACTTTAATTTCTTTGTTGTTTTTTGTTTGTTTGTTTTGGAAATGGAAGGGCCCAAGATTTTGTAGCTTCTTGTTCTTGCCGATTCTGCAAGTGTTTGTCTCGTTTTCCTTAGCCATTGTTCTTATCCTGGGACAGTCTCGTTCTCTGGAGATAATCCGGGGAACTATAGGCCTGTTAGCTTGACCTCAGTGCCAGGGAAGCTCATGGAGCAGATTATCTTGAATGTCATCACGCGGCACTTGCAGGGCAAGCACGCAATCAGGCCCAGTCAGCATGGGTTTATGAAAGACAGGTCCTGCTTGACGAACCTGATCTCCTTCTATGACAAAGTGACGCGCTTGGTGGATGAGGGGAAGGCTGTGGATGTGATCTACCTTGACCTCAGTAAGGCTTTTGACACAGTTCCCCACAACATTCTCCTCAAGAAACTGGCTGCTCGGGGCTTGGACTGGCGTACGCTTTGTTGGGTTAGAAACTGGCTGGATGGCCGGGCCCAGAGAGCTGTGGTGAATGGAGTCAAATCCGGTTGGAGGCCGGTTACTAGTGGAGTCCCCCAGGGCTCGGTACTGGGGCCGGTCCTCTTTAATATCTTTATCGATGATCTGGATGAGGGCGTCCAGTGCACCCTCAGTAAGTTTGCAGATGACACCAAGCTAAGTGCGTGTGTCGATCTGCTCGAGGGCAGGAAGGCTCTGCAGGAGGATCTGGATAGGCTGGAGCGATGGGCTGAGGTCAACTGTATGAAGTTCAACAAGGCCAAGTGCCGGGTCCTGCACCTGGGGCGCAACAACCCCAAGCAGAACTACAGGCTGGGAGATGAGTGGCTGGAAAGCTGCCTGGCCGAGAAGGACCTGGGAGTATTGGTTGATAGTTGGCTGAATATGAGCCAGCAGTGTGCTCAGGTGGCCAAGAAGGCCAACAGCATCCTGGCCTGTATAAGAAGCAGTGTGGCCAGCAGGGCTAGGGAAGTGATTGTGCCCCTGTACTCGGCTCTGGTGAGGCCGCACCTTGAGTACTGTGTTCAGTTTTGGGCCCCTCGCTACAGGAAGGACGTGGACGTGCTCGAGAGAGTCCAGAGAAGGGCAACCAAGCTGGTGAGGGGTCTGGAGAACAAGTCTTAGGAGGAGCGGCTGAGGGAGCTGGGCTTGTTCAGCCTGGAGAAGAGGAGGCTCAGGGGCGACCTTATCGCTCTCTACAGTTACCTTAAAGGAGGCTGTAGAGAGGTGGGTGTTGGTCTGTTCTCCTACGTGCCTGGTGACAGGACGAGGGGGAATGGGCGAAAGTTGCAACAGGGGAGTTTTAGGTTGGATGTTAGGAAGTACTTCTTTACCGAAAGGGTTATTAAGCATTGGAACGGGCTGCCCAGGGAGGTGGTGGAGTCACCATCCCTGGAGGTCTTTAAAAGACGTTTAGATGTAGAGCTTAGCGATATGGTTTAGTGGAGTACTTAGTGTTAGGTCGGAGGTTGGACTCGATGATCTTGAGGTCTCTTCCAACCTAGAAATCTGTGATACTGTGATACTGTGAGCTGGGGTTGTTTAGCCTCGAGAAGAGGAGGCTCAGGGGAGACCTCATCGCTCTCTATAGGTACCTTAAAGGAGGCTGTAGAGAGGTGGGGGTTGGTCTGTTCTCCTACGTGCCTGGTGACAGGACGAGGGGGAATGGGCTAAAGTTGGGCCAGGGGAGGTTTAGGTTGGATGTTAGGAAGAACTTCTTCTTTACCGAAAGGTTGTTAGGCATTGGAATGGACTGCCCAGGGGGGTGATTGAGTCACCATCCCTGGAGGTCTTTAAAAGACGTTTAGATGTAGCCCTTAGTGATACGGTTTAGTGTAGGACTTGTTAGTGTTAGGGCTGAGGTTGGACTAGATGATCTTGGAGGTCTCTTCCAACCTAGACGATTCTGTGATTCTGTGAAAACCCGCCCGGCTGCCACCCAGCACAACGTGATGTCTCCCCATGCTGAGGTCACCCAGCGATGGGCTCTGAGGTCACCCAGCAATGGACTCTGTGACCTCACGGCCCTCGCTGCTCATATTGGGGCGCAGGCAGAGCCCGTCCCAGCCTGGCTCGTGCCTGGATTCCTGCTGAGCGTTTGTGCGAGGCTTGGAGCGCCGAGCAAGGATTTGTTGGAGCTGTGCTGTGGGGCCGTCGGCAGCTGTTCTCTGTGCCCGTCCCCGCAGGCAGTGCCTGTGTTTCCCCGGCCCTGCCTGGCTCAGGCAGCCGGGGCCCTGTGAGGAGCACTTGCAGCAGCGCAGGTGAGCTGTGTGGGGCCACGTGCCCCGGGGCGGCCCGCGGGGGACGTGGGACCACCCAGCCGTGGGGCTGGGGCCGGGGGGTTTCCTGCTGAGGGGCCGGGGCACAGCCAGTGACCTTCTCTCTTCCTCGCAGCGTGCGCGATACCCGCTTCTGCAGTGCCGGTGCAGGGGAGCAGCTCGTCACCACCAGCTCTCCCCAGCGCACCTTAGCGTGAAGACCATGGCCACAGAGGAGGCGTGGACGTGTCCCGTCTGCCGGGAGGGGCGAAAGGATGTGGCCTACGCGACACCATGTAACCACCGGTTCTGCCTGGGCTGCATCCAGCGCTGGGCAAAGCTGAGGGCCAGCTGCCCACTCTGCAGGACGGGCATGAGGACCATCAAGGTTTCCGTGCGGGGAGAGGAGGACTACTTGGAATGCATCGTCTCCCCTCCCGCAGTGCCCGTACCTGTTGGCTTCCAGGCAGGCAGTGCCACCGCCCCCCACAGCCCTGCAGCGCCGGCTGCGTCCTCTGTGCCAGCCGAGGAGAGGGATGCGGAGCCCGATCCCCGCGCTGCTGTGGGCGGCCTCCTGCCCGAGGACTGGGCCATGCTGTTCAGGGAGCGCAGGGACATCCTTAACCCTGTGCTGCCCTGGCTGCGCCGCGAGCTCTCAGCCATCTACGGGACACGCTGGTGGCAGGCGAGAGCTGCAGAGAGCTTCCTCCTGCACTCCCTGTGTGTGATGGGGCTGGACAGGGACGCCATCATTCAGCACACACAGCCCGCCTTGGGGCCCCTCACCGTTCCGCTCATCGACGGGCTCGTGGGCACCATCGTGGGCCTCTGCGGAGAGGAGGCACGGAGGCTACTGGGCCTCGAGAGTGGCCACACTGCTGGGGTACAGGAGGACAGCCCTGCAGGTGCTTCTGGTCCCACTGCCTCCATGCAGGGAACCATCAGCACCAGCCCCGCGCTCTCCAACAGCAACGCAGGCCCTGACATGGAGGAGCTGCCCAGCACATCCAGCGCTTTCCAGCATGGGGGTCCTGGCGAAGTCCCAGCTGCAGCCAACCCCCAGGAGCAGGAAGAGCCCCGTGAAGAGCTGGGGCAGGAGGCAGCAGCAGGTCCCTCTGCCCGGGCCTGCAGGCGCAGACCCTCCACTCCTCACCGCTCGACTCGGGGGTCCCGGCGCCCTAGGAAGCGCACCCGGGCACGCAGTGCCCAAGACTCTGCCCAGCCCTGCAAGAGGCCGCCCCCCCGGCGCTTCTAGCAGGGCTCTTGTAGTTTATGAAATAAAGAACAATAAAATAGATTGAATATACCACAGAAAAAGTCTCGGTGTGATTCAAACCAGAGCTGCCACAGCCCCGTGCATGCTGCTGCCTTCCCTCCCTTTTCCTGGTGCCGTCCCCGTGCCCTGCTGGCCCCCACTGTCCCTTTTGTCATGGCTGATTAATGTGCTTTGAAATTCCATTGCTTTATCATAGCAGAACCTCAGCTCAAACAATGTTCTAGAACTCTTTTCCAGCAGCTGTTCTAGTAACTCACACTGCAGTACCTTTCCAGCTGCATTTTATTCTTTTGATATAAATCAGCATTTGACCTATTAGACTGGTAGCCCTTGAAAGCGTCCAGAAGCAGTCTGTGTGGCTTAATGTCACTCGGCAATACGGTCAGATAGCACAGGCATCTGAAGGCTGCCCTGAGGAGGAGCAGAGGGCAGGCACAAGCCTCGCCTATCCACAGTCTGGGGCTGCTTTGGCTAAGTTGGTCAAAGCAACACGTGGGCATTTTGATTTCAGTTTAAGAATGGTTAGATTTAGATTTATTCTTCATTGACCTAATCCAAGCCCCAGTTAAGTGTTTCAAACGGAAACAAGAAAGGCCAGAGAGGAATTTGCCCTGTTTGAACAAACCAGCCTGATTCCTCACAAGTTTTCTGGAGAGCCAAGTGCCTCTCCCGTTGAGGTGACCTGCGGTCTAGAAATATGTTGAAATACAAAACACTAGTCACAAGGTCATATCAGAAATTAACTGAAGAAAACTGTTAAATGAAAAGAGAAAAGTGAAAAGTGTACAGCAGTTCAAAGGTGAGGTGGTATGGCTTGCCTTCTATATTGATTTTGTTTCCTGCTTCGCAACAGGACTTCATGACAGTTATATAAAAAAAATACAGAGAAACCTCTTGCTGTTGTAAAAAAAAAAATCCCTTTCTAATGATACTCTCTTGAGTGTGCTCCCCAAAAAGCATGATTTTACCTGTGGATAGACACCATCATCCTGGAAGATGCTTAATGGTTTCAGCTGTCACTGGAGTTAACTTTAGCTTGTTGGGAGTTAAATACCCTTTGCAAATATGATCAGCCTCTTGGCTCTGCATGGCTCTCTCTCCTGTCTCAACAAAACCATCCCACCACCTTGTGCTCTGCCTGAATTGTGTTTTCTTGGGGAACAGTCTCAAAGATTGCTCTTCTCTGGACTCATCAGAGGCAGCTAAGGAAATCACACGTATTTTGTCCAAAGGAGAAAGAAGTATCTAAGATTATTTGGCATGAGAAAGATTGTACAGGGAAGATTGTTTTTAAGAAATCATAGAATGGTTTGGGTTGGAAGAGACCTTATAGACCACCCACTTCCCACCCCACTTCCATGGGCAGGTGTCCTGGTTCCAGTTAGGACAGACTTAATTTTTCCTCATAGTAGCTGGTAGGGTGCTATGTTTTGGATTAGGATGAGAAAAGCGCTGATAACATGCTGATGTTTTAATTGTTGCAGAGCAGTGCTTACACCAGGCCAAGGTGTAAAGCTGCTCCTGCAGCCGCTCCAGATCCAGCTCCTGCAGCCGCTCCAGATCCAGCTCCTGCAGCCGCTCCAGTTCCAGCTCCTGCAGCCACTGCAGCCCCTGCAGCAGCTCTGGCTCCTGCAGCTACTCCCACTCCTGTGTCTGGGTCAGAGAAACGAGCTGTAGCAGTGCAAGTTGCCCCTGTAGACAAGGTGAAAAAATGGTATAGAGGCTCAGGTCGTTTAGAACGCAGACAGTCTTCTGCTAAGTCTGGGCATAGAGAAGACGAGGCTGGGCCATCAAAGGTGCAGGAGACTGAAGATGAGGATGGGGATGTCGAAAAATCAACAGTAACTACCCGGACTCTATACCAGCGTGAGCTACGAGATGTGCGAAGAGATTTTGGTCGCTGTATAGGTGAGCAGCTTGTCACCTGGCTGCTCCGGTGCTGGGACACCGGAGCCAATTATGTGGAATTAGAGGGCAGGGAAGCCAGGCGGCTGGGATCCCTTGCTAGGGACGCATGCATTGACAAAGCAATTGGAGATGGAGCACGATCTCACAGCCTCTGGAGGCGTCTCCTGTCAGCTGTGCAGGAAAGGTATCCCTTCAAGGAAGAACTTGTATGTCTACCAGGCAAATGGACCACCATGGAGAAGGGAATTCAGTACCTGAGGGAATTGGCCGTACGGGAAGTAATTTATAAGGACCTAGACGACGCACAAACATCCACAAATCCAGGTGCAGTCCGGTGTACACCACCAAAGTGGCGGAAGTTTGTACGGAGTGCACCATGATCATATGCCAGCTCATTGGCAATACTAACCTGGAAAGAGGAGGAGAATCCCCCAGTGAATGAAGTGACTAAAATACTGCGGCAGTACGAAGGAAATCTCTCCTCTTCCCTACAGGCCTGTGTCTCGGCTGTGGAGAAACTCTCTGAAGAGGTCCACCAACTTAAAGAGAATTTATCTTCCCCTCCACCTGAACGAACCAGTGTCCACCAGCTAAAAGAGAATACTTTGGAGAAACTTTCTGAAAAGATCCACCAACTTGAAGAGAGATTATTTTCCTCCCCACCTGTACAAACCAGTGTCTCAGCTATTAGGGGTAAACGTTCATCTATGCAAGGAAGACAATATGGTGGGCACACACACCGCGCCACCCTGTGCTTTTACCTACGTGACCTTGGAGAGGACATGAGAAAATGGGATGGAAAATCTACTGCGACCCTAGAGGCACGGGTACGTGAATTGCAAAAGAAAACAATTGGGAAAAAGGGGTTCTCTGAAAAGTTTGCTGCTCCAACTTCCAGCAGGCAGTCCTTTAAACACAGAGACGAAGATTCTGACCAGGACTAGAGGGGCCTCTCTCAGAGGACCCTTCTGTTGCGGGGTTGCTGAGGGTTGAAGAACAGCAAGCGCCGATCGCTACCACAACTGTGCACCGGCGGCAATATCGCACCAACCGAGACTCCCTGAGTCCCATCCATAAGCTAATTCGTCAACTGGAGAGCCAAGGAGTGATCAGCAAGACTCATTCACCTTTTAATAGTCCCATATGGCCAGTGCGAAAGTCTAATGGTGAGTGGAGACTAACAGTGGACTATCGTGGCCTGAACGAAGTCACGCCACCACTGAGTGCTGCAGTGCCGGACATGCTAGAACTCCAGTATGAACTGGAATCAAAGGCAGCCAAGTGGTATGCCACAATTGATATCGCTAATGCATTTTTCTCCATCCCTCTAGCAGCACAGTGCAGGTCACAGTTTGCTTTCACTTGGAGGGGAGTCCAATATACTTGGAATCGACTGCCCCAGGGGTGGAAACACAGCCCTACCATTTGCCATGGACTGATCCAGTCTGCGCTGGAGCAGGGGGAAGCTCCTGAACACCTGCAGTACATCGATGACATCATTGTGTGGGGTGACACTGCAGAAGAAGTTTTTGAGAAAGGGAAGGAAATAGTCCAAATCCTTCTGAAGGCCGGTTTTGCCATAAAACAGAATAAAGTTAAAGGACCTGCACGAGAGATCCCGTTTTTAGGAATAAAATGGCAAGATGGACGTCGTCAAATCCCAATGGATGTGATCAACAAAATAACAGCTATGTCTCCACCAACTAGCAAAAAAGAAACACAAACTTTCCTAGGTGTCGTGGGGTTTTGGAGAATGTATATTCCAAATTACAGTCTGATTGTAAACCCGCTCTACCAAGTAACCCGTAAGAAGAATGCTTTTGAATGGGGCCCTGAGCAACGACAAGCCTTTGAACAAATTAAGCAGGAAATAGTTCATGCAGTAGCCCTCGGGCCAGTCCGAACAGGACCAGATGTAAAGAATGTGCTCTACACCGCAGCCGGGGAGAATGGTCCCACCTGGAGCCTCTGGCAGAAAGAACCTGGGGAAGCTCGAGGTCGACCCCTGGGGTTTTGGAGTCGGGGATACAGAGGATCTGAGGCCCGCTATACTCCAACTGAAAAGGAGATATTGGCAGCATATGAAGGAGTTCGATCTGCTTCGGAAGTGGTCGGTACTGAAGCGCAGCTCCTCCTGGCACCCCGACTGCCGGTACTAGGCTGGATGTTCAAAGGAAGGGTCCCCTCTACACATCATGCAACTGATACTACATGGAGCAAGTGGGTTGCACTGATTACTCAGCGGGCTCGAATAGGAAACCCCAGTCGCCCAGGAATCTTGGAGGTGATTATGGACTGGCCAGAAGGCAAATACTTTGGGATATCATCAGAGGAGGAGGTGGTCTGTGCTGAAGAAGCCCCACTGTGCAACAAGCTACCGGAAAATGAGAAGAAATATGCCTTGTTCACTGATGGGTCCTGTCGTATTGTGGGAAAGCATCGGAGATGGAAAGCTGCTGTATGGAGTCCTACACGGCGAGTTGCAGAAGCTGCTGAGGGAGAAGGTGAATCGAGTCAGTTTGCAGAAGTGAAAGCCATTCAGCTGGCTTTAGATATTGCTGAACGAGAAAAGTGGCCAGTTCTCTATCTCTATACTGATTCATGGATGGTAGCAAATGCCCTGTGGGGGGTGGTTACAGCAATGGAAGCAGAACAACTGGCAGCGCAGGGGCAAGCCCATCTGGGCTGCGGCATTGTGGCAAGAAATTGCTGCCCGGGTAGAGAACCTGGTTGTAAAGGTACGCCATGTAGATGCTCATGTGCCCAAGAATCGGGCTACTGAAGAACATCAAAACAACCAGCAGGTGGATCAGGCTGCTAAGATTGAAGTGGCTCACGTGGACCTGGACTGGCAACATAAAGGTGAATTATTTATAGCCCGATGGGCCCATGACACCTCAGGCCATCAAGGTAGAGATGCAACATACAGATGGGCTCGTGATCGAGGGGTGGACCTGACCATGGACACTATAGCACAGGTTATTCATGATTGTGAAACACGTGCTGCAATCAAGCAAGCCAAACGGTCAAAACCTCTTTGGTATGGAGGACGATGGCTGAAATATAAATATGGAGAGGCCTGGCAAATTGATTACATCACACTCCCTCAAACCCGCAACGGCAAGCGCCACGTACTTACAATGGTGGAAGCAACCACCGGATGGCTGGAAACATATCCTGTGCCCCATGCCACCGCCCGGAACACTATCCTGGGCCTTGAAAAGCAAGTCCTATGGCGACATGGCACCCCAGAGAGAATTGAGTAAGACAACGGGACTCATTTCCAAAACAACCTTATAGACACTTGGGCCAAAGAACATGGTATTGAGTGGGTGTATCACATCCCCTATCATGCACCAGCCTCTGGAAAAGTTGAACGATACAATGGACTGTTGAAGACTACACTGAAAGCAATGGGTGCTGGGACATTCAAAAATTGGGATACACATTTGGCAAAGGCCACCTGGTTAGTCAATACCAGGGGATCTGCCAACCGAGCTGGACCTGCCCAATCAAACCTGTTACGCACTGTAGAAGGGGATAAAGTTCCTGTAGTGCACGTAAGAAACGTGCTGGGTAAAACAGTCTGGGCTACTCCTGCCTCAGGAAAAGGCAAACCCATTCGTGGAATTGCTTTTGCTCAGGGACCTGGATGCACTTGGTGGGTAATGCAAAAGAATGGGGAGGTCCGGTGTGTACCTCAAGGGGATTTAATACTGGGTGAGAATAGCCCATGAGTTGAATTGTAGTATGTTAATTATTATATAATACTGTATGTCATCACTACCATGATTGCTATATATCATAGATGAAAATGGTGATTAATTAGAACGTATTGGAAAGAGTGTAACCTGAGCATGACATAAATGGTATGGAATAAGGGGTGGATATCTGGAGGTATATCCCAACTCAAGGAGCTGGGAGGGGACAGCAGCAGGACAGCTGAGCTGAAGTAGCCAGAAGGATATTCCATAACACAGGGCATCGTGCTGAACTATTGCTATGAAGTGCTTGGCCAGGGTGGAATGAGGGCTGCTCCTTGGGAATGGGATAGGCATCAGGAAGAGGTTCTTCACTGAGAGGGTTGTCGCACACTGGAAGAGGCCCACAGGGAAGTAGTGACTGCACCAAGCCTGTTGGAGTTTAAGAAGCGTTTGGACTGTACATTTAGTCACGTTGTTATTTACACGGACCCATATATACATTACTCCGTTTTACGCAGCCAGAAAAGGATTAAATGGCTCAAATGGGCATAAAAGAAATAGATGGGGGTAAATGGGTATTGCCTGATGGACGGGAAATGCTTCCTAAGTCTGCAGCTGTGCGAGTGCTACGGAGGTTTCATGAGAACACCCACTGGGGAGCTCAAGCACTAGTGGATCAATTCGCTACAAAATATATGTGTATTGGAATATACAATGTAGCAAAAGGAGTTGTGCATGATTGTCTTGTCTGTAAGAGAGTGACTGCCCGGCAAATGAGGAAAAGAGTGTTAGGAGGTCGGGAATTAGCGCACCGACCTTTTGCCAGAATTCAATTGGATTTCACAGAACTTCCAAAAGTAGGAAGGTACAAATATTTATTAGTAATTGTAGACCATCTCACGCACTTTGTGGAAGCTTTCCCGACAACGAGAACAACGGCCCGAGCTGTGGTAAAAATACTGTTAGAAAACATTATCCCAAGGTACGGGATTGTAGAAACAATTGATTCTGACCGAGGCCCGCACTTTATATCAAAAGTGTCCCAAGAAACTACGAAAGCCTTGGGGACAAGTTGGGAATATCATACTCCGTGGGACTCTCAAAGCTCTGGAAAGGTAGAACGAATGAATGGGGAAATTAAAAAGCAACTAACAAAGCTTATGATGGAGAAAAAATCCTCCTGGGTGAAATGTTTACCACTTGCACTACTGAATATTCGAACACAGCTTCAAGCCGATGTCGGAATCTCACCTTTTGAAATACTATACGGTATGCCTTATGATCTAGAGATGCCATCTGATCACCCCCAGATACAGGACATTCAATTAACACCTTATTTAATACAGCTGATGAATAGATGGAGGGAATTACAAGCGAAAGGCTTGGTGGCATAGCGTCCCCCGTTAGATATAGCAATCCATAGAATACAGCCTGGAGATAAGGTTCTAATTAAGACATGGAAAGAAACATCTTTAACACTACGGTGGGAAGGCCCCTATGTTGTTTTACTTACCACAGAGACAGCTATCCGGACGGCTGAGAAGGGGTGGACGCATGCCAGTCGTGTGAAGGGACCAATCCAGACAAGAGAATGGGGAAGCGGTCGCAGGCCCTGATGACTTAAAGCTCACTCTGAAACGGCCTCGATAAGTATAATATATACTGTCACTGTCTATGTATCGTAAAAAGGGGGAGGAGGGGGGCTCTGTGTGATCGGTAACAGGCAAGAGGTTGCAGCTAACCGAGAAACACCCCTGAAGAGCACTACTGCTGCCGAGAAGAACGCGCACCTTGTAGTTTGCCGCAACCGAACTGACAAGCGAGGCAGAGAGTGAAACGGTGGGGAACTGCGTGACCAGGTAAAAAAAAAAAAAAGAAAAAAAAGAAAAAAAACCCTCCGAAAATGGGCCCTATCCACTTTTTGCGATACATAGTAGTAGGTGTAAGTGTTTGCACTGTTCCTGGGTCTGCGCACCCTCATCAACCTTTTATTTGGAGCCTAATTAGATGGGAAGATTACCATGTTGTGCAGCAAATAATTACCGCTGGGGGCCCTAGTTGTAAGGTCTTACTGTGTGACCTTGTGACATGGGGCAAAAATGTACCAAACATATGTTCTGGTCAATTGAGCTTCTATATGTGCCCAAGTTCTAACCCGGGAAGACCGTATTGTAACTATCCACATGAATACTTTTGTGCCTATTGGGGTTGTGAGACTATTGCCACAGACTGGAATCCCGGAGCTGGAGCGGACAAATATTTGAAGGTGGGTACGGGCCACCAGGATGTAACCATAAGGGCGAACTACAGCATTACGCCACCCTCTCCAGGTCAGATTGCAAATTCCTATACATCAATGTAACCCAACCGGGAGGTCAAAGGTGGACCCTAGGACAACGCTGGGGAATTAGGTTGCATGAATCCGGAGCTGATAGGGGAGGGATAATATATAGAAGGAAAGAAGAGATTAAGAACCCCCAACGGGTAGGACCAAACCAAGAACTGTCAGGAAATGTTTTAAGAATTCAACCTACACAAGCTTCTGAAATACGAACTCCAAATAGCCCAAAACCACTGAAGGTCATTAATAAATCAGTAGGCCAAAAATATGAAAAAAATGAAGGGATGACAGAGAATAACATGTGGAAAATCGTGGATGCTAGTTATTATTTATTGAATCAAACAATTCCCAACATCCCTAAACCTTGCTGGTTATGCCTTGATATAAGGCCTCCATATGATGACGCCACTGGGGATCTGGGAGAGGCCATCCGTTCACGTAACCCCAACCCTCCACAATGCAATTGGGGGAGGGATGTAGGAATAACATTGACGGAAGTAACTGGGAATGGCAGGTGTGTAGGTACAATCCCTAGTGAGAAGCTCCATCTATGCAGTATTACGGAGAAGGTTACACCAGGAAGTAAAGAAAGGTGGTTAATTCCCGCAAACAACGCTAGATGGGTCTGCTCATCGATAGGTGTTACCCCTTGTTTATCGCTTGAACTCTTTAATGTATCTCAAGATTTCTGTATACAGGTGATAATTGTACCAAGAATTCTATACCATTCTGAAGAGTACGTATATACACGGCACACGGTAGCAGAGAACCACTTAACAAAAAGAGAACCAATCACGGCTATAACATTGGCAACGTTGATAATTCTGGGAGGCACCGGGGTGGGCACTGGAGTTGCCTCTCTGGTCAGACAAAGTCAGGAGTTCACCTCCCTACGTGTGGCTGTAGATGAAGACTTAGCTCGAGTTGAACAGTCAATTACTGCCCTGGACAAATCGGCAAGGTCATTATCGGAAGTTGTTTTGCAAAATCGTAGAGGATTAGATCTGGTGTATTTACAAGACGGTGGATTATGTGCCGCCTTGAAAGAAGAATGCTGTGTATATGCAAACCACACTGGAGTAGTGAGGGATACAATGATGAAGCTCAGAGAAGGATTAGAAAAAAGAAAGCGAGAAAATGAGGCTAAGCAGAATTGATACGACTCTTGGTTTAATTATTCACCCTGGCTTACAACTTTACTGTCGACAATAGCGGGACCTTTGTTGTTATTAATGTTGAGTCTAACTTTTGGACCATGTATTCTGAATCGAGTAATCGCGATTGTAAAAAACCGTTTAGAGGCAGCACATTTGATGCATATCAGTGCCAAATATGAACCCATAACCACGAGTGAGGATGCTGAAACTCTAACGCTCAGCAGACAGGCATACCAGGAATTAAGGAACAAAATAAGTAAGTAAAAGAAAAAGGAGGGATTGTGGTGTATGAAGCATGTTTGTTCATTATTTCCCATGGCTATATTAAGAAGGAACAAAGGGAGTCGCCAGGTGGCTGTAAGGACCTTGAGGCTCCCTGCCTGTTGCTGTCTCGGACGGAAAGTTGAGAGAACTTTGTGTAAATACTATAACTGCAAAATTGATAACCCACTGTCCTATCTTAAGACAAACCAACATGACCGGTTAAGGAGGGAAAAACACCACATACCAAGCGGAGGAAGACTACGGCTTTCATCCGTGCGACCACCAGAGGGACAGGAGACGACCCCCTAGCAACAGTCGACGCAGCCGCAGTACCAGGAAGGGGGGCTACGTAATTTATAACAACGTGGTCGGAATTTGGAGGTAGACCTGTGTGGTGCCAGGAGTTGGACTCGATGATCCTTATGGGTCCCTTCCAACTCAGGATATTCTGTGATTCAGTGATTCTATGCCACCAGAACTGGGCAGCGTCCAGGCACCGACTGCCAAGTGTAATTGTGGAGGACGCTGGCTTCCTCAAGCATGAGGCTTAGTAGTTGAGTCCATGCAGCCCAGTTTCCCTCCATTCGGACTCTCCTTCGTGCAAATTCACCCAGTGACAGGGAGCGACCTGGAAGCTTCGCAGCATCTGTATGCAGATGCTGTATACAAGGAAAGCATAACCCTGACAAGCAATGGAAACAGCAAACGCTGTGTGCAAAACCGCTCTTCTGCTCTCTTCACGACTTTGAGAGCTATTGTGTCAAGGATCTCTCCCATGGTTTAGGAATGGGTTCTCTTTTTAAAGTCTGCTTTGCGCAGAGACTGCTGCTGTACTTGCCATCGTGTGTGTAAGCAGAGGCTACAACTTTCAACCCTACTCCAGCCAGGGATGGGTTTGCCACTTCACTCTGTGGGTATTTCTTCTTCCTCTGGACAGCCCTAATCTTCCCCCGATGTTGTGCTTAGGTTTTGAGATTTCTGTCCTCAAGAAGAGCTTTCTATTTCTTGCCTTGACCTAGTGTTCAGTGCATTTTTTCCTTTGGCCTAGAGAATAACATTTTCAAATTAACCTCCAATTCTTCTGGTTCAGCCACAAGGGTTCCTTTGCTTCAGTCTTGGTCCCCATATGCAATGTGGAGGAAAGACGCTTCTCCTTCCGTATAGCCATTCCAAAATTTTTATTTCTCCTTTCCCTTTCCGTTTCCCTTTCCGTTTCCCTTTCCGTTCCCGTTTCCGTTTCCGGTTCCGTTTCCGTTTCCGTTTCCGTTTCCCTTTCCCTTTCCCTTTCCCTTTTCCTTTCCGTTTCCATTTCCGTTTCCCTTTCCCTTTCCCTTTCCCTTTCCCTTTCCCTTTCCCTTTCCCTTTCCCTTTCCCTTTCCCTTTCCCTTTCCCTTTCCCTTTCCCTTTCCCTTTCCCTTTCCCTTTCCCTTTCCCTTTCCCTTTCCCTTTCCCTTTCCCTTTCCCTTTCCCTTTCCTTTTCCCTTTTGCCTTTTCACTTTCCCCTTTCCCGTTTCCTTTTTAAATGCAGCTTGCTTAAGGATCGAGATGTAAGACTAGGGACTCTGGGGACGGTGACAAAAGTGGAGGGAATGGCATGGAGCTGTGACAGGGGAGGGTCTGCCTGGAGGTGAGGACAAGATTTTTCACTGACTCGGGGCTTGGCCACTGAACCAGGCCTCCCAGTGAAGTGGTCAGGGCAGCAAGCCTGCTGGAGTTCAAAAAACGTCTGGGCAATGCTCTCAGACACGTGCTTTGGTTTGTGGGGGTCACCCAGAGCCATGGGCTCTGAGGTCACCCAGCAACAGACTGTGACTTCACGGCCCTCGCTGCTCATATTGGGGCGCAGGCAGAGCCCGCCCCAGCCTGGCTCGTGCCTGGATTCCTGCTGAGCGTTTGTGCGAGGCTTGGAGCGCCGAGCAAGGATTTGTTGGAGCTGTGCTGTGGGGCCGTCGGCAGCTGTTCTCAGTGCCCGTCCCCGCAGGCAGTGCCTGTGTTTCCCCGGCCCTGCCTGGCTCAGGCAGCCGGGGCCCTGTGAGGAGCACTTGCAGCAGCGCAGGTGAGCTGTGTGGGGCCACGTGCCCCGGGGCGGCCCGCGGGGGACGTGGGACCACCCAGCCGTGGGGCTGGGGCCGGGGGGTTTCCTGCTGAGGGGCCGGGGCACAGCCAGTGACCTTCTCTCTTCCTCGCAGCGTGCGCGATACCCGCTTCTGCAGTGCCGGTGCAGGGGAGCAGCTCATGACCATCAGCTCTCCCCAGCGCACCTTAGCGTGAAGATCATGGCCACAGAGGAGGCGTGGACGTGTCCCGTCTGCCGGGAGGGGCGAAAGGATGTGGCCTACGCGACACCATGTAACCACCGGTTCTGCCTGGGCTGCATCCAGCGCTGGGCAAAACTGAAGGCCAGCTGCCCACTCTGCAGGACGGGCATGAGGACCATCAAGGTTTCCGTGCGGGGAGACGAAGACTACCTAGAATGCATCGTCTCCCCTCCCGCAGTGCCCGTACCTGTTGGCTTCCAGGCAGGCAGCGCCACTGCCCCCCACAGCCCTGCAGCGCCGGCTGCGTCCTCTGTGCCAGCCGAGGAGAGGGATGCGGAGCCCGATCCCCGCGCTGCTGTGGGCGGCCTCCTGCCCGAGGACTGGGCCGTGCTGTTCAGGGAGCGCAGGGACATCCTCGACCCTGTGCTGCCCTGGCTGCGCCGCGAGCTCTCAGCCATCTATGGGACACGCTGGTGGCAGGCGAGAGCTGCAGAGAGCTTCCTCCTGCACTCCCTGTGTGTGATGGGGCTGGACAGGGACGCCATCATTCAGCACACACAGCCCGCCTTGGGGCCCCTCACCGTGCCGCTCATCGACGGGCTCGTGGGCACCATCGTGGGCCTCTGCGGCGAGGACGCACGGAGGCTGCTGGGCCTCGAGAGCAGCCGCCCTGCCAGGGCGCAGGAGGCCAGACCTGCAGCTGCTTCTGGGCACGCTGCTCCAGCGCAGGGAGCCTTCAATACCAGCCCTGCGCCCTCCAGCAGCTCTGCAGACCCTGACACGGACCAGATCCCCGGCACATCCAGCATGCTCCAGCGTGGGGGTCCTGGCGAAGTCCCAGCTGCAGACAGCCCCAGGGAGCAGGAAGAGCCCCGTGAAGAGCTGGGGCAGGAGGCAGCAGCAGGTCCCTCTGCCCGGGCCTGCAGGCGCAGACCCTCCACTCCTCACCGCTCGACTCGGGGGTCCCGGCGCCCTAGGAAGCGCACCCGGGCGAGCAGTGCCCAAGACTCTCCCCAGCCCTGCAAGAGGCCGCCCCGCCGGCGCTTCTAGCAGGGCTCCTGCGGGTGATGAAATAAAGAACAATAAAATAGATTGAATATACCACAGAAAAAGTCTCGGTGTGATTCAAACCAGAGCTGGCACAGCCCCGTGCATGCTGCTGCCTTCCCTCCCTTTTCCTGGTGCCGTCCCCGTGCCCTGCTGGCCCCCACTGTCCCTTTGGTCATGGCTGATTAATGTGCTTTGAAATGCCATTGCTTTATCATAGCAGAACCTCAGCTCAAACAATGTTCTAAAACTCTTTTCCAGCAGCTGTTCTAGTAACTCACACTGCAGTACCTTTCCAGCTGCATTTTATTCTTTTGATATAAATCAGCATTTGACCTATTAGACTGGTAGCCCTTGAAAGCGTCCAGAAGCAGTCTGTGTGGCTTAATGTCACTCGGCAATACGGTCAGGTAGCACAGGCATCTGAAGGCTGCCCTGAGGAGGAGCAGAGGGCAGGCACAAGCCTCGCCTATCCACAGACTGGGGCTGCTTTGGCTAAGTTGTTCAAAGCAACACGTGGGCATTTTGATTTCAATTTAAGAATGGTTAGATTTAGATTTATTCTTCATTGACCTAATCCAAGCCCCAGTTAAGTGTTTCAAACGGAAACAAGAAAGGCCAGAGAGGAATTTGCCCTGTTTGAACAAACTATCCTGATTCCTCACAAGTTTTCTGGAGTGCCAAGTGCCTCTCCTGTTGAGGTGACCTGTGATCTAGAAATATGTTGAAATACAAAACACTAGTCACAAGGTCATATCAGAAATTAACTGAAGAAAACTGTTAAATGAAAAGAGAAAAGTGAAAAGTGTACAGCAGTTCAAAGGTGAGGTGGTATGGCTTGCCTTCTATATTGATTTTGTTTCCTGCTTCGCAACAGGACTTCATGACAGTTATATAAAAAAAATACAGAGAAACCTCTTGCTGTTGTAAAAAAAAAAAAAAAACCTGAACTAAAGAGTTAAAAAAATGCAACATTCTTTGGGATAACTTCATCTAGAAAGAACACTAATATCGGTCTTAGGTGGAAATGCTACTAAATAGAACGATTCAAGTGGCAAAATACAAAACCAAAGCAACTGGAATCTAAGTGGAAACACATTCTTGTGGTTGAAATGTCTTTGTCTCTAGTTTGTTTAAATAAACCTTCATCCAGAGGCCAGTTCAAATACAGCACAGACAGCAGAAGACAGAAGAAAAAGAAGATGGGGAGATGGGAAACAGCTTAGAAAAACGGGCAGTCCATAATGGTCTATTTCCGAGAAGAGGGTTTAGTAAACACTATCTACATTTTCAAGATGAAACAAGCGTTTATTTTATTTTGGTAACCTTTTCTATTTCCCTTTCTAATGATACTCTCTTGAGTGTGCTCCCCAGAAAGCATGATTTTACCTGTGGATAGACACCATCATCCTGGAAGATGCTTAATGGTTTCAGCTGTCACTGGAGTTAACTTTAGCTTGTTGGGAGTTAAATACCCTTTGCAAATATGATCAGCCTCTTTGGCTCTGCATGGCTCTCTCTCCTGTCTCAACAAAACCATCCCACCACCTTGTGCTCTGCCTGAATTGTGTTTTCTTGGGGAGCAGTCTCAAAGATTGCTCTTCTCTGGACTCATCAGTGGCAGCTAAGGAAATCACATGTCTTTTGTCCAAAGGAGAAAGAAAACTCTAAGATTATTTGGCATGAGAAAGATTGTACAGGGAAGATTGTTTTTAAGAAATCATAGAATGGTTTGGGTTGGAAGAGACCTTATAGACCACCCACTTCCCACCCCACTTCCATGGGCAGGGACACCTGCCGGCAGCCCAGGCTGCCCCCAGCCCCATCCAGCCTGGTCTTGGGCACTGCCAGGGATGGGGCAGCCCCAGCTCCTCGGGGCAGCCTGTGCTGGTGCCTCAGAGTAGAGAAGTTCTTCTTTCTAGATCACCTACCCACTTTATTTTCAAGCCCTTAACCATTGCCCTATCCCTACATCCCCTGACATAGAGTCCCTCCCCAGCCTTCCTGTAGCCCACCTGAGGCACAGGAAGTCCACTGTAAGGTCTCCCCAGAGCCTTCTCTTCTCCAGGTTGAACAACCCCAACTCCTTCAGCCTGTCTCCATAGGAGAGGTTCTCCAGTTCTTTCTTTATACTAATAGTCTCCTCTGGACTCATTCTAATACTTCTGTGTCCTTCATGTGTTGGAGGCCCCAGAGCTGAACACAGGGCTCCAGGTGGGGTCTCCCGAGAGCAGAGCAGAGGGGAACAATCCCCTCCCTCGCCCTGCTGGCCGCCATGCTGTTGGTGCAGCCCAGGCTACGAGTGGCTTTCTGAGCTGCAAGTACACATTGCCAGCTCATGTCGACCTCCTCAGCAACCAGCACCCCCAGAACCCTCTGCTCAGGGCTGCTCTCAATTCATTCTCTGCCCAGCCTGTATTTGTGCTTTCGATTGCTCTAATTCACATGCAGGGCCTTCCATTTGGCCTTGTTGAACCTCAGGAGATTCACACAAGCCCACCTCCCCAGCTTTTCAAAGTTCTCCTGGATGCTATCCCTTCCCTTCAGCATCTTGACAGCACCACACAGCTTGGTGTCTGCAAGCTCGCTGAGGGGACACTCAATCCCACTGGTCATGTCAGCGACAAAGATGTTAAACAGCACCGGTCCCTATAGCAACAACCCAGGAACACCACTCCTCACTGGCCTCCCTTTAGACTCTGAGCCATTGACCACAACTCTTTGAGTGTGGACATCCAGCCAATTCCTTACCCACCGAGTGCTCCATCCATCAAATCCGTGTCTCTCTCACTTAGAGACAAGGATATGGTGCAGGCCAGTGCCAAAGGCTTTGCACAAGTCCAGGTAGATGATGTCAGTTGCTCTTCCCGTACGCACCAATGCTGTAGCCCCCTGTAGAAGGCCACCAGGTTTGTCAGTCAAGGCAAACCTTTAGTGAAGCCATGCTGGCTGTTCACCACTCGCCTCTTTCTTTTCCATGTGCCTTAGAATAGTTTCCAGGAGGATCTGTTCCATGATCTGACTGGGCACAGAGCTGAGGCCTGTAGTTGCCTGGGTCTTCCTTTTTCCCTTTTTAAAAATGGGGGTTATGTTTCCCCTCTTCCAGCTGGCTTTAGATATGGCAGAATGGGAAAAACGCTCGCTCTTTCTCCTGACTCGTGGATGGTGGCAAAGGCCCTGCGCAGGAGGTTCAAGCAATGGAAGCAGAGCTGCTGGCAGCACAGGGGCCAACCCATGGGGGCTGCTGCAGTGGGGCAAGATCTTGCTGCCCAGGTAGAGAACCTGGTTGTAAAGTGCACCACGGGGATGCTCACGTACCTGAGCAGGGCCGCAGAAGAACAGCAAAACAACCAGTCCAGGCTGCTCAGATTGAAGTGTCCCCGTTTACACTTCACCCATAAGACCCCCCCTCTTTCCAAGCAGCAGGTCTAGGAGGGCACCTTTCCTAGTCAGCTCTCCTAGGACCTGTACCCAGAAGATAGCATCAAGGTGCTTCGGGAATCTCCTGGACCTCTTTGTCTCTGCGATGTGATATTCCGGGTTGATGTCTGGCAGGCTGAAGTGCCCCATAAGGACAAGGGCAGACGATCTAGAAATTTTCTCACTTCCTTAAAGCATGATTCATCAGTGCCGTCATCCCGGCCAGCTCGTCTATAGCGGACTCCCACAACGACATCCCTTTCAGTTGCCTGTCCCTAGGTCCTTACCCAGTGGCTCTAAACCCCATTGTCACCGACTGGGAGCTCCGTACAGCCCAGTGCCTCCGTTACACAGCGCGTGGCCCCCCCAGCCTCACCTGCCCTGCCCGTCCCTTCTGAAGAGCCTGGAACCATCCATCACAACGCACCAGTCACAGGCCTCTTCCCACAGGGTTTCACTCATGCCAACAGTGTCGTAGCTCTGGCATGGGGCCAAGGCTTCTAGCTCCTCTTGTTTGTTTCTCATGCTGCATGCGCTTGTGGAGAAATAGTTCAGATGTGCTTCATTGAAGCCAGCCCCTCGCTGGGCACACTGAAGGGTCTTGCTAGCACATGGTCCCTCCGGTTTTGGTGTGCAGTCCATAGCTTATCGCTGGCAGGCCTGGCTTTGTCCCTTTCCGCCTTTGAATCTAAGTTTAAAGCCCTGACAATCAGCCTTGCTTACTCCAGGGCAAAAATCCTTTTTCTCCTCTGAGAAAGGTGCTTCCCACCACGACCCAGGTGGCTTGGTGTCGTGTAGACCTTCCCAGCAGCAAGGAACCCAACACCGGGTTGGTGGCACCAGCCTCGCAGCCACTTGTTCATCTGCTGGGTCTGCGTGTTCCTTTCGGTATTGATACCTGCTACTGGAAAGAGGGAGGAAAACACTGCTCGTGCACCTAATCCTGCAACCAGTTGCCGCAAAGCCGTAAAGTCCCTTTTGATCGCTCTTGGATTTCTCTTTGCTACCTCATTACTGTCAACGTGAAAAACCAATGCGATGTTTGAGGGGCTTGCCATGGAGAGCAGGACCTTACCAGGGACACTATTGCACGGGTTATGCCAGAACTTGTCTGCCACCAAAGAGACTTGCGGTGCACAAGGAGCTGGGAGGGGACAGGCACCGAATCCTGCAACCAGTTGCCGCAAAGCCGTAAAGTCCCTTTTGATCACTCTTGGATTTCTCTTTGCTACCTCATTACTGTCAACGTGAAAAACCAATGCGATGTTTGAGGGGCTTGCCATGGAGAGCAGGACCTTACCAGGGACACTATTGCACGGGTTATGCCAGCACTTGTCTGCCAGCAAAGAGACTTGCGGTGCACAAGGAGCTGGGAGGGGACAGCAGCAGAACGCTGAGCTGATGTAGCCAGAAGGATATTCCATAACACAGAGCATCGTGCTGAGCTATTGCTATGAAGTGCTTGTCCAGGGTGGAATGAGGGCTGCTCCTTGGGAATGGGATAGGCATCAGGAAGAGGTTCTTCACTGAGAGGGTTGTCGCACACTGGAACAGGCTTCGCAGGGAAGCAGTGACTGCACCAAGCCTGTTGGAGTCTAAGAAGCGTTTGGACTGTGCATTTAGTCACGTTGTTATTTACACGGACCCATATATACATTACTCTGTTTTACGCAGCCAGAAAAGGATTAAATGGCTCAAATGGGCATAAAAGAAATAGATGGGGGTAAATGGGTATTGCCTGATGGACGGGAAATGCTTCCTAAGTCTGCAGCTGTGCGAGTGCTACGGAGGTTTCATGAGAACACCCACTGGGGAGCTCAAGCACTAGTGGATCAATTCGCTACAAAATATATGTGTATTGGAATATACAATGTAGCAAAAGGAGTTGTGCATGATTGTCTTGTCTGTAAGAGAGTGACTGCCCGGCAAATGAGGAAAAGAGTGTTAGGAGGTCGGGAATTAGCGCACCGACCTTTTGCCAGAATTCAATTGGATTTCACAGAACTTCCAAAAGTAGGAAGGTACAAATATTTATTAGTGATTGTAGACCATCTCACGCACTTTGTGGAAGCTTTCCCGACAACGAGAACAACGGCCCGAGCTGTGGTAAAAATACTATTAGAAAACATTATCCCGAGGTACGGGATTGTAGAAACAATTGATTCTGACCGAGGCCCGCACTTTATATCAAAAGTGTCCCAAGAAACTACGAAAGCCTTGGGGACAAGTTGGGAATGTCATACTCCGTGGCACCCTCAAAGCTCTGGTAAGGTAGAACGAATGAATGGGGAAATTAAAAAGCAACTAACAAAGCTTATGATGGAGACAAAATCCTCCTGGGTGAAATGTTTACCACTTGCACTATTGAATATTCGAACACAGCCTCGAGCCGATGTCGGAATCTCACCTTTTGAAATGCTATACGGTATGCCTTATGATCTAGAGATGCCATCTGATCACCCCCAGATACAGGACATTCAATTAACACCTTATTTAATACAGCTGATGAATAGACGGAGGGAATTACAAGCGAAAGGCTTGGTGGCATAGCGTCCCCCGTTAGATAGGCACAGGAGTTGGACTCGATGATCCTTATGGGTCCCTTCCAACTCAGGATATTCTGTGATTCAGTGATTCTATGCCACCAGAACTGGGCAGAGTCCAGGCACCGACTGCCAAGTGTAATTGTGGAGGACGCTGGCTTCCTTAAGCATGAGGCTTAGTAGTTGAGTCCATGCAGCCCAGTTTCCCTCCATTCGGACTCTCCTTCGTGCAAATTCACCCAGTGACAGGGAGCGACCTGGAAGCTTCGCAGCATCTGTATGCAGATGCTGTATACAAGGAAAGCATAACCCTAACAAGCAATGGAAACAGCAAACGCTGTGTGCAAAACCGCTCTTCTGCTCTCTTCACGACTTTGAGAGCTATTGTGTCAAGGATCTCTCCCATGGTTTAGGAATGGGTTCTCTTTTTAAAGTCTGCTTTGCGCAGAGACTGCTGCTGTACTTCCATCGTGTGTGTAAGCAGAGGCTACAACTTTCAACCCTACTCCAGCCAGGATGGGTTTGCCACTTCACTCTGTGGGTATTTCTTCTTCCTCTGGACAGCCCTAATCTTCCCCCGATGTTGTGCTTAGGTTTTGAGATTTCTGTCCTCAAGAAGAGCTTTCTATTTCTTGCCTTGACCTAGTGTTCAGTGCATTTTTTCCTTTGGGCTAGAGAATAACATTTTCAAATTAACCTCCAATTCTTCTGGTTCAGCCACAAAGGTTCCTTTGCTTCGGTCTTGGTCACCATATGCAATGTGGAGGAAAGACGCTTCTCCTTCCGTATAGCCATTCCTAAATTTTTATTTCTTCTTTCCGTTTCCGTTTCCGTTTCCGTTTCCGTTTCCGTTTCCGTTTCCGTTTCCGTTTCCGTTTCCGTTTCCGTTTCCGTTTCCGTTTCCCTTTCCCTTTCCCTTTCCCTTTCCCTTTCCCTTTCCCTTTCCCTTTCCCTTTCCCTTTCCCTTTCCGTTTCCCTTTCCCTTTCCCTTTCCCCTTCCCCTTCCCCTTCCCCTTCCCCTTCCCCTTTCCCTTCCCCGCTCCCTCTCCCTCTCCCTCTCCCTCTCTCTCCCTCTCCCTCTCCCTCTCCCTCTCCCTCTCCCTCTCCCTCTCCCTCTCCCTCTCCCTCTCCCTCTCCCTCTCCCTCTCCCTCTCCCTCTCCCTCTCCCTCTCCCTCTCCCTCTCCCTCTCCCTCTCCCTCTCCCTCTCCCTCTCCCTCTCCCTCTCCCTCTCCCTCTCCCTCTTTTTCCCTTTCCCTTTTTCCTTTCCCTTTTCCCTTTTCCCTTTTTCCTTTCATTTTTAAATGCAGCATGCACAAGGATCGAGATATAAGACTGGGGGCTGCAAGAGAGCATTTGTCAGCAAAGTTGCCCTTCTACATTCAACAGAGAAAGCAGTGGATGGGAGCAGATTTGCATCTGTTGTGTACAAATGCTTCACACAGGGACATTGCAAAAGGCTAAAGGGATATTGCATAACACAGGGCATGGCGCTGAATTATTACTAGGTTCTGCTAGGCCAGGCTGGTAAGAGGGCTGCTACTTGGGGATGGGATGGACATCTGTCAGCAGCTGGTCAGCGGTTGCACTTTGCCTCGCTTACCTTCCCTGTTCTTTTATTCCTGTTCTTCTTATGAACATGAATATGATATTCTCTTTATTATTATTATTATTATTAATATTATTATTATTGTTAATATTGTTATTAATAATAATAATAATAACATTATTATTATTATTATTATTTTATGATTTTTCAACTCCCCCCAATCAATTGGGAGGGAAAAGTGGTAAAAATATGGTGAAAAGTATTCTGGGAGTTCTTAATATCACCTGAAGGACAATGCAGTCATTGATCACAGCCAACGCAGGTTCACGAGGGGAAAGTGCTGCTTAACGCACTTGATTTCCTTTTCGGAAGTGCTCAACCGTCTAGTTGGCCAAGGGAAGCCATCTGATGGCACCTGTTTGGATTTCAGCACAGCTTCAATATTGTTTCTCACTGTCTCCTTCTGGACAAATTGAGCAGCACACAGCTAGAGCAATGCATAATGCCATGGGTGAACAAGTGGCTGACGGGTCGCGCTCCAAGGGTTATCGTAAATGGGGTTGCATCGGGCTGGCGGCCAGTCACTAGGGGGCTTCTGCAGGCCTCCATTTTAGGGCCAGTTCTCTTCAATGTTGTCCTAACTGACTTGCACGCAGGACTCGAGGGCGTCTTGAGTCCATTTAGGCACGATGCTAAATTGGGAGGAGCGTCTGACTCCATGGAGGGGAGGAAGGCCTTGCAGAGAGATCCAGACAAATCAGAGGGCTGGGCAATCCCCAACAAGATGAGGTTTAGCGAGAGCGAGTGAGGGATTGCGCACCTGGCAACGGGCAACCCTGGCTGTCCGGACAGTCTGGGGGGAGGAGAGGCTGGAGCGCAGCCCTGCAGAGAGGGCTCTGGGGCTTTTGGTCGACGGCAAATTGAACGTGAGTCAGCCGTGGGCCCTGGCAGGCAGGAGGGGCAACGGCATCGTGGGGTGCCTCCAGCACAGCATCGCTAGCCGGTCGCGGGCAGGGATTGCTGTGCTCTGCTCTGCGCTCTTTCAGCATCAGCTCGAGTCCTGTGTGCACTTTTGGGCATGGCACTATCAGAAGGCCATAAACCTCTTAGAGAGAGAGCATCCAAAGGAGGGCTTCAAAGTGGTGAAGGGTCTGGAGGGCAGGACAGATGAGGAGCGGCTGAGGTGCCTGCGTTTGTTCAGCCTGCAGGAGACTGAGGAGAGGCCTGATGGTGACCTGCAGCTTCCTCACGAGGGGAGCGAAGGGCCCGGCGCTAAGCTCTGCTCTCTGGGGACGGTGACAAAAGTGGAGGGAATGGCATGGAGCTGTGACAGGGGAGGCTCTGCCTGGAGGTGAGGACAAGATCTTTCACTGACACGGGGCTTGGCCACTGAACCAGGCCTCCCAGTGAAGTGGTCAGAGCAGCAAGCCTGCTGGAGTTCACAAAACGTCTGGGCAATGCTTTCAGACACGTGCTTTAGTTTTTGGGCGTCACCCAGAGCCATGGGCTCTGAGGTCACCCAGAGCCATGGGCTCTGAGGTCACCCAGCAACGGACTGTGACTTCACGGCCCTCTCTGCTCATATTGGGGCGCAGGCAGAGCCCGCCCCAGCCTGGCTCGTGCCTGGATTCCTGCTGAGCGTTTGTGCGAGGCTTGGAGCGCCGAGCAAGGATTTGTTGGAGCTGTGCTGTGGGGCCGTCGGCAGCTGTTCTCAGTGCCCGTCCCCGCAGGCAGTGCCTGTGTTTCCCCGGCCCTGCCTGGCTCAGGCAGCCGGGGCCCTGTGAGGAGCACTTGCAGCAGCACAGGTGAGTTGTGTGGGGCCACGTGCCCCGGGGCGGCCCGCGGGGGACGTGGGACCACCCAGCCGTGGGGCTGGGGCCGGGGGGTTTCCTGCTGAGGGGCCGGGGCACAGCCAGTGACCTTCTCTCTTCCTCGCAGCGTGCGCGATACCCGCTTCTGCAGTGCCGGTGCAGGGGAGCAGCTCGTCACCACCAGCTCTCCCCAGCGCACCTTAGCGTGAAGACCATGGCCACAGAGGAGGCGTGGACGTGTCCCGTCTGCCGGGAGGGGCGAAAGGATGTGGCCTACGCGACACCATGTAACCACCGGTTCTGCCTGGGCTGCATCCAGCGCTGGGCAAAACTGAAGGCCAGCTGCCCACTCTGCAGGACGGGCATGAGGACCATCAAGGTTTCCGTGCGGGGAGAGGAGGACTACTTGGAATGCATCGTCTCCCCTCCCGCAGTGCCCGTACCTGTTGGCTTCCAGGCAGGCAGCGCCACCGCCCCCCACAGCCCTGCAGCGCCGGCTGCGTCCTCTGTGCCAGCCGAGGAGAGGGATGCGGAGCCCGATCCCCGCGCTGCTGTGGGCGGCCTCCTGCCCGAGGACTGGGCCGTGCTGTTCAGGGAGCGCAGGGACATCCTCAACCCTGTGCTGCCCTGGCTGCGCCGCGAGATCTCAGCCATCTACGGGACACGCTGGTGGCAGGCGAGAGCTGCAGAGAGCTTCCTCCTGCACTCCCTGTGTGTGATGGGGCTGGACAGGGACGCCATCATTCAGCACACACAGCCCGCCTTGGGGCCCCTCACCGTGCCGCTCATCGACGGGCTCGTGGGCACCATCGTGGGCCTCTGCGGAGAGGAGGCACGGAGGCTACTGGGCCTCGAGAGTGGCCACACTGCTGGGGTACAGGAGGACAGTCCTGCAGATGCTTCTGGTCCCACTGCCTCCATGCAGGGAACCATCAGCACCAGCCCCGCGCCCTCCAACAGCAACGCAGGCCCTGACATGGAGGAGCTGCCCAGCACATCCAGCGCTTTCCAGCATGGGGGTCCTGGCGAAGTCCCAGCTGCAGCCAACCCCCAGGAGCAGGAAGAGCCCCGTGAAGAGCTGGGGCAGGAGGCAGCAGCAGGTCCCTCTGCCCGGGCCTGCAGGCGCAGACCCTCCACTCCTCACCGCTCGACTCGGGGGTCCCGGCGCCCCAGGAAGCGCACCCGGGCGAGCAGTGCCCAAGACTCTCCCCAGCCCTGCAAGAGGCCGCTCCCTCGGCGCTTCTAGCAGGGCTCCTGCGGGAGATGAAATAAAGAACAATAAAATAGATTGAATATACCACAGAAAATGTCTCGGTGTGATTCAAACCAGAGCTGCCACAGCCCCGTGCATGCTGCTGCCTTCCCTCCCTTTTCCTGGTGCCGTCCCCGTGCCCTGCTGGCCCCCACTGTCCCTCACACCCACGAAGGAAAGCGCCTCATACTTGCAATGGTAGAAGCAACCCTGGGATGACCGGAAACATATCCTGTGCCCCATGCCACTGCCAGGAACACAATCATGGGCTTTGTAAAACAAGTCTAACCGCTAAACAACTCCTAACCATTACAAACAATTCTTGCTTGGTCTGATTCATAAAAATAAAGGTTAAGAATTTTATTGGAGTGTAAAATGTGGTGTTTTTTGTTGTGGGCTTTTATTTTATTTTTTGTTTTGTACAAAGAGTATCAGTTGAAAGCACATAGTAACACTTACAGGTGCTTGGAGTACATTTCTGGATGCGCGAGGACCACAGACACCGAGTGGAAAGGCCTACGGCAATTTCCCAAAGCTTTTGAAGAATCCTGCTGCCAAGTTGCTTGCTTGCTCCCAAGCCTCTAAACATGCCAGAGTTACTTTGTTCATTACACTGTTTCACTGTGAAGCAGCAGGTTGATTCAAACATTCTCCCTCCGACCCAGAAGACCTTCAGTGGTCTGGTGCCTGCAAACCTGCACAAGATGCAAACCTGCATAAGATATTTTCTACCAAAGTTCCAAGTAACTTCAAATTTTTATTATTATTATTATTATTTTTCTTTTTACACTACACTTCTGGAACATTTTGCCAATTTGCAGTCCGCTCACTCATGTTATGACTTTTTTACACCTGGCTGCTGCTCTGGAAGGCTGCAGCACGTGCCGGCCCATTGCTGGTATAATTACATTCTGATTACTGCAGTTATAACAGCTTCAAACAGTTTAGTGTGTCTTAAGAAAAAGAAAAGAAAAAAAAAAAAGACAAATCCTTAACGTGGAGTGTAAAGAAAACACTCCCTGCTTTTTAAAAGGAAGTACCACTGCCAGAAGGCACTTGCTGCTCACACTCTTTTAGCACGCGGTGGTTAAGCGGAGTCGCAGCACACCGCCAGCCCTCCTGCCTCTGTCACGCTGCTCAGCAAGAATGCTCTCGCTGCTTAATGGCTTGGGTTTTTTGTAGGATAAAAAAGGAAGCGTGTGTTCACTATCATAAAGTGCATTTCGAGTTAGTTTAACAGCCCAGTGGATCAGTTACCACTTGAGAGGTGACACGGTGTAGACAAGATTAGGAGTACTTTATTTAAGTGCCAGCCTTAGATCCTGCAGCTTGATGAGTCTGTTGTCTGCTGTCCCCTCATTTGGAGCAGCGTGTATTTCATGGAACAGAAGTTTATATACCTACATGTGTGTGGGTGGGTGTGTGCATATGTGTGTGTGGCTCACCTGTGGGGACCAATATATGAAAATAATTACTCTCATGTCTAGGTAAAATAATTTGCTCATCATTTCAAAATATGATAGATAGGTTGGGGATTGAAATCCAGAAAACGCAAGGTTGTTGGTGTAAGATGGGCATCGTCAGGAGTAGTCAGCATGGATTCAGCACGGGGAAGTCATCCCAGACGGACCTGATGAGCTTCCAAGATGACGTGACCAGCCCAATGGCTGAGAGGGCAGTGGGCATTGTCTTTGTGACTATGGTAAGGCGTTTGTCCCACGTAAGGTCCTCATGGAGTAGCTTTTGATGTATGGCTGGATGAGCGGACATTGAGATGGATCGAAAACTGGCTGAGCGGCTGGACACGGAGGGTTGTGGTCAGTGGTGCAAGGCCTGGTGGGAGGCCAGTAACAAGTGGAGTACCCCAGGAGCTGATACTGGGTCTGGTCCTGTTTAACACCTTCCTTAACGATCTGGACAATGGGTAGATTGCACCCTCGATAAATTTGCAGATGACAGAGAACTGAGGCTGTGGCTGACCCACCAGAGGGCCGCGCTGCCATCCAGGTGGGCTCAGCAGGCCGGAGAGGCGGGCTGGCAGGAGCAAAGTGTCTCCAGCAGGCTGAGGAAGCTGATCCTCCTCCTCCGCTCAGCACCGGTGAGGCTGCACCTGGAGCAACGTGTCCAGCTCTGGGCTGCGCAGTACAAGGCAGACCCAAACATACTGGGAAGACTCCAACAGACAGCAAGTTGATCAAGGGATGGGAGGAAAGGCTGAGAGAGCTGGGACTGCTCGGCCTGGAGAAGGGGAGGCTCAGGGGGATCTCATCAGCGTCCATAAATACCTGAAGGGAGGGTGCAAAGAGGACGGAGCCAGGCTCTTGCCAGTGGTGCGCAAGGACAAGGCAAGAGGCAGTGAGCACAAACTGGAGCACGGGAAGCTCCCTCTGAGCACCAGGCAGCACTTCTGTGCTGTGCGGGTGGCTGAGCACTGGCACAGGCTGCCCAGAGGCTGTGGGGTCTCCTCGCTACGGATCTTCAAAACCTGCCTGGACACGGGCCTGGGCACCTGGCTCTGGAGCAGGGGTGGGACCAGATGTGCTCCTGAGGGCCCTGCCAGCCTCAGCCATTCTGTGATTCCGTGGTCACAAATGCCCCAACCGGGCAAACAGTTAAGGCAGAAACTTGCCTTATTAATCCGCCGATCATGAGATGAAAATCCACGTAGCAGAAAAAAAGGCTATTTTAAAAGTTAAAAATAAAGAGAACGTATTGTAATGACGTTTGTTCTCATTGTTCCCTTCACACGGTTTGTTACATTCTCTCTACATAGGTCCTAGGATTGCAGATTTTCCCATGTTTATTGGTATAAGAAATATCTCAATAATTTTCTCAGACAGGGTCTTCTGGGAAGCTAATTTATTCATTTATTCACAATTGCAATGCTGTGTGTCCTGCGAACAGGGGTGCACAGTAACAGTATATCATTACCTTATATCCCCTGTTACCCGATGTTTAATTCCTCCCCTTTCCTCACTGGCTGAGTACTACAGGCCCACAACCTACACTTGTAACTACGCCCTCTATATACAGTTTTATTTGACTAAACTTTAATTTCTTTGTTGTTGTTTTTTGTTTGTTTGTTTTGGAAATGGAAGGGCCCAAGATTTTGTAGCTTCTTGTTCTTGCCGATTCTGCAAGTGTTTGTCTCGTTTTCCTTAGCCATTGTTCTTATCCTGGGACAGTCTCGTTCTCTGGAGATAATCCGGGGAACTATAGGCCTGTTAGCTTGACCTCAGTGCCAGGGAAGCTCATGGAGCAGATTATCTTGAATGTCATCACGCGGCACTTGCAGGGCAAGCACGCAATCAGGCCCAGTCAGCATGGGTTTATGAAAGACAGGTCCTGCTTGACGAACCTGATCTCCTTCTATGACAAAGTGACGCGCTTGGTGGATGAGGGGAAGGCTGTGGATGTGATCTACCTTGACCTCAGTAAGGCTTTTGACACAGTTCCCCACAACATTCTCCTCAAGAAACTGGCTGCTCGGGGCTTGGACTGGCGTACGCTTTGTTGGGTTAGAAACTGGCTGGATGGCCGGGCCCAGAGAGCTGTGGTGAATGGAGTCAAATCCGGTTGGAGGCCGGTTACTAGTGGTGTCCCCCAGGGCTCGGTGCTGGGGCCGGTCCTCTTTAATATCTTTATCGATGATCTGGATGAGGGCGTCCAGTGCACCCTCAGTAAGTTTGCAGACGACACCAAGTTAGGTGCGTGTGTCGATCTGCTCGAGGGCAGGAAGGCTCTGCAGGATGATCTGGATAGGCTGGAGCGATGGGCTGAGGTCAACTGTATGAAGTTCAACAAGGCCAAGTGCCGGGTCCTGCACCTGGGGCACAACAACCCCAAGCAGAGCTACAGGCTGGGAGATGAGTGGCTGGAAAGCTGCCTGGCCGAGAAGGACCTGGGAGTATTGGTTGATAGTTGGCTGAATATGAGCCAGCAGTGTGCCCAGGTGGCCAAGAAGGCCAACAGCATCCTGGCCTGCATAAGAAGCAGTGTGGCCAGCAGGGCTAGGGAAGTGATTGTGCCCCTGTACTCGGCTCTGGTGAGGCCGCACCTTGAGTACTGTGTTCAGTTTTGGGCCCCTCGCTACAGGAAGGACATGGACGTGCTCGAGCGAGTCCAGAGAAGGGCGACCAAGCTGGTGAGGGGTCTGGAGAACAAGTCTTACGAGGAGCGGCTGAGGGAGCTGGGCTTGTTCAGCCTGGAGAAGAGGAGGTTCAGGGGCGACCTTATCGCTCTCTACAGTTACCTTAAAGGAGGCTGTAGAGAGGTGGGTGTTGGTCTGTTCTCCTACGTGCCTGGTGACAGGACGAGGGGGAATGGGCGAAAGTTGCAACAGGGAAGTTTTAGGTTGGATGTTAGGAAGTACTTCTTTACCGAAAGGGTTATTAAGCATTGGAACGGGCTGCCCAGGGAGGTGGTGGAGTCACCATCCCTGGAGGTCTTTAAAAGACGTTTAGATGTAGAGCTTAGCGATATGGTTTAGTGGAGTACTTAGTGTTAGGTCGGAGGTTGGACTCGATGATCTTGAGGTCTCTTCCAACCTAGAAATCTGTGATACTGTGATACTGTGAGCTGGGGTTGTTTAGCCTCGAGAAGAGGAGGCTCAGGGGAGACCTCATCGCTCTCTATAGGTACCTTAAAGGAGGCTGTAGAGAGGTGGGGGTTGGTCTGTTCTCCTACGTGCCTGGTGACAGGACGAGGGGGAATGGGCTAAAGTTGCGCCAGGGGAGGTTTAGGTTGGATGTTAGGAAGAACTTCTTCTTTACCGAAAGGGTTGTTAGGCATTGGAATGGACTGCCCAGGGGGGTGATTGAGTCACCATCCCTGGAGGTCTTTAAAAGACGTTTAGATGTAGCCCTTAGTGATACGGTTTAGTGTAGGACTTGTTAGTGTTAGGGCTGAGGTTGGACTAGATGATCTTGGAGGTCTCTTCCAACCTAGACGATTCTGTGATTCTGTGAAAACCCGCCCGGCTGCCACCCAGCACAACGTGATGTCTCCCCATGCTGAGGTCACCCAGCGATGGGCTCTGAGGTCACCCAGCAATGGACTCTGTGACCTCACGGCCCTCGCTGCTCATATTGGGGCGCAGGCAGAGCCCGTCCCAGCCTGGCTCGTGCCTGGACTCCCGCTGAGCGTTTGTGCGAGGCTTGGAGTGCCGAGCAAGGATTTGTTGGAGCTGTGCTGTGGGGCCGTCGGCAGCTGTTCTCAGTGCCCGTCCCCGCAGGCAGTGCCTGTGTTTCCCCGGCCCTGCCTGGCTCAGGCAGCCGGGGCCCTGTGAGGAGCACTTGCAGCAGCGCAGGTGAGCTGTGTGGGGCCACGTGCCCCGGGGCGGCCCGCGGGGGACGTGGGACCACCCAGCCGTGGGGCTGGGGCCAGGGGGTTTCCTGCTGAGGGGCCAGGGCACAGCCAGTGACCTTCTCTCTTCCTCGCAGCGTGCGCGATACCTGCTTCTGCAGTGCCGGTGCAGGGGAGCAGCTCGTCACCATCAGCTCTCCCCAGCGCACCTTAGCGTGAAGACCATGGCCACAGAGGAGGCGTGGACGTGTCCCGTCTGCCGGGAGGGGCGAAAGGATGTGGCCTACGCGACACCATGTAACCACCGGTTCTGCCTGGGCTGCATCCAGCGCTGGGCAAAGCTGAAGGCCAGCTGCCCACTCTGCAGGACGGGCATGAGGACCATCAAGGTTTCCGTGCGGGGAGATGAAGACTACCTAGAATGCATCGTCTCCCCTCCCGCAGTGCCCGTACCTGTTGGCTTCCAGGCAGGCAGCGCCACCGCCCCCCACAGCCCTGCAGCGCCGGCTGCGTCCTCTGTGCCAGCCGAGGAGAGGGATGCGGAGCCCGATCCCCGCGCTGCTGTGGGTGGCCTCCTGCCCGAGGACTGGGCCGTGCTGTTCAGGGAGCGCAGGGACATCCTCAACCCTGTGCTGCCCTGGCTGCGCTGCGAGCTCTCAGCCATCTACGGGACACGCTGGTGGCAGGCGAGAGCTGCAGAGAGCTTCCTCCTGCACTCCCTGTGTGTGATGGGGCTGGACAGGGACGCCATCATTCAGCACACACAGCCCGCCTTGGGGCCCCTCACCGTGCCGCTCATCGACGGGCTCGTGGGCACCATCGTGGGCCTCTGCGGAGAGGAGGCACGGAGGCTACTGGGCCTCGAGAGTGGCCACACTGCTGGGGTACAGGAGGACAGCCCTGCAGGTGCTTCTGGTCCCACTGCCTCCATGCAGGGAACCATCAGCACCAGCCCCGCGCCCTCCAACAGCAACGCAGGCCCTGACATGGGGGAGCTGCCCAGCACATCCAGCGCTTTCCAGCATGGGGGTCCTGGCGAAGTCCCAGCTGCAGCCAACCCCCAGGAGCAGGAAGAGCCCCGTGAAGAGCTGGGGCAGGAGGCAGCAGCAGGTCCCTCTGCCCGGGCCTGCAGGCGCAGACCCTCCACTCCTCACCACTCGACTCGGTGGTCCCGGCGCCCCAGGAAGCGCACCCGGGCAGGCAGTGCCCAAGACTCTGCCCAGCCCTGCAAGAGGCCGCCCCCCCGGCGCTTCTAGCAGGGCTCTTGTAGTTTATGAAATAAAGAACAATAAAATAGATTGAATATACCACAGAAAAAGTCTCGGTGTGATTCAAACCAGAGCTGGCACAGCCCCGTGCATGCTGCTGCCTTCCCTCCCTTTTCCTGGTGCCGTCCCCGTGCCCTGCTGGCCCCCACTGTCCCTTTGGTCATGGCTGATTAATGTGCTTTGAAATGCCATTGCTTTATCATAGCAGAACCTCAGCTCAAACAATGTTCTAAAACTCTTTTCCAGCAGCTGTTCTAGTAACTCACACTGCAGTACATTTCCAGCTGCATTTTATTCTTTTGATATAAATCAGCATTTGACCTATTAGACTGGTAGCCCTTGAAAGCGTCCAGAAGCAGTCTGTGTGGCTTAATGTCACTCGGCAATACGGTCAGATAGCACAGGCATCTGAAGGCTGCCCTGAGGAGGAGCAGAGGGCAGGCACAAGCCTCGCCTATCCACAGTCTGGGGCTGCTTTGGCTAAGTTGGTCAAAGCAACACGTGGGCATTTTGATTTCAGTTTAAGAATGGTTAGATTTAGATTTATTCTTCATTGACCTAATCCAAGCCCCAGTTAAGTGTTTCAAACGGAAACAAGAAAGGCCAGAGAGGAATTTGCCCTGTTTGAACAAACCAGCCTGATTCCTCACAAGTTTTCTGGAGAGCCAAGTGCCTCTCCCATTGAGGTGACCTGCGATCTAGAAATATGTTGAAATACAAAACACTAGTCACAAGGTCATATCAGAAATTAACTGAAGAAAACTGTTAAATGAAAAGAGAAAAGTGAAAAGTGTACAGCAGTTCAAAGGTGAGGTGGTATGGCTTGCCTTCTATATTGATTTTGTTTCCTGCTTCGCAACAGGACTTCATGACAGTTATATAAAAAAAATACAGAGAAACCTCTTGCTGTTGTAAAAAAAAAAAAAAAAACAACAAAAAAAAAACCTGAACTAAAGAGGTAAAAAAATGCAAAATTCTTTGGGATAACTTCATCTAGAAAGAACACTAATATCGGTCTTAGGTGGAAATGCTACTAAATAGAAAGATTCAAGTGGCAAAATACAAAACCAAAGCAACTGGAATCTAAGTGGAAACACATTCTTGTGGTTGAAATGTCTTTGTCTCTAGTTTGTTTAAATAAACCTTCATCCAGAGGCCAGTTCAAATACAGCAGAGACAACAGAAGACAGAAGAAAAAGAAGATGGGGAGATGGGAAACAGCTTAGAAAAACGGGCAGTCCATAATGGCCTATTTCAGAGAAGAGGGTTTAGTAAACACTATCTACATTTTCAAGATGAAACAAGTGTTTATTTTATTTTGGTAACCTTTTTTATCTCCCTTTCTAATGATACTCTCTTGAGTGTGCTCCCCAGAAAGCATGATTTTACCTGTGGATAGACACCATCATCCTGGAAGATGCTTAATGGTTTCAGCTGTCACTGGAGTTAACTTTAGCTTGTTGGGAGTTAAATACCCTTTGCAAATATGATCAGCCTCTTGGCTCTGCATGGCTCTCTCTCCTGTCTCAACAAAACCATCCCACCACCTTGTGCTCTGCCTGAATTGTGTTTTCTTGGGGAACAGTCTCAAAGATTGCTCTTCTCTGGACTCATCAGAGGCAGCTAAGGAAATCACACGTATTTTGTCCAAAGGAGAAAGAAATATCTAAGATTATTTGGCATGAGAAAGATTGTACAGGGAAGATTGTTTTTAAGAAATCATAGAATGGTTTGGGTTGGAAGAGACCTTATAGACCACCCACTTCCCACCCCACTTCCATGGGCAGGTGTCCTGGTTCCAGTTAGGACAGACTTAATTTTTCCTCATAGTAGCTGGTAGGGTGCTATGTTTTGGATTAGGATGAGAAAAGCGCTGATAACATGCTGATGTTTTAATTGTTGCAGAACAGTGTTTACACCAGGCCAAGGTGTAAAGCTGCTCCTGCAGCCGCTCCAGATCCAGCTCCTGCAGCCGCTCCAGATCCAGCTCCTGCAGCCACTCCAACCCCTGCAGCAGCTCCGGCTCCTGCAGCTGCTCCCACTCCTGTGTCTGGGTCAGAGAAACGAGCTGTAGCAGTGCAAGTTGACCCCGCAGAGGGTATTCCAACCCCTGTGGCAGACCCTGTGTCTGGGTCAGAGAAACGAGCTGTAGCAGTGCAAGTTGACCCCGCAGAGGGTATTCCAACCCCTGTGGCAGACCCTGTGTCTGGGTCAGAGAAACGAGCTGTAGCAGTGCAAGTTGCCCCTGTAGACAAGGTGAAAAAATGGTATAGAGGCTCAGGTCGTTTAGAACGCAGACAGTCTTCTGCTAAGTCTGGGCATAGAGAAGACGAGGCTGGGCCATCAAAGGTGCAGGAGACTGAAGATGAGGATGGGGATGTCGAAAAATCAACAGTAACTACCCGGACTCTATACCAGCGTGAGCTACGAGATGTGCGAAAAGATTTTGGTCGCTGTATAGGTGAGCAGCTTGTCACCTGGCTGCTCCGGTGCTGGGACACTGGAGCCAATTATGTGGAATTAGAGGGCAGGGAAGCCAGGCGGCTGGGATCCCTTGCTAGGGACGCATGCATTGACAAAGCAATTGGAGATGGAGCACGATCTCACAGCCTCTGGAGGCGTCTCCTGTCAGCTGTGCAGGAAAGGTATCCCTTCAAGGAAGAACTTGTATGTCTACCAGGCAAATGGACCACCATGGAGAAGGGAATTCAGTACCTGAGGGAATTGGCCGTACGGGAAGTAATTTATAAGGACCTAGACGACGCACAAACATCCGCAGATCCAGATGAAGTCCAGTGTACACGACCCATGTGGCGGAAGTTTGTACGGAGTGCACCATGATCATATGCCAGCTCATTGGCAATACTAACCTGGAAAGAGGAGGAGAATCCCCCAGTGAATGAAGTGACTAAAATACTGCGGCAGTACGAAGGAAATCTCTCCTCTTCCCTACAGGCCTGTGTCTCGGCTGTGGAGAAACTCTCTGAAGAGGTCCACCAACTTAAAGAGAATTTATCTTCCCCTCCACCTGAACGAACCAGTGTCCACCAGCTAAAAGAGAATACTTTGGAGAAACTTTCTGAAAAGATCCACCAACTTGAAGAGAGATTATTTTCCTCCCCACCTGTACAAACCAGTGTCTCAGCTATTAGGGGTAAACGTTCATCTATGCAAGGAAGACAATATGGTGGGCACACACACCGCGCCACCCTGTGCTTTTACCTACGTGACCTTGGAGAGGACATGAGAAAATGGGATGGAAAATCTACTGCGACCCTAGAGGCACGGGTACGTGAATTGCAAAAGAAAACAATTGGGAAAAAGGGGTTCTCTGAAAAGTTTGCTGCTCCAACTTCCAGCAGGCAGTCCTTTAAACACAGAGACGAAGATTCTGACCAGGACTAGAGGGGCCCTGCCTCCAGCCAGGGGGAGGAAAGGGACAATCGAGTTTATTGGACTGTGTGGATTCGATGGCCTGGCACGTCAGATGCACAGAAGTATAAGGCTTTGGTAGACACCGGTGCACAATGTACTCTAATGCCATCAAGCTATAAAGGGCCAGAGCCCATCTGTATTTATGGTGTGACGGGGGGATCCCAGCAGTTAACTGTATTGGAGGCTGAAGTGAGTCTAACCGGTAATGAGTGGCAAAAGCACCGTATTGTGACTGGCCCAGATGCTCCGTGCATCCTTGGCATAGACTATCTTAGAAGAGGATATTTCAAGGTCCCAAAAGGGTTCCGCTGGGCTTTTGGCATAGCTGCCTTGGAGACAGAGGACATTAAACAGTTGTCTACCTTGCCTGGTCTCTCAGAGGACCCTTCTGTTGTGGGGTTGCTGAGGGTTGAAGAACAGCAAGTGTCGATCGCTACCACGACTGTGCACCGGCGGCAATATCGCACCAACCGAGACTCCCTGAGTCCCATCCATAAGCTAATTCGTCAACTGGAGAGCCAAGGAGTGATCAGCAAGACTCATTCACCTTTTAATAGTCCCATATGGCCAGTGCGAAAGTCTAATGGTGAGTGGAGACTAACAGTGGACTATCGTGGCCTGAACGAAGTCACGCCACCACTGAGTGCTGCAGTGCCGGACATGCTAGAACTCCAGTATGAACTGGAATCAAAGGCAGCCAAGTGGTATGCCACAATTGATATCGCTAATGCATTTTTCTCCATCCCTCTAGCAGCACAGTGCAGGCCACAGTTTGCTTTCACTTGGAGGGGAGTCCAATATACTTGGAATCGGCTGCCCCAGGGGTGGAAACACAGCCCTACCATTTGCCATGGACTGATCCAGTCTGCGCTGGAGCAGGGGGAAGCTCCTGAACACCTGCAGTACATCGATGACATCATTGTGTGGGGTGACACTGCAGAAGAAGTTTTTGAGAAAGGGAAGGAAATAGTCCAAATCCTTCTGAAGGCCGGTTTTGCCATAAAACAGAATAAAGTTAAAGGACCTGCACGAGAGATCCCGTTTTTAGGAATAAAATGGCAAGATGGACGTCGTCAAATCCCAATGGATGTGATCAACAAAATAACAGCTATGTCTCCACCAACTAGCAAAAAAGAAACACAAACTTTCCTAGGTGTCGTGGGGTTTTGGAGAATGCATATTCCAAATTACAGTCTGATTGTAAACCCGCTCTACCAAGTAACCCGTAAGAAGAATGCTTTTGAATGGGGCCCTGAGCAACGACAAGCCTTTGAACAAATTAAGCAGGAAATAGTTCATGCAGTAGCCCTCGGGCCAGTCCGAACAGGACCAGATGTAAAGAATGTGCTCTACACCGCAGCCGGGGAGAATGGTCCCACCTGGAGCCTCTGGCAGAAAGAACCTGGGGAAGCTCGAGGTCGACCCCTGGGGTTTTGGAGTCGGGGATACAGAGGATCTGAAGCCCGCTATACTCCAACTGCAAAGGAGATATTGGCAGCATATGAAGGAGTTCGATCTGCTTCGGAAGTGGTCGGTACTGAAGCGCAGCTCCTCCTGGCACCCCGACTGCCGGTACTAGGCTGGATGTTCAAAGGAAGGGTCCCCTCTACACATCATGCAACTGATGCTACATGGAGAAAGTGGGTTGCACTGATTACTCAGCGGGCTTGAATAGGAAACCCCAGTCGCCCAGGAATCTTGGAGGTGATTATGGACTGGCCAGAAGGCAAATACTTTGGGATATCATCAGAGGAGGAGGTGGTCTGTGCTGAAGAAGCCCCACTGTACAACAAGCTACCGGAAAATGAGAAGAAATATGCCTTGTTCACTGATGGGTCCTGTCGTATTGTGGGAAAGCATCGGAGATGGAAAGCTGCTGTATGGAGTCCTACACGGCGAGTTGCAGAAGCTGCTGAGGGAGAAGGTGAATCGAGTCAGTTTGCAGAAGTGAAAGCCATTCAGCTGGCTTTAGATATTGCTGAACGAGAAAAGTGGCCAGTTCTCTATCTCTATACTGATTCATGGATGGTAGCAAATGCCCTGTGGGGGTGGTTACAGCAATGGAAGCAGAACAACTGGCAGCGCAGGGGCAAGCCCATCTGGGCTGCGGCATTGTGGCAAGAAATTGCTGCCCGGGTAGAGAACCTGGTTGTAAAGGTACGCCATGTAGATGCTCATGTGCCCAAGAATCGGGCTACTGAAGAACATCAAAACAACCAGCAGGTGGATCAGGCTGCTAAGATCGAAGTGGCTCACGTGGACCTGGACTGGCAACATAAAGGTGAATTATTTATAGCCCGATGGGCCCATGACACCTCAGGCCATCAAGGTAGAGATGCAACATAGAGATGGGCTCGTGATCGAGGGGTGGACCTGACCATGGACACTATAGCACAGGTTATTCATGATTGTGAAACACGTGCTGCAATCAAGCAAGCCAAACGGTCAAAACCTCTTTGGTATGGAGGACGATGGCTGAAATATAAATATGGAGAGGCCTGGCAAATTGATTACATCACACTCCCTCAAACCTGCAACGGCAAGCGCCACGTACTTACAATGGTGGAAGCAACCACCGGATGGCTGGAAACATATCCTGTGCCCCATGCCACCGCCCGGAACACTATCCTGGGCCTTGAAAAGCAAGTCCTATGGCGACATGGCACCCCAGAGAGAATTGAGTCAGACAACGGGACTCATTTCCGAAACAACCTTATAGACACTTGGGCCAAAGAACATGGTATTGAGTGGGTGTATCACATCCCCTATCATGCACCAGCCTCTGGAAAAGTTGAACGATACAATGGACTGTTGAAGACTACACTGAAAGCAATGGGTGCTGGGACATTCAAAAATTGGGATACACATTTGGCAAAGGCCACCTGGTTAGTCAATACCAGGGGATCTGCCAACCGAGCTGGACCTGCCCAATCAAACCTGTTACGCACTGTAGAAGGGGATAAAGTTCCTGTAGTGCACGTAAGAAACGTGCTGGGTAAAACAGTCTGGGCTACTCCTGCCTCAGGAAAAGGCAAACCCATTCGTGGAATTGCTTTTGCTCAGGGACCTGGATGCACTTGGTGGGTAATGCAAAAGAATGGGGAGGTCCGGTGTGTACCTCAAGGGGATTTGATACTGGGTGAGAATAGCCCATGAGTTGAATTGTAGTATGTTAATTATTATATAATACTGTATGTCATCACTACCATGATTGCTATATATCATAGATGAAAATGGTGATTAATTAGAACGTATTGGAAAGAGTGTAACCTGAGCATGACATAAATGGTATGGAATAAGGGGTGGATATCTGGAGGTATATCCCAACTCAAGGAGCTGGGAGGGGACAGCAGCAGGACAGCTGAGCTGAAGTAGCCAGAAGGATATTCCATAACACAGGGCATCGTGCTGAACTATTGCTATGAAGTGCTTGGCCAGGGTGGAATGAGGGCTGCTCCTTGGGAATGGGATAAGCATCAGGAAGAGGTTCTTCACTGAGAGGGTTGTCGCACACTGGAAGAGGCCCACAGGGAAGTAGTGACTGCACCAAGCCTGTTGGAGTTTAAGAAGCGTTTGGACTGTACATTTAGTCACGTTGTTATTTACACGGACCCATATATACATTACTCCGTTTTACGCAGCCAGAAAAGGATTAAATGGCTCAAATGGGCATAAAAGAAATAGATGGGGGTAAATGGGTATTGCCTGATGGACGGGAAATGCTTCCTAAGTCTGCAGCTGTGCGAGTGCTACGGAGGTTTCATGAGAACACCCACTGGGGAGCTCAAGCACTAGTGGATCAATTCGCTACAAAATATATGTGTATTGGAATATACAATGTAGCAAAAGGAGTTGTGCATGATTGTCTTGTCTGTAAGAGAGTGACTGCCCGGCAAATGAGGAAAAGAGTGTTAGGAGGTCGGGAATTAGCGCACCGACCTTTTGCCAGAATTCAATTGGATTTCACAGAACTTCCGAAAGTGGGAAGGTACAAATATTTATTAGTGATTGTAGACCATCTCACGCACTTTGTGGAAGCTTTCCCGACAACGAGAACAACGGCCCAAGCTGTGGTAAAAATACTATTAGAAAACATTATCCCGAGGTACGGGATTGTAGAAACAACTGATTCTGACCGAGGCCCGCACTTTATATCAAAAGTGTCCCAAGAAACTATGAAAGCCTTGGGGACAAGTTGGGAATATCATACTCCGTGGCACGAATGAAGAACGTATTCGTAGAACGAATGAATGGGGAAATTAAAAAGCAACTAACAAAGCTTATGATGGAGAAAAAATCCTCCTGGGTGAAATGTTTACCACTTGCACTACTGAATATTCGAACACAGCTTCAAGCCGATGTCGGAATCTCACCTTTTGAAATACTATACGGTATGCCTTATGATCTAGAGATGCCATCTGATCACCCCCAGATACAGGACATTCAATTAACACCTTATTTAATACAGCTGATGAATAGATGGAGGGAATTACAAGCGAAAGGCTTGGTGGCATAGCGTCCCCCGTTAGATATAGCAATCCATAGAATACAGCCTGGAGATAAGGTTCTAATTAAGACATGGAAAGAAACATCTTTAACACTACGGTGGGAAGGCCCCTATGTTGTTTTACTTACCACAGAGACAGCTATCCGGACGGCTGAGAAGGGGTGGACGCATGCCAGTCGTGTGAAGGGACCAATCCAGACAAGAGAATGGGGAAGCGGTCGCAGGCCCTGATGACTTAAAGCTCACTCTGAAACGGCCTCGATAAGTATAATATATACTGTCACTGTCTATGTATCGTAAAAAGGGGGAGGAGGGGGGCTCTGTGTGATCGGTAACAGGCAAGAGGTTGCAGCTAACCGAGAAACACCCCTGAAGAGCACTACTGCTGCCGAGAAGAACGCGCACCTTGTAGTTTGCCGCAACCGAACTGACAAGCGAGGCAGAGAGTGAAACGGTGGGGAACTGCGTGACCAGGTAAAAAAAAAAAAAAGAAAAAAAAGAAAAAAAACCCTCCGAAAATGGGCCCTATCCACTTTTTGCGATACATAGTAGTAGGTGTAAGTGTTTGCACTGTTCCTGGGTCTGCGCATCCTCATCAACCTTTTATTTGGAGCCTAATTAGATGGGAAGATTACCATGTTGTGCAGCAAATAATTACCGCTGGGGGCCCTAGTTGTAAGGTCTTACTGTGTGACCTTGTGACATGGGGCAAAAATGTACCAAACATATGTTCTGGTCAATTGAGCTTCTATATGTGCCCAAGTTCTAACCCGGGAAGACCGTATTGTAACTATCCACATGAATACTTTTGTGCCTATTGGGGTTGTGAGACTATTGCCACAGACTGGAATCCCGGAGCTGGAGCGGACAAATATTTGAAGGTGGGTACGGGCCACCAGGATGTAACCATAAGGGCGAACTACAGCATTACGCCACCCTCTCCAGGTCAGATTGCAAATTCCTATACATCAATGTAACCCAACCGGGAGGTCAAAGGTGGACCCTAGGACAACGCTGGGGAATTAGGTTGCATGAATCCGGAGCTGATAGGGGAGGGATAATATATAGAAGGAAAGAAGAGATTAAGAACCCCCAACGGGTAGGACCAAACCAAGAACTGTCAGGAAATGTTTTAAGAATTCAACCTACACAAGCTTCTGAAATACGAACTCCAAATAGCCCAAAACCACTGAAGGTCATTAATAAATCAGTAGGCCAAAAATATGAAAAAAATGAAGGGATGACAGAGAATAACATGTGGAAAATCGTGGATGCTAGTTATTATTTATTGAATCAAACAATTCCCAACATCCCTAAACCTTGCTGGTTATGCCTTGATATAAGGCCTCCATATGATGACGCCACTGGGGATCTGGGAGAGGCCACCCGTTCACGTAACCCCAACCCTCCACAATGCAATTGGGGGAGGGATGTAGGAATAACATTGATGGAAGTAACTGGGAATGGCAGGTGTGTAGGTACAATCCCTAGTGAGAAGCTCCATCTATGCAGTATTACGGAGAAGGTTACACCAGGAAGTAAAGAAAGGTGGTTAATTCCCGCAAACAACGCTAGATGGGTCTGCTCATCGATAGGTGTTACCCCTTGTTTATCACTTGAACTCTTTAATGTATCTCAAGATTTCTGTATACAGGTGATAATTGTACCAAGAATTCTATACCATTCTGAAGAGTACGTATATACACGGCACACGGTAGCAGAGAACCACTTAACAAAAAGAGAACCAATCACGGCTATAACATTGGCAACGTTGATAATTCTGGGAGGCACCGGGGTGGGCACTGGAGTTGCCTCTCTGGTCAGACAAAGTCAGGAGTTCACCTCCCTACGTGTGGCTGTAGATGAAGACTTAGCTCGAGTTGAACAGTCAATTACTGCCCTGGACAAATCGGCAAGGTCATTATCGGAAGTTGTTTTGCAAAATCGTAGAGGATTAGATCTGGTGTATTTACAACACGGTGGATTATGTGCCGCCTTGAAAGAAGAATGCTGTGTATATGCAAACCACACTGGAGTAGTGAGGGATACAATGATGAAGCTCAGAGAAGGATTAGAAAAAAGAAAGCGAGAAAATGAGGCTAAGCAGAATTGATACGACTCTTGGTTTAATTATTCACCCTGGCTTACAACTTTACTGTCGACAATAGCGGGACCTTTGTTGTTATTAATGTTGAGTCTAACTTTTGGACCATGTATTCTGAATCGAGTAATCGCGATTGTAAAAAACCGTTTAGAGGCAGCACATTTGATGCATATCAGTGCCAAATATGAACCCATAACCACGAGTGAGGATGCTGAAACTCTAACGCTCAGCAGACAGGCATACCAGGAATTAAGGAACAAAATAAGTAAGTAAAAGAAAAAGGAGGGATTGTGGTGTATGAAGCATGTTTGTTCATTATTTCCCATGGCTATATTAAGAAGGAACAAAGGGAGTCGCCAGGTGGCTGTAAGGACCTTGAGGCTCCCTGCCTGTTGCTGTCTCGGACGGAAAGTTGAGAGAACTTTGTGTAAATACTATAACTGCAAAATTGATAACCCACTGTCCTATCTTAAGACAAACCAACATGACCGGTTAAGGAGGGAAAAACACCACATACCAAGCGGAGGAAGACTACGGCCTTCATCCGTGCGACCACCAGAGGGACAGGAGACGACCCCCTAGCAACAGTCGACGCAGCCGCAGTACCAGGAAGGGGGGCTACGTAATTTATAACAACGTGGTCGGAATTTGGAGGTAGACCTGTGTGGTGCCAGGAGTTGGACTCGATGATCCTTATGGGTCCCTTCCAACTCAGGATATTCTGTGATTCAGTGATTCTATGCCACCAGAACTGGGCAGCGTCCAGGCACCGACTGCCAAGTGTAATTGTGGAGGACGCTGGCTTCCTTAAGCATGAGGCTTAGTAGTTGAGTCCATGCAGCCCAGTTTCCCTCCATTCGGACTCTCCTTCGTGCAAATTCACCCAGTGACAGGGAGCGACCTGGAAGCTTCGCAGCATCTGTATGCAGATGCTGTATACAAGGAAAGCATAACCCTGACAAGCAATGGAAACAGCAAACGCTGTGTGCAAAACCGCTCTTCTGCTCTCTTCACGACTTTGAGAGCTATTGTGTCAAGGATCTCTCCCATGGTTTAGGAATGGGTTCTCTTTTTAAAGTCTGCTTTGCGCAGAGACTGCTGCTGTACTTGCCATCGTGTGTGTAAGCAGAGGCTACAACTTTCAACCCTACTCCAGCCAGGGATGGGTTTGCCACTTCACTCTGTGGGTATTTCTTCTTCCTCTGGACAGCCCTAATCTTCCCCCGATGTTGTGCTTAGGTTTTGAGATTTCTGTCCTCAAGAAGAGCTTTCTATTTCTTGCCTTGACCTAGTGTTCAGTGCATTTTTTCCTTTGGCCTAGAGAAGAACATTTTCAAATTAACCTCCAATTCTTCTGGTTCAGCCACAAAGGTTCCTTTGCTTCAGTCTTGGTCCCCATATGCAATGTGGAGGAAAGACGCTTCTCCTTCCGTATAGCCATTCCTAAATTTTTATTTCTCCTTTCCCTTTCCCTTTCCCTTTCCCTTTCCCTTTCCCTTTCCCTTTCCCTTTCCCTTTCCCTTTCCCTTTCCCTTTCCCTTTCCCTTTCCCTTTCCCTTTCCCTTTCCCTTTCCCTTTCCCTTTCCCTTTCCCTTTTGCCTTTTCACTTTCCCCTTTCCCGTTTCCTTTTTAAATGCAGCTTGCTTAAGGATCGAGATGTAAGACTAGGGGCTGCAAGAGAGCATTTGTCAGCAATGTTGCCCTTCTACATTCAACAGAGAAAGCAGTGGATGGGAGCAGATTTGCATCTGTTGTGTACAAAATGCTTCACACAGGGACGTTGCAAAAGGCCAAAGGGATATTGCATAACACAGGGCATGGTGCTGAATTATTACTAGGAACTGCTAGGCCAGGCTGGTATGAGGGCTGCTACTTGGGGATGGGATGGACATCTGTCAGCAGCTGGTCAGCGGTTGCACTTTGCCTCGCTTACCTTCCCTATTCTTTTATTCCTGTTCTTCTTATGAACATGAATATGATTTTCTCTTTATTATTATTATTATTATTATTATTTTATGATTTTTCAACTCCCCCCAATCAATTGGGAGGAAAAAATGGTAAAAATATGGTGAAAAGTATTCTGGGAGTTCTTAATATCACCTGAAGGACAATGCAGTCATTGATCACAGCCAACACAGGTTCACGAGGGGAAAGTGCTGCTTAACGCACTTGATTTCCTTTTCGGAAGTGCTCAACCGTCTAGTTGGCCAAGGGAAGCCAGCTGATGGCACCTGTTTGGATTTCAGCACAGCTTCAATATTGTTTCTCACTGTCTCCTTCTGGACAAATTGAGCAGCACACAGCTAGAGCAATGCATAATGCCATGGGTGAACAAGTGGCTGACGGGTCGCGCTCCAAGGGTTATCGTAAATGGGGTTGCATCGGGCTGGCGGCCAGTCACTAGGGGGCTTCTGCAGGCCTCCATTTTAGGGCCAGTTCTCTTCAATGTTGTCCTAACTGACTTGCACGCAGGACTCGAGGGCGTCTTGTGTTGATTTAGGCACGATGCTAAATTGGGAGGAGCGTCTGACTCCATGGAGGGGAGGAAGGCCTTGCAGAGAGATCCTGACAAATCAGAGAACTGGGCAATCCCCAACAAGATGAGGTTTAGCGAGAGCGAGTGAGGGATTGCGCACCTGGCAACGGGCAACCCTGGCTGTCCGGACAGTCTGGGGGGAGGAGAGGCTGGAGCGCAGCCCTGCAGAGAGGGCTCTGGGGCTTTTGGTCGACGGCAAGTTGAACGTGAGTCAGCCGTGGGCCCTGGCAGGCAGGAGGGGCAACGGCATCGTGGGGTGCCTCCAGCACAGCATCGCTAGCCGGTCGCGGGCAGGGATTGCTGTGCTCTGCTCTGCGCTCTTTCAGCATCAGCTCGAGTCCTGTGTGCACTTTTGGGCACGGCACTATCAGAAGGCCATAAACCTCTTAGAGAGAGAGCATCCAAAGGAGGGCTTCAAAGTGGTGAAGGGTCTGGAGGGCAGGACAGATGAGGAGCGGCTGAGGTGCCTGCGTTTGTTCAGCCTGCAGGAGACTGAGGAGAGGCCTGATGGCGACCTGCAGCTTCCTCACGAGGGGAGCGGAGGGCCCGGCGTTAAGCTCTGCTCTCTGGGGACGGTGACAAAAGTGGAGGGAATGGCATGGAGCTGTGACAGGGGAGGCTCTGCCTGGAGGTGAGGACAAGATCTTTCACTGACACGGGGCTTGGCCACTGAACCAGGCCTCCCAGTGAAGTGGTCAGAGCAGCAAGCCTGCTGGAGTTCACAAAACGTCTGGGCAATGCTTTCAGACACGTACTTTAGTTTTTGGGCGTCACCCAGAGCCATGGGCTCTGAGGTCACCCAGAGCGATGGGCTCTGAGGTCACCCAGCAATGGACTCTGTGACCTCACGGCCCTCGCTGCTCATATTGGGGCGCAGGCAGAGCCCGCCCCAGCCTGGCTCGTGCCTGGATTCCTGCTGAGCGTTTGTGCGAGGCTTGGAGCGCCGAGCAAGGATTTGTTGGAGCTGTGCTGTGGGGCCGTCGGCAGCTGTTCTCAGTGCCCGTCCCCGCAGGCAGTGCCTGTGTTTCCCCGGCCCTGCCTGGCTCAGGCAGCCGGGGCCCTGTGAGGAGCACTTGCAGCAGCGCAGGTGAGCTGTGTGGGGCCACGTGCCCCGGGGCGGCCCGCGGGGGACGTGGGACCACCCAGCCGTGGGGCTGGGGCCGGGGGGTTTCCTGCTGAGGGGCCGGGGCACAGCCAGTGACCTTCTCTCTTCCTCGCAGCGTGCGCGATACCCGCTTCTGCAGTGCCGGTGCAGGGGAGCAGCTCGTCACCATCAGCTCTCCCCAGCGCACCTTAGCGTGAAGATCATGGCCACAGAGGAGGCGTGGACGTGTCCCGTCTGCCGGGAGGGGCGAAAGGATGTGGCCTACGCGACACCATGTAACCACCGGTTCTGCCTGGGCTGCATCCAGCGCTGGGCAAAGCTGAAGGCGAGCTGCCCACTCTGCAGGACGGGCATGAGGACCATCAAGGTTTCCGTGCGGGGAGAGGAGGACTACTTGGAATGCATCGTCTCCCCTCCCGCAGTGCCCGTACCTGTTGGCTTCCAGGCAGGCAGCGCCACCGCCCCCCACAGCCCTGCAGCGCCGGCTGCGTCCTCTGTGCCAGCCGAGGAGAGGGATGCGGAGCCCGATCCCCGCGCTGCTGTGGGCGGCCTCCTGCCCGAGGACTGGGCCGTGCTGTTCAGGGAGCGCAGGGACATCCTCGACCCTGTGCTGCCCTGGCTGCGCCGCGAGCTCTCAGCCATCTATGGGACACGCTGGTGGCAGGCGAGAGCTGCAGAGAGCTTCCTCCTGCACTCCCTGTGTGTGATGGGGCTGGACAGGGACGCCATCATTCAGCACACACAGCCCGCCTTGGGGCCCCTCACCGTGCCGCTCATCGACGGGCTCGTCGGCACCATCGTGGGCCTCTGCGGAGAGGAGGCACGGAGGCTACTGGGCCTCGAGAGTGGCCACACTGCTGGGGTACAGGAGGACAGCCCTGCAGGTGCTTCTGGTCCCACTGCCTCCATGCAGGGAACCATCAGCACCAGCCCCGCGCCCTCCAACAGCAACGCAGGCCCTGACATGGAGGAGCTGCCCAGCACATCCAGCGCTTTCCAGCATGGGGGTCCTGGCGAAGTCCCAGCTGCAGCCAACCCCCAGGAGCAGGAAGAGCCCCGTGAAGAGCTGGGGCAGGAGGCAGCAGCAGGTCCCTCTGCCCGGGCCTGCAGGCGCAGACCCTCCACTCCTCACCGCTCGACTCGGGGGTCCCGGCGCCCCAGGAAGCGCACCCAGGCAGGCAGTGCCCAAGACTCTGCCCAGCCCTGCAAGAGGCCGCCCCCCCGGCGCTTCTAGCAGGGCTCCTGGTGATCTTAAATCAAAGAACAATAAAATATATGGCTACACCGCAGAAAATGTCTTAGTGTGATTCAAACCAGAGCTGCCACAGCCCCGTGCATGCTGCTGCCTTCCCTCCCTTTTCCTGGTGCCGTCCCCGTGCCCTGCTGGCCCCCACTGTCCCTCACACCCACGAAGGAAAGCGCCTCATACTTGCAATGGTAGAAGCAACCTTGGGATGACCGGAAACATATCCTTTGTCCCATGCCACTGCCAGGAACACAATCATGGGCTTTGAAAAACAAGTGTAACTGCTAAACAACTCCTAACCATTACAAACAATTCTTGCTTGGTCTGATTCATAAAAATAAAGGTTAAGAATATTATTGGAGTGTAAAATGTGGTGTTTTTTGTTGTGGGCTTTTATTTTATTTTTTGTTTTGTACAAAGAGTATCAGTTGAAAGCACATAGTAACACTTACAGGTGCTTGGAGTACATTTCTGGATGCGCGAGGACCACAGACACCGAGTGGAAAGGCCTACGGCAATTTCCCAAAGCTTTTGAAGAATCCTGCTGCCAAGTTGCTTGCTTGCTCCCAAGCCTCTAAACATGCCAGAGTTACTTTGTTCATTACACTGTTTCACTGTGAAGCAGCAGGTTGATTCAAACATTCTCCCTCCGACCCAGAAGACCTTCAGTGGTCTGGTGCCTGCAAACCTGCACAAGATGCAAACCTGCATAAGATATTTTCTACCAAAGTTCCAAGTAACTTCAAATTTTTATTATTATTATTATTATTTTTCTTTTTACACTACACTTCTGGAACATTTTGCCAATTTGCAGTCCGCTCACTCATGTTATGACTTTTTTACACCTGGCTGCTGCTCTGGAAGGCTGCAGCACGTGCCGGCCCATTGCTGGTATAATTACATTCTGATTACTGCAGTTATAACAGCTTCAAACACTTTAGTGTGTCTTAAGAAAAAAAAAAGAAAAAAAAAAAAGACAAATCCTTAACGTGGAGTGTAAAGAAAACACTCCCTGCTTTTTAAAAGGAAGTACCACTGCCAGAAGGCACTTGCTGCTCACACTCTTTTAGCACGCGGTGGTTAAGCGGAGTCGCAGCACACCGCCAGCCCTCCTGCCTCTGTCACGCTGCTCAGCAAGAATGCTCTCGCTGCTTAATGGCTTGGGTTTTTTGTAGGATAAAAAAGGAAGCGTGTGTTCACTATCATAAAGTGCATTTCGAGTTAGTTTAACAGCCCAGTGGATCAGTTACCACTTGAGAGGTGACACGGTGTAGACAAGATTAGGAGTACTTTATTTAAGTGCCAGCCTTAGATCCTGCAGCTTGATGAGTCTGTTGTCTGCTGTCCCCTCATTTGGAGCAGCGTGTATTTCATGGAACAGAAGTTTATATACCTACATGTGTGTGGGTGGGTGTGTGCATATGTGTGTGTGGCTCACCTGTGGGGACCAATATATGAAAATAATTACTCTCATGTCTAGGTAAAATAATTTGCTCATCATTTCAAAATATGATAGATAGGTTGGGGATTGAAATCCAGAAAACGCAAGGTTGTTGGTGTAAGATGGGCATCGTCAGGAGTAGTCAGCATGGATTCAGCACGGGGAAGTCATCCCAGACGGACCTGATGAGCTTCCAAGATGACGTGACCAGCCCAATGGCTGAGAGGGCAGTGGGCATTGTCTTTGTGACTATGGTAAGGCGTTTGTCCCACGTAAGGTCCTCATGGAGTAGCTTTTGATGTATGGCTGGATGAGCGGACATTGAGATGGATCGAAAACTGGCTGAGCGGCTGGACACGGAGGGTTGTGGTCAGTGGTGCAAGGCCTGGTGGGAGGCCAGTAACAAGTGGAGTACCCCAGGAGCTGATACTGGGTCTGGTCCTGTTTAACACCTTCCTTAACGATCTGGACAATGGGTAGATTGCACCCTCGATAAATTTGCAGATGACAGAGAACTGAGGCTGTGGCTGACCCACCAGAGGGCCGCGCTGCCATCCAGGTGGGCTCAGCAGGCCGGAGAGGCGGGCTGGCAGGAGCAAAGTGTCTCCAGCAGGCTGAGGAAGCTGATCCTCCTCCTCCGCTCAGCACCGGTGAGGCTGCACCTGGAGCAACGTGTCCAGCTCTGGGCTGCGCAGTACAAGGCAGACCCAAACATACTGGGAAGACTCCAACAGACAGCAAGTTGATCAAGGGATGGGAGGAAAGGCTGAGAGAGCTGGGACTGCTCGGCCTGGAGAAGGGGAGGCTCAGGGGGATCTCATCAGCGTCCATAAATACCTGAAGGGAGGGTGCAAAGAGGACGGAGCCAGGCTCTTGCCAGTGGTGCGCAAGGACAAGGCAAGAGGCAGTGAGCACAAACTGGAGCACGGGAAGCTCCCTCTGAGCACCAGGCAGCACTTCTGTGCTGTGCGGGTGGCTGAGCACTGGCACAGGCTGCCCAGAGGCTGTGGGGTCTCCTCGCTACGGATCTTCAAAACCTGCCTGGACACGGGCCTGGGCACCTGGCTCTGGAGCAGGGGTGGGACCAGATGAGCTCCTGAGGGCCCTGCCAGCCTCAGCCATTCTGTGATTCCGTGGTCACAAATGCCCCAACCGGGCAAACAGTTAAGGCAGAAACTTGCCTTATTAATCCGCCGATCATGAGATGAAAATCCACGTAGCAGAAAAAAAGGCTATTTTAAAAGTTAAAAATAAAGAGAACGTATTGTAATGACGTTTGTTCTCATTGTTCCCTTCACACGGTTTGTTACATTCTCTCTACATAGGTCCTAGGATTGCAGATTTTCCCATGTTTATTGGTATAAGAAATATCTCAATAATTTTCTCAGACAGGGTCTTCTGGGAAGCTAATTTATTCATTTATTCACAATTGCAATGCTGTGTGTCCTGCGAACAGGGGTGCACAGTAACAGTATATCATTACCTTATATCCCCTGTTACCCGATGTTTAATTCCTCCCCTTTCCTCACTGGCTGAGTACTACAGGCCCACAACCTACACTTGTAACTACGCCCTCTATATACAGTTTTATTTGACTAAACTTTAATTTCTTTGTTGTTGTTTTTTGTTTGTTTGTTTTGGAAATGGAAGGGCCCAAGATTTTGTAGCTTCTTGTTCTTGCCGATTCTGCAAGTGTTTGTCTCGTTTTCCTTAGCCATTGTTCTTATCCTGGGACAGTCTCGTTCTCTGGAGATAATCCGGGGAACTATAGGCCTGTTAGCTTGACCTCAGTGCCAGGGAAGCTCATGGAGCAGATTATCTTGAATGTCATCACGCGGCACTTGCAGGGCAAGCACGCAATCAGGCCCAGTCAGCATGGGTTTATGAAAGACAGGTCCTGCTTGACGAACCTGATCTCCTTCTATGACAAAGTGACGCGCTTGGTGGATGAGGGGAAGGCTGTGGATGTGATCTACCTTGACCTCAGTAAGGCTTTTGACACAGTTCCCCACAACATTCTCCTCAAGAAACTGGCTGCTCGGGGCTTGGACTGGCGTACGCTTTGTTGGGTTAGAAACTGGCTGGATGGCCGGGCCCAGAGAGCTGTGGTGAATGGAGTCAAATCCGGTTCGAGGCCGGTTACTAGTGGAGTCCCCCAGGGCTCGGTACTGGGGCCGGTCCTCTTTAATATCTTTATCGATGATCTGGATGAGGGCGTCCAGTGCACCCTCAGTAAGTTTGCAGATGACACCAAGTTAGGTGCGTGTGTCGATCTGCTCGAGGGCAGGAAGGCTCTGCAGGATGATCTGGATAGGCTGGAGCGATGGGCTGAGGTCAACTGTATGAAGTTCAACAAGGCCAAGTGCCGGGTCCTGCACCTGGGGCGCAACAACCCCAAGCAGAACTACAGGCTGGGAGATGAGTGGCTGGAAAGCTGCCTGGCCGAGAAGGACCTGGGAGTATTGGTTGATAGTTGGCTGAATATGAGCCAGCAGTGTGCTCAGGTGGCCAAGAAGGCCAACAGCATCCTGGCCTGTATAAGAAGCAGTGTGGCCAGCAGGTCGAGGGAAGTGATTGTGCCCCTGTACTCGGCTCTGGTGAGGCCGCACCTTGAGTACTGTGTTCAGTTTTGGGCCCCTCGCTACAGGAAGGACGTGGACGTGCTCGAGAGAGTCCAGAGAAGGGCAACCAAGCTGGTGAGGGGTCTGGAGAACAAGTCTTACGAGGAGCGGCTGAGGGAGCTGGGCTTGTTCAGCCTGGAGAAGAGGAGGCTCAGGGGCGACCTTATCGCTCTCTACAGTTACCTTAAAGGAGGCTGTAGAGAGGTGGGTGTTGGTCTGTTCTCCTACGTGCCTGGTGACAGGACGAGGGGGAATGGGCGAAAGTTGCAACAGGGGAGTTTTAGGTTGGATGTTAGGAAGTACTTCTTTACCGAAAGGGTTATTAAGCATTGGAACGGGCTGCCCAGGGAGGTGGTGGAGTCACCATCCCTGGAGGTCTTTAAAAGACGTTTAGATGTAGAGCTTAGCGATATGGTTTAGTGGAGTACTTAGTGTTAGGTCGGAGGTTGGACTCGATGATCTTGAGGTCTCTTCCAACCTAGAAATCTGTGATACTGTGATACTGTGAGCTGGGGTTGTTTAGCCTCGAGAAGAGGAGGCTCAGGGGAGACCTCATCGCTCTCTATAGGTACCTTAAAGGAGGCTGTAGAGAGGTGGGGGTTGGTCTGTTCTCCTACGTGCCTGGTGACAGGACGAGGGGGAATGGGCTAAAGTTGCGCCAGGGGAGGTTTAGGTTGGATGTTAGGAAGAACTTCTTCTTTACCGAAAGGGTTGTTAGGCATTGGAATGGACTGCCCAGGGGGGTGATTGAGTCACCATCCCTGGAGGTCTTTAAAAGACGTTTAGATGTAGCCCTTAGTGATACGGTTTAGTGTAGGACTTGTTAGTGTTAGGGCTGAGGTTGGACTAGATGATCTTGGAGGTCTCTTCCAACCTAGACGATTCTGTGATTCTGTGAAAACCCGCCCGGCTGCCACCCAGCACAACGTGATGTCTCCCCATGCTGAGGTCACCCAGCGATGGGCTCTGAGGTCACCCAGCAATGGACTCTGTGACCTCACGGCCCTCGCTGCTCATATTGGGGCGCAGGCAGAGCCCGTCCCAGCCTGGCTCGTGCCTGGATTCCTGCTGAGCGTTTGTGCGAGGCTTGGAGCGCCGAGCAAGGATTTGTTGGAGCTGTGCTGTGGGGCCGTCGGCAGCTGTTCTCAGTGCCCGTCCCCGCAGGCAGTGCCTGTGTTTCCCCGGCCCTGCCTGGCTCAGGCAGCCGGGGCCCTGTGAGGAGCACTTGCAGCAGCACAGGTGAGCTGTGTGGGGCCACGTGCCCCGGGGCGGCCCGCGGGGGACGTGGGACCACCCAGCCGTGGGGCTGGGGCCGGGGGGTTTCCTGCTGAGGGGCCGGGGCACAGCCAGTGACCTTCTCTCTTCCTCGCAGCGTGCGCGATACCCGCTTCTGCAGTGCCGGTGCAGGGGAGCAGCTCGTCACCACCAGCTCTCCCCAGCGCACCTTAGCGTGAAGACCATGGCCACAGAGGAGGCGTGGACGTGTCCCGTCTGCCGGGAGGGGCGAAAGGATGTGGCCTACGCGACACCATGTAACCACCGGTTCTGCCTGGGCTGCATCCAGCGCTGGGCAAAGCTGAAGGCCAGCTGCCCACTCTGCAGGACGGGCATGAGAAGCATCAAGGTTTCCGTGCGGGGAGAGGAGGACTACTTGGAATGCATCGTCTCCCCTCCCGCAGTGCCCGTACCTGTTGGCTTCCAGGCAGGCAGCGCCACTGCCCCCCACAGCCCTGCAGCGCCGGCTGCGTCCTCTGTGCCAGCCGAGGAGAGGGATGCGGAGCCCGATCCCCGCGCTGCTGTGGGCGGCCTCCTGCCCGAGGACTGGGCCGTGCTGTTCAGGGAGCGCAGGGACATCCTCGACCCTGTGCTGCCCTGGCTGCGCCGCGAGCTCTCAGCCATCTATGGGACACGCTGGTGGCAGGCGAGAGCTGCAGAGAGCTTCCTCCTGCACTCCCTGTGTGTGATGGGGCTGGACAGGGACGCCATCATTCAGCACACACAGCCCGCCTTGGGGCCCCTCACCGTGCCGCTCATCGATGGGCTCGTCGGCACCATCGTGGGCCTCTGCGGCGAGGAGGCACGGAGGCTACTGGGCCTCGAGAGTGGCCACACTGCTGGGGTACAGGAGGACAGCCCTGCAGGTGCTTCTGGTCCCACTGCCTCCATGCAGGGAACCATCAGCACCAGCCCCGCGCCCTCCAACAGCAACGCAGGCCCTGACATGGGGGAGCTGCCCAGCACATCCAGCGCTTTCCGGCATGGGGGTCCTGGCGAAGTCCCAGCTGCAGCCAACCCCCAGGAGCAGGAAGAGCCCCGTGAAGAGCTGGGGCAGGAGGCAGCAGCAGGTCCCTCTGCCCGGGCCTGCAGGCGCAGACCCTCCACTCCTCACCACTCGACTCGGGGGTCCCGGCGCCCCAGGAAGCGCACCCGGGCAGGCAGTGCCCAAGACTCTGCCCAGCCCTGCAAGAGGCCGCCCCCCCGGCGCTTCTAGCAGGGCTCTTGTAGTTTATGAAATAAAGAACAATAAAATAGATTGAATATACCACAGAAAAAGTCTCGGTGTGATTCAAACCAGAGCTGGCACAGCCCCGTGCATGCTGCTGCCTTCCCTCCCTTTTCCTGGTGCCGTCCCCGTGCCCTGCTGGCCCCCACTGTCCCTTTGGTCATGGCTGATTAATGTGCTTTGAAATGCCATTGCTTTATCATAGCAGAACCTCAGCTCAAACAATGTTCTAAAACTCTTTTCCAGCAGCTGTTCTAGTAACTCACACTGCAGTACATTTCCAGCTGCATTTTATTCTTTTGATATAAATCAGCATTTGACCTATTAGACTGGTAGCCCTTGAAAGCGTCCAGAAGCAGTCTGTGTGGCTTAATGTCACTCGGCAATACGGTCAGATAGCACAGGCATCTGAAGGCTGCCCTGAGGAGGAGCAGAGGGCAGGCACAAGCCTCGCCTATCCACAGTCTGGGGCTGCTTTGGCTAAGTTGGTCAAAGCAACACGTGGGCATTTTGATTTCAGTTTAAGGATGGTTAGATTTAGATTTATTCTTCATTGACCTAATCCAAGCCCCAGTTAAGTGTTTCAAACGGAAACAAGAAAGGCCAGAGAGGAATTTGCCCTGTTTGAACAAACTAGCCTGATTCCTCACAAGTTTTCTGGAGTGCCAAGTGCCTCTCCCGTTGAGGTGACCTGTGATCTAGAAATATGTTGAAATACAAAACACTAGTCACAAGGTCATATCAGAAATTAACTGAAGAAAACTGTTAAATGAAAAGAGAAAAGTGAAAAGTGTACAGCAGTTCAAAGGTGAGGTGGTATGGCTTGCCTTCTATATTGATTTTGTTTCCTGCTTCGCAACAGGACTTCATGACAGTTATATAAAAAAAATACAGAGAAACCTCTTGCTGTTGTAAAAAAAAAAAAAAAACAACAAAAAAAAAACCTGAACTAAAGAGGTAAAAAAATGCAAAATTCTTTGGGATAACTTCATCTAGAAAGAACACTAATATCGGTCTTAGGTGGAAATGCTACTAAATAGAAAGATTCAAGTGGCAAAATACAAAACCAAAGCAACTGGAATCTAAGTGGAAACACATTCTTGTGGTTGAAATGTCTTTGTCTCTAGTTTGTTTAAATAAACCTTCATCCAGAGGCCAGTTCAAATACAGCAGAGACAACAGAAGACAGAAGAAAAAGAAGATGGGGAGATGGGAAACAGCTTAGAAAAACGGGCAGTCCATAATGGCCTATTTCAGAGAAGAGGGTTTAGTAAACACTATCTACATTTTCAAGATGAAACAAGTGTTTATTTTATTTTGGTAACCTTTTTTATCTCCCTTTCTAATGATACTCTCTTGAGTGTGCTCCCCAGAAAGCATGATTTTACCTGTGGATAGACACCATCATCCTGGAAGATGCTTAATGGTTTCAGCTGTCACTGGAGTTAACTTTAGCTTGTTGGGAGTTAAATACCCTTTGCAAATATGATCAGCCTCTTGGCTCTGCATGGCTCTCTCTCCTGTCTCAACAAAACCATCCCACCACCTTGTGCTCTGCCTGAATTGTGTTTTCTTGGGGAACAGTCTCAAAGATTGCTCTTCTCTGGACTCATCAGAGGCAGCTAAGGAAATCACACGTATTTTGTCCAAAGGAGAAAGAAATATCTAAGATTATTTGGCATGAGAAAGATTGTACAGGGAAGATTGTTTTTAAGAAATCATAGAATGGTTTGGGTTGGAAGAGACCTTATAGACCACCCACTTCCCACCCCACTTCCATGGGCAGGTGTCCTGGTTCCAGTTAGGACAGACTTAATTTTTCCTCATAGTAGCTGGTAGGGTGCTATGTTTTGGATTAGGATGAGAAAAGCGCTGATAACATGCTGATGTTTTAATTGTTGCAGAACAGTGTTTACACCAGGCCAAGGTGTAAAGCTGCTCCTGCAGCCGCTCCAGATCCAGCTCCTGCAGCCGCTCCAGTTCCAGCTCCTGCAGCCACTCCAGCCCCTGCAGCAGCTCCGGCTCCTGCAGCTGCTCCCACTCCTGTGTCTGGGTCAGAGAAACGAGCTGTAGCAGTGCAAGTTGCCCCTGTAGACAAGGTGAAAAAATGGTATAGAGGCTCAGGTCGTTTAGAACGCAGACAGTCTTCTGCTAAGTCTGGGCATAGAGAAGACGAGGCTGGGCCATCAAAGGTGCAGGAGACTGAAGATGAGGATGGGGATGTCGAAAAATCAACAGTAACTACCCGGACTCTATACCAGCGTGAGCTACGAGATGTGCGAAAAGATTTTGGTCGCTGTATAGGTGAGCAGCTTATCACCTGGCTGCTCCGGTGCTGGGACACCGGAGCCAATTATGTGGAATTAGAGGGCAGGGAAGCCAGGCGGCTGGGATCCCTTGCTAGGGACGCATGCATTGACAAAGCAATTGGAGATGGAGCACGATCTCACAGCCTCTGGAGGCGTCTCCTGTCAGCTGTGCAGGAAAGGTATCCCTTCAAGGAAGAACTTGTATGTCTACCAGGCAAATGGACCACCATGGAGAAGGGAATTCAGTACCTGAGGGAATTGGCCGTACGGGAAGTAATTTATAAGGACCTAGACGACGCACAAACATCCGCAGATCCAGATGAAGTCCAGTGTACACGACCCATGTGGCGGAAGTTTGTACGGAGTGCACCATGATCATATGCCAGCTCATTGGCAATACTAACCTGGAAAGAGGAGGAGAATCCCCCAGTGAATGAAGTGACTAAAATACTGCGGCAGTACGAAGGAAATCTCTCCTCTTCCCTACAGGCCTGTGTCTCGGCTGTGGAGAAACTCTCTGAAGAGGTCCACCAACTTAAAGAGAATTTATCTTCCCCTCCACCTGAACGAACCAGTGTCCACCAGCTAAAAGAGAATACTTTGGAGAAACTTTCTGAAAAGATCCACCAACTTGAAGAGAGATTATTTTCCTCCCCACCTGTACAAACCAGTGTCTCAGCTATTAGGGGTAAACGTTCATCTATGCAAGGAAGACAATATGGTGGGCACACACACCGCGCCACCCTGTGCTTTTACCTACGTGACCTTGGAGAGGACATGAGAAAATGGGATGGAAAATCTACTGCGACCCTAGAGGCACGGGTACGTGAATTGCAAAAGAAAACAATTGGGAAAAAGGGGTTCTCTGAAAAGTTTGCTGCTCCAACTTCCAGCAGGCAGTCCTTTAAACACAGAGACGAAGATTCTGACCAGGACTAGAGGGGCCCTGCCTCCAGCCAGGGGGAGGAAAGGGACAATCGAGTTTATTGGACTGTGTGGATTCGATGGCCTGGCACGTCAGACGCACAGAAGTATAAGGCTTTGGTAGACACCGGTGCACAATGTACTCTAATGCCATCAAGCTATAAAGGGCCAGAGCCCATCTGTATTTATGGTGTGACGGGGGGATCCCAGCAGTTAACTGTATTGGAGGCTGAAGTGAGTCTAACCGGTAATGAGTGGCAAAAGCACCGTATTGTGACTGGCCCAGATGCTCCGTGCATCCTTGGCATAGACTATCTTAGAAGAGGATATTTCAAGGTCCCAAAAGGGTTCCGCTGGGCTTTTGGCATAGCTGCCTTGGAGACAGAGGACATTAAACAGTTGTCTACCTTGCCTGGTCTCTCAGAGGACCCTTCTGTTGTGGGGTTGCTGAGGGTTGAAGAACAGCAAGTGTCGATCGCTACCACGACTGTGCACCGGCGGCAATATCGCACCAACCGAGACTCCCTGAGTCCCATCCATAAGCTAATTCGTCAACTGGAGAGCCAAGGAGTGATCAGCAAGACTCATTCACCTTTTAATAGTCCCATATGGCCAGTGCGAAAGTCTAATGGTGAGTGGAGACTAACAGTGGACTATCGTGGCCTGAACGAAGTCACGCCACCACTGAGTGCTGCAGTGCCGGACATGCTAGAACTCCAGTATGAACTGGAATCAAAGGCAGCCAAGTGGTATGCCACAATTGATATCGCTAATGCATTTTTCTCCATCCCTCTAGCAGCACAGTGCAGGCCACAGTTTGCTTTCACTTGGAGGGGAGTCCAATATACTTGGAATCGGCTGCCCCAGGGGTGGAAACACAGCCCTACCATTTGCCATGGACTGATCCAGTCTGCGCTGGAGCAGGGGGAAGCTCCTGAACACCTGCAGTACATCGATGACATCATTGTGTGGGGTGACACTGCAGAAGAAGTTTTTGAGAAAGGGAAGGAAATAGTCCAAATCCTTCTGAAGGCCGGTTTTGCCATAAAACAGAATAAAGTTAAAGGACCTGCACGAGAGATCCCGTTTTTAGGAATAAAATGGCAAGATGGACATCGTCAAATCCCAATGGATGTGATCAACAAAATAACAGCTATGTCTCCACCAACTAGCAAAAAAGAAACACAAACTTTCCTAGGTGTCGTGGGGTTTTGGAGAATGCATATTCCAAATTACAGTCTGATTGTAAACCCGCTCTACCAAGTAACCCGTAAGAAGAATGCTTTTGAATGGGGCCCTGAGCAACGACAAGCCTTTGAACAAATTAAGCAGGAAATAGTTCATGCAGTAGCCCTCGGGCCAGTCCGAACAGGACCAGATGTAAAGAATGTGCTCTACACCGCAGCCGGGGAGAATGGTCCCACCTGGAGCCTCTGGCAGAAAGAACCTGGGGAAGCTCGAGGTCGACCCCTGGGGTTTTGGAGTCGGGGATACAGAGGATCTGAAGCCCGCTATACTCCAACTGCAAAGGAGATATTGGCAGCATATGAAGGAGTTCGATCTGCTTCGGAAGTGGTCGGTACTGAAGCGCAGCTCCTCCTGGCACCCCGACTGCCGGTACTAGGCTGGATGTTCAAAGGAAGGGTCCCCTCTACACATCATGCAACTGATGCTACATGGAGAAAGTGGGTTGCACTGATTACTCAGCGGGCTTGAATAGGAAACCCCAGTCGCCCAGGAATCTTGGAGGTGATTATGGACTGGCCAGAAGGCAAATACTTTGGGATATCATCAGAGGAGGAGGTGGTCTGTGCTGAAGAAGCCCCACTGTACAACAAGCTACCGGAAAATGAGAAGAAATATGCCTTGTTCACTGATGGGTCCTGTCGTATTGTGGGAAAGCATCGGAGATGGAAAGCTGCTGTATGGAGTCCTACACGGCGAGTTGCAGAAGCTGCTGAGGGAGAAGGTGAATCGAGTCAGTTTGCAGAAGTGAAAGCCATTCAGCTGGCTTTAGATATTGCTGAACGAGAAAAGTGGCCAGTTCTCTATCTCTATACTGATTCATGGATGGTAGCAAATGCCCTGTGGGGGTGGTTACAGCAATGGAAGCAGAACAACTGGCAGCGCAGGGGCAAGCCCATCTGGGCTGCGGCATTGTGGCAAGAAATTGCTGCCCGGGTAGAGAACCTGGTTGTAAAGGTACGCCATGTAGATGCTCATGTGCCCAAGAATCGGGCTACTGAAGAACATCAAAACAACCAGCAGGTGGATCAGGCTGCTAAGATCGAAGTGGCTCACGTGGACCTGGACTGGCAACATAAAGGTGAATTATTTATAGCCCGATGGGCCCATGACACCTCAGGCCATCAAGGTAGAGATGCAACATAGAGATGGGCTCGTGATCGAGGGGTGGACCTGACCATGGACACTATAGCACAGGTTATTCATGATTGTGAAACACGTGCTGCAATCAAGCAAGCCAAACGGTCAAAACCTCTTTGGTATGGAGGACGATGGCTGAAATATAAATATGGAGAGGCCTGGCAAATTGATTACATCACACTCCCTCAAACCCGCAACGGCAAGCGCCACGTACTTACAATGGTGGAAGCAACCACCGGATGGCTGGAAACATATCCTGTGCCCCATGCCACCGCCCGGAACACTATCCTGGGCCTTGAAAAGCAAGTCCTATGGCGACATGGCACCCCAGAGAGAATTGAGTAAGACAACGGGACTCATTTCCAAAACAACCTTATAGACACTTGGGCCAAAGAACATGGTATTGAGTGGGTGTATCACATCCCCTATCATGCACCAGCCTCTGGAAAAGTTGAACGATACAATGGACTGTTGAAGACTACACTGAAAGCAATGGGTGCTGGGACATTCAAAAACTGGGATACACATTTGGCAAAGGCCACCTGGTTAGTCAATACCAGGGGATCTGCCAACCGAGCTGGACCTGCCCAATCAAACCTGTTACGCACTGCAGAAGGGGATAAAGTTCCTGTAGTGCACATAAGAAACATGCTGGGTAAAACAGTCTGGGCTACTCCTGCCTCAGGAAAAGGCAAACCCATTCGTGGAATTGCTTTTGCTCAGGGACCTGGATGCACTTGGTGGGTAATGCAAAAGAATGGGGAGGTCCGGTGTGTACCTCAAGGGGATTTAATACTGGGTGAGAATAGCCCATGAGTTGAATTGTAGTATGTTAATTATTATATAATACCGTATGTCATCACTACCATGATTGCTATATATCATAGATGAAAATGGTGATTAATTCCAAGGTATTGAAAAGAGTGTAACCTGAGCATGACATAAATGGTATGGAATAAGGGGTGGATCTCTGTCCTGGTTCCAGTTAGGACAGAGTTAATTTTTCCTCATAGTAGCTGGTAGGGTGCTATGTTTTGGATTAGGATGAGAAGAGCGCTGATAACATGCTGATGTTTTAATTGTTGCAGAGCAGTGTTTACACCAGGCCAAGGACTTTTTGGCTTCTCGCTCTGTCCTGCCAGCGAGCAGGCTCGGGGTGCAGCAGGAGCTGGGAGGGGACAGACCCAGGACAGCTGACCCAAACTGGCCAAAGGGGTATTCCATACCATCTGACGTCATGCTAAACAATATATAGGGGTGGCTGGCCGGGGGGTGGGAGGGGCGGCTGCGCAGGGATAGGCTGGGCATCGGTCAGCGGGTGGTGAGCAATTGCATTGTGCATCACTTGTTTGCTTACACATTATTATTATTAATACTATTATCATTATCACTATTATTATTATTATTGTTATTATTATATTCCTGTCTTAATAAACTGTCTTTATCTCAACTCACCGGCTTCACTTTCCCGTTTCTCTCCCCCATCCCAGAGAGGGAGGGGGGAGGGTGAGCGAACGGCTGTGTGGTGTTTAGCTGCCAGCCGGGTTAAACCACAACAGCAGGGACACCTGCCAGCAGCCCAGGCTGCCCCCAGCCCCATCCAGCCTGGCCTTGGGCACTGCCAGGGATGGGGCAGCCCCAGCTCCTTGGGGCAGCCTGTGCTTGACCTAGTGTTCAGTGCATTTTTTCCTTTGGTCTAGAGAATAACATTTTCAAATTAAACTCCAATTCTTCTGGTTCAGCCACAAAGGTTCCTTTGCTTCAGTCTTGGTCCCCATATGCAATGTGGAGGAAAGACGCTTCTCCTTCCGTATAGCCATTCCAAAATTTTTATTTCTCCTTTCCCTTTCCGTTTCCCTTTCCGTTTCCGTTTCCGTTTCCGTTTCCCTTTCCGTTTCCGTTTCCCTTTCCCTTTCCCTTTCCCTTTTCCTTTCCGTTTCCATTTCCGTTTCCGTTTCCGTTTCCCTTTCCCTTTCCCTTTCCCTTTCCCTTTCCCTTTCCCTTTCCCTTTCCCTTTCCCTTTCCCTTTCCCTTTCCCTTTCCCTTTCCCTTTCCCTTTCCCTTTCCCTTTCCTTTTCCCTTTTGCCTTTTCACTTTCCCCTTTCCCGTTTCCTTTTTAAATGCAGCTTGCTTAAGGATCGAGATGTAAGACTAGGGACTCTGGGGACGGTGACAAAAGTGGAGGGAATGGCATGGAGCTGTGACAGGGGAGGGTCTGCCTGGAGGTGAGGACAAGATTTTTCACTGACTCGGGGCTTGGCCACTGAACCAGGCCTCCCAGTGAAGTGGTCAGGGCAGCAAGCCTGCTGGAGTTCAAAAAACGTCTGGGCAATGCTCTCAGACACGTGCTTTGGTTTGTGGGGGTCACCCAGAGCCATGGGCTCTGAGGTCACCCAGCAACAGACTGTGACTTCACGGCCCTCTCTGCTCATATTGGGGCGCAGGCAGAGCCCGTCCCAGCCTGGCTCGTGCCTGGATTCCTGCTGAGCGTTTGTGCGAGGCTTGGAGCGCCGAGCAAGGATTTGTTGGAGCTGTGCTGTGGGGCCGTCGGCAGCTGTTCTCAGTGCCCGTCCCCGCAGGCAGTGCCTGTGTTTCCCCGGCCCTGCCTGGCTCAGGCAGCCGGGGCCCTGTGAGGAGCACTTGCAGCAGCGCAGGTGAGCTGTGTGGGGCCACGTGCCCCGGGGCGGCCCGCGGGGGACGTGGGACCACCCAGCCGTGGGGCTGGGGCCGGGGGGTTTCCTGCTGAGGGGCCGGGGCACAGCCAGTGACCTTCTCTCTTCCTCGCAGCGTGCGCGATACCCGCTTCTGCAGTGCCGGTGCAGGGGAGCAGCTCATGACCATCAGCTCTCCCCAGCGCACCTTAGCGTGAAGATCATGGCCACAGAGGAGGCGTGGACGTGTCCCGTCTGCCGGGAGGGGCGAAAGGATGTGGCCTACGCGACACCATGTAACCACCGGTTCTGCCTGGGCTGCATCCAGCGCTGGGCAAAACTGAAGGCCAGCTGCCCACTCTGCAGGACGGGCATGAGGACCATCAAGGTTTCCGTGCGGGGAGACGAAGACTACCTAGAATGCATCGTCTCCCCTCCCGCAGTGCCCGTACCTGTTGGCTTCCAGGCAGGCAGCGCCACCGCCCCTCACAGCCCTGCAGCGCCGGCTGCGTCCTCTGTGCCAGCCGAGGAGAGGGATGCGGAGCCCGATCCCCGCGCTGCTGTGGGCGGCCTCCTGCCCGAGGACTGGGCCGTGCTGTTCAGGGAGCGCAGGGACATCCTCGACCCTGTGCTGCCCTGGCTGCGCCGCGAGCTCTCAGCCATCTATGGGACACGCTGGTGGCAGGCGAGAGCTGCAGAGAGCTTCCTCCTGCACTCCCTGTGTGTGATGGGGCTGGACAGGGACGCCATCATTCAGCACACACAGCCCGCCTTGGGGCCCCTCACCGTGCCGCTCATCGACGGGCTCGTGGGCACCATCGTGGGCCTCTGCGGCGAGGACGCACGGAGGCTGCTGGGCCTCGAGAGCAGCCGCCCTGCCAGGGCGCAGGAGGCCAGACCTGCAGCTGCTTCTGGGCACGCTGCTCCAGCGCAGGGAGCCTTCAATACCAGCCCTGCGCCCTCCAGCAGCTCTGCAGACCCTGACACGGACCAGATCCCCGGCACATCCAGCATGCTCCAGCGTGGGGGTCCTGGCGAAGTCCCAGCTGCAGACAGCCCCAGGGAGCAGGAAGAGCCCCGTGAAGAGCTGGGGCAGGAGGCAGCAGCAGGTCCCTCTGCCCGGGCCTGCAGGCGCAGACCCTCCACTCCTCACCGCTCGACTCGGGGGTCCCGGCGCCCTAGGAAGCGCACCCGGGCGAGCAGTGCCCAAGACTCTCCCCAGCCCTGCAAGAGGCCGCCCCGCCGGCGCTTCTAGCAGGGCTCCTGCGGGTGATGAAATAAAGAACAATAAAATAGATTGAATATACCACAGAAAAAGTCTCGGTGTGATTCAAACCAGAGCTGGCACAGCCCCGTGCATGCTGCTGCCTTCCCTCCCTTTTCCTGGTGCCGTCCCCGTGCCCTGCTGGCCCCCACTGTCCCTTTGGTCATGGCTGATTAATGTGCTTTGAAATGCCATTGCTTTATCATAGCAGAACCTCAGCTCAAACAATGTTCTAAAACTCTTTTCCAGCAGCTGTTCTAGTAACTCACACTGCAGTACATTTCCAGCTGCATTTTATTCTTTTGATATAAATCAGCATTTGACCTATTAGACTGGTAGCCCTTGAAAGCGTCCAGAAGCAGTCTGTGTGGCTTAATGTCACTCGGCAATACGGTCAGGTAGCACAGGCATCTGAAGGCTGCCCTGAGGAGGAGCAGAGGGCAGGCACAAGCCTCGCCTATCCACAGACTGGGGCTGCTTTGGCTAAGTTGGTCAAAGCAACACGTGGGCATTTTGATTTCAATTTAAGAATGGTTAGATTTAGATTTATTCTTCATTGACCTAATCCAAGCCCCAGTTAAGTGTTTCAAACGGAAACAAGAAAGGCCAGAGAGGAATTTGCCCTGTTTGAACAAACTAGCCTGATTCCTCACAAGTTTTCTGGAGTGCCAAGTGCCTCTCCCGTTGAGGTGACCTGTGATCTAGAAATATGTTGAAATACAAAACACTAGTCACAAGGTCATATCAGAAATTAACTGAAGAAAACTGTTAAATGAAAAGAGAAAAGTGAAAAGTGTACAGCAGTTCAAAGGTGAGGTGGTATGGCTTGCCTTCTATATTGATTTTGTTTCCTGCTTCGCAACAGGACTTCATGACAGTTATATAAAAAAAATACAGAGAAACCTCTTGCTGTTGTAAAAAAAAAAAAAAAAAACCTGAACTAAAGAGTTAAAAAAATGCAACATTCTTTGGGATAACTTCATCTAGAAAGAACACTAATATCGGTCTTAGGTGGAAATGTTACTAAATAGAACGATTCAAGTGGCAAAATACAAAACCAAAGCAACTGGAATCTAAGTGGAAACACATTCTTGTGGTTGAAATGTCTTTGTCTCTAGTTTGTTTAAATAAACCTTCATCCAGAGGCCAGTTCAAATACAGCACAGACAGCAGAAGACAGAAGAAAAAGAAGATGGGGAGATGGGAAACAGCTTAGAAAAACGGGCAGTCCATAATGGTCTATTTCAGAGAAGAGGGTTTAGTAAACACTATCTACATTTTCAAGATGAAACAAGTGTTTATTTTATTTTGGTAACCTTTTTTATCTCCCTTTCTAATGATACTCTCTTGAGTGTGCTCCCCAGAAAGCATGATTTTACCTGTGGATAGACACCATCATCCTGGAAGATGCTTAATGGTTTCAGCTGTCACTGGAGTTAACTTTAGCTTGTTGGGAGTTAAATACCCTTTGCAAATATGATCAGCCTCTTTGGCTCTGCATGGCTCTCTCTCCTGTCTCAACAAAACCATCCCACCACCTTGTGCTCTGCCTGAATTGTGTTTTCTTGGGGAGCAGTCTCAAAGATTGCTCTTCTCTGGACTCATCAGTGGCAGCTAAGGAAATCACATGTCTTTTGTCCAAAGGAGAAAGAAAACTCTAAGATTATTTGGCATGAGAAAGATTGTACAGGGAAGATTGTTTTTAAGAAATCATAGAATGGTTTGGGTTGGAAGAGACCTTATAGACCACCCACTTCCCACCCCACTTCCATAGGCAGGGACACCTGCCGGCAGCCCAGGCTGCCCCCAGCCCCATCCAGCCTGGCCTTGGGCACTGCCAGGGATGGGGCAGCCCCAGCTCCTCGGGGCAGCCTGTGCTGGTGCCTCAGAGTAGAGAAGTTCTTCTTTCTAGATCACCTACCCACTTTATTTTCAAGCCCTTAACCATTGCCCTATCCCTACATCCCCTGACATAGAGTCCCTCCCCAGCCTTCCTGTAGCCCACCTGAGGCACAGGAAGTCCACTGTAAGGTCTCCCCGGAGCCTTCTCTTCTCCAGGTTGAACAACCCCAACTCCTTCAGCCTGTCTCCATAGGAGAGGTTCTCCAGTTCTTTCTTTATACTAATAGTCTCCTCTGGACTCATTCTAATACTTCTGTGTCCTTCATGTGTTGGAGGCCCCAGAGCTGAACACAGGGCTCCAGGTGGGGTCTCCCGAGAGCAGAGCAGAGGGGAACAATCCCCTCCCTCGCCCTGCTGGCCGCCATGCTGTTGGTGCAGCCCAGGCTACGAGTGGCTTTCTGAGCTGCAAGTACACATTGCCAGCTCATGTCGACCTCCTCAGCAACCAGCACCCCCAGAACCCTCTGCTCAGGGCTGCTCTCAATTCATTCTCTGCCCAGCCTGTATTTGTGCTTTCGATTGCTCTAATTCACATGCAGGGCCTTCCATTTGGCCTTGTTGAACCTCAGGAGATTCACACAAGCCCACCTCCCCAGCTTTTCAAAGTTCTCCTGGATGCTATCCCTTCCCTTCAGCATCTTGACAGCACCACACAGCTTGGTGTCTGCAAGCTCGCTGAGGGGACACTCAATCCCACTGGTCATGTCAGCGACAAAGATGTTAAACAGCACCGGTCCCTAGAGCGACAACCCAGGAACACCACTCCTCACTGGCCTCCCCTTAGACACTGAGCCATTGACCACAACTCTTTGAGTGTGGACATCCAGCCAATTCCTTACCCACCGAGTGGTCCATCCATCAAATCCGTGTCTCTCTCACTTAGAGACAAGGATATGGTGCAGGCCAGTGCCAAAGGCTTTGCACAAGTCCAGGTAGATGATGTCAGTTGCTCTTCCCCTACGCACCAATGCTGTAGCCCCCTGTAGAAGGCCACCAGGTTTGTCAGTCAAGGCAAACCTTTAGTGAAGCCATGCTGGCTGTTCACCACTCGCCTCTTTCTTTTCCATGTGCCTTAGAATAGTTTCCAGGAGGATCTGTTCCATGATCTGACTGGGCACAGAGCTGAGGCCTGTAGTTGCCTGGGTCTTCCTTTTTCCCTTTTTAAAAATGGGGGTTATGTTTCCCCTCTTCCAGCTGGCTTTAGATATGGCAGAATGGGAAAAACGCTCGCTCTTTCTCCTGACTCGTGGATGGTGGCAAAGGCCCTGCGCAGGAGGTTCAAGCAATGGAAGCAGAGCTGCTGGCAGCACAGGGGCCAACCCATGGGGGCTGCTGCAGTGGGGCAAGATCTTGCTGCCCAGGTAGAGAACCTGGTTGTAAAGTGCACCACGGGGATGCTCACGTACCTGAGCAGGGCCGCAGAAGAACAGCAAAACAACCAGTCCAGGCTGCTCAGATTGAAGTGTCCCCGTTTACACTTCACCCATAAGACCCCCCCTCTTTCCAAGCAGCAGGTCTAGGAGGGCACCTTTCCTAGTCAGCTCTCCTAGGACCTGTACCCAGAAGATAGCAGCAAGGTGCTTCGGGAATCTCCTGGACCTCTTTGTCTCTGCGATGTGATATTCCGGGTTGATGTCTGGCAGGCTGAAGTGCCCCATAAGGACAAGGGCAGACGATCTAGAAATTTTCTCACTTCCTTAAAGCATGATTCATCAGTGCCGTCATCCCGGCCAGCTCGTCTATAGCGGACTCCCACAACGACATCCCTTTCAGTTGCCTGTCCCTAGGTCCTTACCCAGTGGCTCTAAACCCCATTGTCACCGACTGGGAGCTCCGTACAGCCCAGTGCCTCCGTTACACAGCGCGTGGCCCCCCCAGCCTCACCTGCCCTGCCCGTCCCTTCTGAAGAGCCTGGAACCATCCATCACAACGCACCAGTCACAGGCCTCTTCCCACAGGGTTTCACTCATGCCAACAGTGTCGTAGCTCTGGCATGGGGCCAAGGCTTCTAGCTCCTCTTGCTTGTTTCTCATGCTGCATGCGCTTGTGGAGAAATAGTTCAGATGTGCTTCATTGAAGCCAGCCCCTCGCTGGGCACACTGAAGGGTCTTGCTAGCACATGGTCCCTCCAGTTTTGGTGTGCAGTCCATAGCTTATCGCTGGCAGGCCTGGCTTTGTCCCTTTCCGCCTTTGAATCTAAGTTTAAAGCCCTGACAATCAGCCTTGCTTACTCCAGGGCAAAAATCCTTTTTCTCCTCTGAGAAAGGTGCTTCCCACCACGACCCAGGTGGCTTGGTGTCGTGTAGACCTTCCCAGCAGCAAGGAACCCAACACCGGGTTGGTGGCACCAGCCTCGCAGCCACTTGTTCATCTGCTGGGTCTGCGTGTTCCTTTCGGTATTGATACCTGCTACTGGAAAGAGGGAGGAAAACACTGCTCGTGCACCTAATCCTGCAACCAGTTGCCGCAAAGCCGTAAAGTCCCTTTTGATCGCTCTTGGATTTCTCTTTGCTACCTCATTACTGTCAACGTGAAAAACCAATGCGATGTTTGAGGGGCTTGCCATGGAGAGCAGGACCTTACCAGGGACACTATTGCACGGGTTATGCCAGAACTTGTCTGCCACCAAAGAGACTTGCGGTGCACAAGGAGCTGGGAGGGGACAGGCACCGAATCCTGCAACCAGTTGCCGCAAAGCCGTAAAGTCCCTTTTGATCACTCTTGGATTTCTCTTTGCTACCTCATTACTGTCAACGTGAAAAACCAATGCGATGTTTGAGGGGCTTGCCATGGAGAGCAGGACCTTACCAGGGACACTATTGCACGGGTTATGCCAGCACTTGTCTGCCAGCAAAGAGACTTGCGGTGCACAAGGAGCTGGGAGGGGACAGCAGCAGAACGCTGAGCTGATGTAGCCAGAAGGATATTCCATAACACAGAGCATCGTGCTGAGCTATTGCTATGAAGTGCTTGTCCAGGGTGGAATGAGGGCTGCTCCTTGGGAATGGGATAGGCATCAGGAAGAGGTTCTTCACTGAGAGGGTTGTCGCACACTGGAACAGGCTTCGCAGGGAAGCAGTGACTGCACCAAGCCTGTTGGAGTCTAAGAAGCGTTTGGACTGTGCATTTAGTCACGTTGTTATTTACACGGACCCATATATACATTACTCTGTTTTACGCAGCCAGAAAAGGATTAAATGGCTCAAATGGGCATAAAAGAAATAGATGGGGGTAAATGGGTATTGCCTGATGGACGGGAAATGCTTCCTAAGTCTGCAGCTGTGCGAGTGCTACGGAGGTTTCATGAGAACACCCACTGGGGAGCTCAAGCACTAGTGGATCAATTCGCTACAAAATATATGTGTATTGGAATATACAATGTAGCAAAAGGAGTTGTGCATGATTGTCTTGTCTGTAAGAGAGTGACTGCCCGGCAAATGAGGAAAAGAGTGTTAGGAGGTCGGGAATTAGCGCACCGACCTTTTGCCAGAATTCAATTGGATTTCACAGAACTTCCAAAAGTAGGAAGGTACAAATATTTATTAGTGATTGTAGACCATCTCACGCACTTTGTGGAAGCTTTCCCGACAACGAGAACAACGGCCCGAGCTGTGGTAAAAATACTATTAGAAAACATTATCCCGAGGTACGGGATTGTAGAAACAATTGATTCTGACCGAGGCCCGCACTTTATATCAAAAGTGTCCCAAGAAACTACGAAAGCCTTGGGGACAAGTTGGGAATGTCATACTCCGTGGCACCCTCAAAGCTCTGGTAAGGTAGAACGAATGAATGGGGAAATTAAAAAGCAACTAACAAAGCTTATGATGGAGACAAAATCCTCCTGGGTGAAATGTTTACCACTTGCACTATTGAATATTCGAACACAGCCTCGAGCCGATGTCGGAATCTCACCTTTTGAAATGCTATACGGTATGCCTTATGATCTAGAGATGCCATCTGATCACCCCCAGATACAGGACATTCAATTAACACCTTATTTAATACAGCTGATGAATAGACGGAGGGAATTACAAGCGAAAGGCTTGGTGGCATAGCGTCCCCCGTTAGATAGGCACAGGAGTTGGACTCGATGATCCTTATGGGTCCCTTCCAACTCAGGATATTCTGTGATTCAGTGATTCTATGCCACCAGAACTGGGCAGAGTCCAGGCACCGACTGCCAAGTGTAATTGTGGAGGACGCTGGCTTCCTTAAGCATGAGGCTTAGTAGTTGAGTCCATGCAGCCCAGTTTCCCTCCATTCGGACTCTCCTTCGTGCAAATTCACCCAGTGACAGGGAGCGACCTGGAAGCTTCGCAGCATCTGTATGCAGATGCTGTATACAAGGAAAGCATAACCCTAACAAGCAATGGAAACAGCAAACGCTGTGTGCAAAACCGCTCTTCTGCTCTCTTCACGACTTTGAGAGCTATTGTGTCAAGGATCTCTCCCATGGTTTAGGAATGGGTTCTCTTTTTAAAGTCTGCTTTGCGCAGAGACTGCTGCTGTACTTCCATCGTGTGTGTAAGCAGAGGCTACAACTTTCAACCCTACTCCAGCCAGGATGGGTTTGCCACTTCACTCTGTGGGTATTTCTTCTTCCTCTGGACAGCCCTAATCTTCCCCCGATGTTGTGCTTAGGTTTTGAGATTTCTGTCCTCAAGAAGAGCTTTCTATTTCTTGCCTTGACCTAGTGTTCAGTGCATTTTTTCCTTTGGGCTAGAGAATAACATTTTCAAATTAACCTCCAATTCTTCTGGTTCAGCCACAAGGGTTCCTTTGCTTCAGTCTTGGTCCCCATATGCAATGTGGAGGAAAGACGCTTCTCCTTCCGTATAGCCATTCCTAAATTTTTATTTCTTCTTTCCGTTTCCGTTTCCGTTTCCCTTTCCGTTTCCGTTTCCCTTTCCGTTTCCCTTTCCCTTTTTCCCTTTCCCTTTCCCTTTCCCTTTCCCTTTCCCTTTCCCTTTCCCTTTCCCTTTCCCTTTCCCTTTCCCTTTCCCTTTCCCTTTCCCTTTCCCTTTCCCTTTCCCTTTCCCTTTCCCTTTCCCTTTCCCTTTCCCTTTCCCTTTCCCTTTCCCTTTCCCTTTCCCTTTCCCTTTCCCTTTCCCTTTCCCTTTCCCTTTCCCTTTCCCTTTCCCTTTCCCTTCCCTTTCCCCTTCCCCTTCCCCTTCCCCTTCCCCTTCCCCTTTCCCTTCCCCGCTCCCTCTCCCTCTCCCTCTCCCTCTCCCTCTCCCTCTCCCTCTCCCTCTCCCTCTCCCTCTCCCTCTCCCTCTCCCTCTCCCTCTCCCTCTCCCTCTCCCTCTCCCTCTCCCTCTCCCTCTCCCTCTCCCTCTCCCTCTCCCTCTCCCTCTCCCTCTCCCTCTCCCTCTTTTTCCCTTTCCCTTTTTCCTTTCCCTTTTCCCTTTTCCCTTTTTCCTTTCATTTTTAAATGCAGCATGCACAAGGATCGAGATATAAGACTGGGGGCTGCAAGAGAGCATTTGTCAGCAAAGTTGCCCTTCTACATTCAACAGAGAAAGCAGTGGATGGGAGCAGATTTGCATCTGTTGTGTACAAATGCTTCACACAGGGACATTGCAAAAGGCTAAAGGGATATTGCATAACACAGGGCATGGCGCTGAATTATTACTAGGTTCTGCTAGGCCAGGCTGGTAAGAGGGCTGCTACTTGGGGATGGGATGGACATCTGTCAGCAGCTGGTCAGCGGTTGCACTTTGCCTCGCTTACCTTCCCTGTTCTTTTATTCCTGTTCTTCTTATGAACATGAATATGATATTCTCTTTATTATTATTATTATTATTAATATTATTATTATTGTTAATATTGTTATTAATAATAATAATAATAACATTATTATTATTATTATTATTTTATGATTTTTCAACTCCCCCCAATCAATTGGGAGGGAAAAGTGGTAAAAATATGGTGAAAAGTATTCTGGGAGTTCTTAATATCACCTGAAGGACAATGCAGTCATTGATCACAGCCAACGCAGGTTCACGAGGGGAAAGTGCTGCTTAACGCACTTGATTTCCTTTTCGGAAGTGCTCAACCGTCTAGTTGGCCAAGGGAAGCCAGCTGATGGCACCTGTTTGGATTTCAGCACAGCTTCAATATTGTTTCTCACTGTCTCCTTCTGGACAAATTGAGCAGCACACAGCTAGAGCAATGCATAATGCCATGGGTGAACAAGTGGCTGACGGGTCGCGCTCCAAGGGTTATCGTAAATGGGGTTGCATCGGGCTGGCGGCCAGTCACTAGGGGGCTTCTGCAGGCCTCCATTTTAGGGCCAGTTCTCTTCAATGTTGTCCTAACTGACTTGCACGCAGGACTCGAGGGCGTCTTGAGTCCATTTAGGCACGATGCTAAAGTGGGAGGAGCGTCTGACTCCATGGAGGGGAGGAAGGCCTTGCAGAGAGATCCAGACAAATCAGAGGGCTGGGCAATCCCCAACAAGATGAGGTTTAGCGAGAGCGAGTGAGGGATTGCGCACCTGGCAACGGGCAACCCTGGCTGTCCGGACAGTCTGGGGGGAGGAGAGGCTGGAGCGCAGCCCTGCAGAGAGGGCTCTGGGGCTTTTGGTCGACGGCAAATTGAACGTGAGTCAGCCGTGGGCCCTGGCAGGCAGGAGGGGCAACGGCATCGTGGGGTGCCTCCAGCACAGCATCGCTAGCCGGTCGCGGGCAGGGATTGCTGTGCTCTGCTCTGCGCTCTTTCAGCATCAGCTCGAGTCCTGTGTGCACTTTTGGGCACGGCACTATCAGAAGGCCATAAACCTCTTAGAGAGAGAGCATCCAAAGGAGGGCTTCAAAGTGGTGAAGGGTCTGGAGGGCAGGACAGATGAGGAGCGGCTGAGGTGCCTGCGTTTGTTCAGCCTGCAGGAGACTGAGGAGAGGCCTGATGGTGACCTGCAGCTTCCTCACGAGGGGAGCGAAGGGCCCGGCGCTAAGCTCTGCTCTCTGGGGACGGTGACAAAAGTGGAGGGAATGGCATGGAGCTGTGACAGGGGAGGCTCTGCCTGGAGGTGAGGACAAGATCTTTCACTGACACGGGGCTTGGCCACTGAACCAGGCCTCCCAGTGAAGTGGTCAGAGCAGCAAGCCTGCTGGAGTTCACAAAACGTCTGGGCAATGCTTTCAGACACGTGCTTTAGTTTTTGGGCGTCACCCAGAGCCATGGGCTCTGAGGTCACCCAGAGCGATGGGCTCTGAGGTCACCCAGCAACGGACTGTGACTTCACGGCCCTCTCTGCTCATATTGGGGCGCAGGCAGAGCCCGCCCCAGCCTGGCTCGTGCCTGGATTCCTGCTGAGCGTTTGTGCGAGGCTTGGAGCGCCGAGCAAGGATTTGTTGGAGCTGTGCTGTGGGGCCGTCGGCAGCTGTTCTCAGTGCCCGTCCCCGCAGGCAGTGCCTGTGTTTCCCCGGCCCTGCCTGGCTCAGGCAGCCGGGGCCCTGTGAGGAGCACTTGCAGCAGCACAGGAGAGTTGTGTGGGGCTACGTGCCCCGGGGCGGCCCGCGGGGGACGTGGGACCACCCAGCCGTGGGGCTGGGGCCGGGGGGTTTCCTGCTGAGGGGCCGGGGCACAGCCAGTGACCTTCTCTCTTCCTCGCAGCGTGCGCGATACCCGCTTCTGCAGTGCCGGTGCAGGGGAGCAGCTCGTCACCACCAGCTCTCCCCAGCGCACCTTAGCGTGAAGACCATGGCCACAGAGGAGGCGTGGACGTGTCCCGTCTGCCGGGAGGGGCGAAAGGATGTGGCCTACGCGACACCATGTAACCACCGGTTCTGCCTGGGCTGCATCCAGCGCTGGGCAAAACTGAAGGCCAGCTGCCCACTCTGCAGGACGGGCATGAGGACCATCAAGGTTTCCGTGCGGGGAGAGGAGGACTACTTGGAATGCATCGTCTCCCCTCCCGCAGTGCCCGTACCTGTTGGCTTCCAGGCAGGCAGCGCCACCGCCCCCCACAGCCCTGCAGCGCCGGCTGCGTCCTCTGTGCCAGCCGAGGAGAGGGATGCGGAGCCCGATCCCCGCGCTGCTGTGGGCGGCCTCCTGCCCGAGGACTGGGCCGTGCTGTTCAGGGAGCGCAGGGACATCCTCAACCCTGTGCTGCCCTGGCTGCGCCGCGAGATCTCAGCCATCTACGGGACACGCTGGTGGCAGGCGAGAGCTGCAGAGAGCTTCCTCCTGCACTCCCTGTGTGTGATGGGGCTGGACAGGGACGCCATCATTCAGCACACACAGCCCGCCTTGGGGCCCCTCACCGTGCCGCTCATCGACGGGCTCGTGGGCACCATCGTGGGCCTCTGCGGAGAGGAGGCACGGAGGCTACTGGGCCTCGAGAGTGGCCACACTGCTGGGGTACAGGAGGACAGTCCTGCAGATGCTTCTGGTCCCACTGCCTCCATGCAGGGAACCATCAGCACCAGCCCCGCGCCCTCCAACAGCAACGCAGGCCCTGACATGGAGGAGCTGCCCAGCACATCCAGCGCTTTCCAGCATGGGGGTCCTGGCGAAGTCCCAGCTGCAGCCAACCCCCAGGAGCAGGAAGAGCCCCGTGAAGAGCTGGGGCAGGAGGCAGCAGCAGGTCCCTCTGCCCGGGCCTGCAGGCGCAGACCCTCCACTCCTCACCGCTCGACTCGGGGGTCCCGGCGCCCCAGGAAGCGCACCCGGGCGAGCAGTGCCCAAGACTCTCCCCAGCCCTGCAAGAGGCCGCTCCCTCGGCGCTTCTAGCAGGGCTCCTGCGGGAGATGAAATAAAGAACAATAAAATAGATTGAATATACCACAGAAAATGTCTCGGTGTGATTCAAACCAGAGCTGCCACAGCCCCGTGCATGCTGCTGCCTTCCCTCCCTTTTCCTGGTGCCGTCCCCGTGCCCTGCTGGCCCCCACTGTCCCTCACACCCACGAAGGAAAGCGCCTCATACTTGCAATGGTAGAAGCAACCCTGGGATGACCGGAAACATATCCTGTGCCCCATGCCACTGCCAGGAACACAATCATGGGCTTTGTAAAACAAGTCTAACTGCTAAACAACTCCTAACCATTACAAACAATTCTTGCTTGGTCTGATTCATAAAAATAAAGGTTAAGAATTTTATTGGAGTGTAAAATGTGGTGTTTTTTGTTGTGGGCTTTTATTTTATTTTTTGTTTTGTACAAAGAGTATCAGTTGAAAGCACATAGTAACACTTACAGGTGCTTGGAGTACATTTCTGGATGCGCGAGGACCACAGACACCGAGTGGAAAGGCCTACGGCAATTTCCCAAAGCTTTTGAAGAATCCTGCTGCCAAGTTGCTTGCTTGCTCCCAAGCCTCTAAACATGCCAGAGTTACTTTGTTCATTACACTGTTTCACTGTGAAGCAGCAGGTTGATTCAAACATTCTCCCTCCGACCCAGAAGACCTTCAGTGGTCTGGTGCCTGCAAACCTGCACAAGATGCAAACCTGCATAAGATATTTTCTACCAAAGTTCCAAGTAACTTCAAATTTTTATTATTATTATTATTATTTTTCTTTTTACACTACACTTCTGGAACATTTTGCCAATTTGCAGTCCGCTCACTCATGTTATGACTTTTTTACACCTGGCTGCTGCTCTGGAAGGCTGCAGCACGTGCCGGCCCATTGCTGGTATAATTACATTCTGATTACTGCAGTTATAACAGCTTCAAACACTTTAGTGTGTCTTAAGAAAAAAAAAAGAAAAAAAAAAAAGACAAATCCTTAACGTGGAGTGTAAAGAAAACACTCCCTGCTTTTTAAAAGGAAGTACCACTGCCAGAAGGCACTTGCTGCTCACACTCTTTTAGCACGCGGTGGTTAAGCGGAGTCGCAGCACACCGCCAGCCCTCCTGCCTCTGTCACGCTGCTCAGCAAGAATGCTCTCGCTGCTTAATGGCTTGGGTTTTTTGTAGGATAAAAAAGGAAGCGTGTGTTCACTATCATAAAGTGCATTTCGAGTTAGTTTAACAGCCCAGTGGATCAGTTACCACTTGAGAGGTGACACGGTGTAGACAAGATTAGGAGTACTTTATTTAAGTGCCAGCCTTAGATCCTGCAGCTTGATGAGTCTGTTGTCTGCCGTCCCCTCATTTGGAGCAGCGTGTATTTCATGGAACAGAAGTTTATATACCTACATGTGTGTGGGTGGGTGTGTGCATATGTGTGTGTGGCTCACCTGTGGGGACCAATATATGAAAATAATTACTCTCATGTCTAGGTAAAATAATTTGCTCATCATTTCAAAATATGATAGATAGGTTGGGGATTGAAATCCAGAAAACGCAAGGTTGTTGGTGTAAGATGGGCATCGTCAGGAGTAGTCAGCATGGATTCAGCACGGGGAAGTCATCCCAGACGGACCTGATGAGCTTCCAAGATGACGTGACCAGCCCAATGGCTGAGAGGGCAGTGGGCATTGTCTTTGTGACTATGGTAAGGCGTTTGTCCCACGTAAGGTCCTCATGGAGTAGCTTTTGATGTATGGCTGGATGAGCGGACATTGAGATGGATCGAAAACTGGCTGAGCGGCTGGACACGGAGGGTTGTGGTCAGTGGTGCAAGGCCTGGTGGGAGGCCAGTAACAAGTGGAGTACCCCAGGAGCTGATACTGGGTCTGGTCCTGTTTAACACCTTCCTTAACGATCTGGACAATGGGTAGATTGCACCCTCGATAAATTTGCAGATGACAGAGAACTGAGGCTGTGGCTGACCCACCAGAGGGCCGCGCTGCCATCCAGGTGGGCTCAGCAGGCCGGAGAGGCGGGCTGGCAGGAGCAAAGTGTCTCCAGCAGGCTGAGGAAGCTGATCCTCCTCCTCCGCTCAGCACCGGTGAGGCTGCACCTGGAGCAACGTGTCCAGCTCTGGGCTGCGCAGTACAAGGCAGACCCAAACATACTGGGAAGACTCCAACAGACAGCAAGTTGATCAAGGGATGGGAGGAAAGGCTGAGAGAGCTGGGACTGCTCGGCCTGGAGAAGGGGAGGCTCAGGGGGATCTCATCAGCGTCCATAAATACCTGAAGGGAGGGTGCAAAGAGGACGGAGCCAGGCTCTTGCCAGTGGTGCGCAAGGACAAGGCAAGAGGCAGTGAGCACAAACTGGAGCACGGGAAGCTCCCTCTGAGCACCAGGCAGCACTTCTGTGCTGTGCGGGTGGCTGAGCACTGGCACAGGCTGCCCAGAGGCTGTGGGGTCTCCTCGCTACGGATCTTCAAAACCTGCCTGGACACGGGCCTGGGCACCTGGCTCTGGAGCAGGGGTGGGACCAGATGAGCTCCTGAGGGCCCTGCCAGCCTCAGCCATTCTGTGATTCCGTGGTCACAAATGCCCCAACCGGGCAAACAGTTAAGGCAGAAACTTGCCTTATTAATCCGCCGATCATGAGATGAAAATCCACGTAGCAGAAAAAAAGGCTATTTTAAAAGTTAAAAATAAAGAGAACGTATTGTAATGACGTTTGTTCTCATTGTTCCCTTCACACGGTTTGTTACATTCTCTCTACATAGGTCCTAGGATTGCAGATTTTCCCATGTTTATTGGTATAAGAAATATCTCAATAATTTTCTCAGACAGGGTCTTCTGGGAAGCTAATTTATTTATTTATTCACAATTGCAATGCTGTGTGTCCTGCGAACAGGGGTGCACAGTAACAGTATATCATTACCTTATATCCCCTGTTACCCGATGTTTAATTCCTCCCCTTTCCTCACTGGCTGAGTACTACAGGCCCACAACCTACACTTGTAACTACGCCCTCTATATACAGTTTTATTTGACTAAACTTTAATTTCTTTGTTGTTGTTTTTTGTTTGTTTGTTTTGGAAATGGAAGGGCCCAAGATTTTGTAGCTTCTTGTTCTTGCCGATTCTGCAAGTGTTTGTCTCGTTTTCCTTAGCCATTGTTCTTATCCTGGGACAGTCTCGTTCTCTGGAGATAATCCGGGGAACTATAGGCCTGTTAGCTTGACCTCAGTGCCAGGGAAGCTCATGGAGCAGATTATCTTGAATGTCATCACGCGGCACTTGCAGGGCAAGCACGCAATCAGGCCCAGTCAGCATGGGTTTATGAAAGACAGGTCCTGCTTGACGAACCTGATCTCCTTCTATGACAAAGTGACGCGCTTGGTGGATGAGGGGAAGGCTGTGGATGTGATCTACCTTGACCTCAGTAAGGCTTTTGACACAGTTCCCCACAACATTCTCCTCAAGAAACTGGCTGCTCGGGGCTTGGACTGGCGTACGCTTTGTTGGGTTAGAAACTGGCTGGATGGCCGGGCCCAGAGAGCTGTGGTGAATGGAGTCAAATCCGGTTGGAGGCCGGTTACTAGTGGTGTCCCCCAGGGCTCGGTGCTGGGGCCGGTCCTCTTTAATATCTTTATCGATGATCTGGATGAGGGCGTCCAGTGCACCCTCAGTAAGTTTGCAGACGACACCAAGTTAGGTGCGTGTGTCGATCTGCTCGAGGGCAGGAAGGCTCTGCAGGATGATCTGGATAGGCTGGAGCGATGGGCTGAGGTCAACTGTATGAAGTTCAACAAGGCCAAGTGCCGGGTCCTGCACCTGGGGCACAACAACCCCAAGCAGAGCTACAGGCTGGGAGATGAGTGGCTGGAAAGCTGCCTGGCCGAGAAGGACCTGGGAGTATTGGTTGATAGTTGGCTGAATATGAGCCAGCAGTGTGCCCAGGTGGCCAAGAAGGCCAACAGCATCCTGGCCTGCATAAGAAGCAGTGTGGCCAGCAGGGCTAGGGAAGTGATTGTGCCCCTGTACTCGGCTCTGGTGAGGCCGCACCTTGAGTACTGTGTTCAGTTTTGGGCCCCTCGCTACAGGAAGGACATGGACGTGCTCGAGCGAGTCCAGAGAAGGGCGACCAAGCTGGTGAGGGGTCTGGAGAACAAGTCTTACGAGGAGCGGCTGAGGGAGCTGGGCTTGTTCAGCCTGGAGAAGAGGAGGTTCAGGGGCGACCTTATCGCTCTCTACAGTTACCTTAAAGGAGGCTGTAGAGAGGTGGGTGTTGGTCTGTTCTCCTACGTGCCTGGTGACAGGACGAGGGGGAATGGGCGAAAGTTGCAACAGGGGAGTTTTAGGTTGGATGTTAGGAAGTACTTCTTTACCGAAAGGGTTATTAAGCATTGGAACGGGCTGCCCAGGGAGGTGGTGGAGTCACCATCCCTGGAGGTCTTTAAAAGACGTTTAGATGTAGAGCTTAGCGATATGGTTTAGTGGAGTACTTAGTGTTAGGTCGGAGGTTGGACTCGATGATCTTGAGGTCTCTTCCAACCTAGAAATCTGTGATACTGTGATACTGTGAGCTGGGGTTGTTTAGCCTCGAGAAGAGGAGGCTCAGGGGAGACCTCATCGCTCTCTATAGGTACCTTAAAGGAGGCTGTAGAGAGGTGGGGGTTGGTCTGTTCTCCTACGTGCCTGGTGACAGGACGAGGGGGAATGGGCTAAAGTTGCGCCAGGGGAGGTTTAGGTTGGATGTTAGGAAGAACTTCTTCTTTACCGAAAGGGTTGTTAGGCATTGGAATGGACTGCCCAGGGGGGTGATTGAGTCACCATCCCTGGAGGTCTTTAAAAGACGTTTAGATGTAGCCCTTAGTGATACGGTTTAGTGTAGGACTTGTTAGTGTTAGGGCTGAGGTTGGACTAGATGATCTTGGAGGTCTCTTCCAACCTAGACGATTCTGTGATTCTGTGAAAACCCGCCCGGCTGCCACCCAGCACAACGTGATGTCTCCCCATGCTGAGGTCACCCAGCGATGGGCTCTGAGGTCACCCAGCAATGGACTCTGTGACCTCACGGCCCTCGCTGCTCATATTGGGGCGCAGGCAGAGCCCGCCCCAGCCTGGCTCGTGCCTGGACTCCCGCTGAGCGTTTGTGCGAGGCTTGGAGTGCCGAGCAAGGATTTGTTGGAGCTGTGCTGTGGGGCCGTCGGCAGCTGTTCTCAGTGCCCATCCCCGCAGGCAGTGCCTGTGTTTCCCCGGCCCTGCCTGGCTCAGGCAGCCGGGGCCCTGTGAGGAGCACTTGCAGCAGCGCAGGTGAGCTGTGTGGGGCCACGTGCCCCGGGGCGGCCCGCGGGGGACGTGGGACCACCCAGCCGTGGGGCTGGGGCCAGGGGGTTTCCTGCTGAGGGGCCAGGGCACAGCCAGTGACCTTCTCTCTTCCTCGCAGCGTGCGCGATACCTGCTTCTGCAGTGCCGGTGCAGGGGAGCAGCTCGTCACCACCAGCTCTCCCCAGCGCACCTTAGCGTGAAGACCATGGCCACAGAGGAGGCGTGGACGTGTCCCGTCTGCCGGGAGGGGCGAAAGGATGTGGCCTACGCGACACCATGTAACCACCGGTTCTGCCTGGGCTGCATCCAGCGCTGGGCAAAGCTGAAGGCGAGCTGCCCACTCTGCAGGACGGGCATGAGGACCATCAAGGTTTCCGTGCGGGGAGATGAAGACTACCTAGAATGCATCGTCTCCCCTCCCGCAGTGCCCGTACCTGTTGGCTTCCAGGCAGGCAGCGCCACCGCCCCCCACAGCCCTGCAGCGCCGGCTGCGTCCTCTGTGCCAGCCGAGGAGAGGGATGCGGAGCCCGATCCCCGCGCTGCTGTGGGTGGCCTCCTGCCCGAGGACTGGGCCGTGCTGTTCAGGGAGCGCAGGGACATCCTCAACCCTGTGCTGCCCTGGCTGCGCTGCGAGCTCTCAGCCATCTACGGGACACGCTGGTGGCAGGCGAGAGCTGCAGAGAGCTTCCTCCTGCACTCCCTGTGTGTGATGGGGCTGGACAGGGACGCCATCATTCAGCACACACAGCCCGCCTTGGGGCCCCTCACCGTGCCGCTCATCGACGGGCTCGTGGGCACCATCGTGGGCCTCTGCGGAGAGGAGGCACGGAGGCTACTGGGCCTCGAGAGTGGCCACACTGCTGGGGTACAGGAGGACAGCCCTGCAGGTGCTTCTGGTCCCACTGCCTCCATGCAGGGAACCATCAGCACCAGCCCCGCGCCCTCCAACAGCAACGCAGGCCCTGACATGGGGGAGCTGCCCAGCACATCCAGCGCTTTCCAGCATGGGGGTCCTGGCGAAGTCCCAGCTGCAGCCAACCCCCAGGAGCAGGAAGAGCCCTGTGAAGAGCTGGGGCAGGAGGCAGCAGCAGGTCCCTCTGCCCGGGCCTGCAGGCGCAGACCCTCCACTCCTCACCACTCGACTCGGGGGTCCCGGCGCCCCAGGAAGCGCACCCGGGCAGGCAGTGCCCAAGACTCTGCCCAGCCCTGCAAGAGGCCGCCCCCCCGGCGCTTCTAGCAGGGCTCTTGTAGTTTATGAAATAAAGAACAATAAAATAGATTGAATATACCACAGAAAAAGTCTCGGTGTGATTCAAACCAGAGCTGGCACAGCCCCGTGCATGCTGCTGCCTTCCCTCCCTTTTCCTGGTGCCGTCCCCGTGCCCTGCTGGCCCCCACTGTCCCTTTGGTCATGGCTGATTAATGTGCTTTGAAATGCCATTGCTTTATCATAGCAGAACCTCAGCTCAAACAATGTTCTAAAACTCTTTTCCAGCAGCAGTTCTAGTAACTCACACTGCAGTACATTTCCAGCTGCATTTTATTCTTTTGATATAAATCAGCATTTGACCTATTAGACTGGTAGCCCTTGAAAGCGTCCAGAAGCAGTCTGTGTGGCTTAATGTCACTCGGCAATACGGTCAGATAGCACAGGCATCTGAAGGCTGCCCTGAGGAGGAGCAGAGGGCAGGCACAAGCCTCGCCTATCCACAGTCTGGGGCTGCTTTGGCTAAGTTGGTCAAAGCAACACGTGGGCATTTTGATTTCAGTTTAAGAATGGTTAGATTTAGATTTATTCTTCATTGACCTAATCCAAGCCCCAGTTAAGTGTTTCAAACGGAAACAAGAAAGGCCAGAGAGGAATTTGCCCTGTTTGAACAAACCAGCCTGATTCCTCACAAGTTTTCTGGAGAGCCAAGTGCCTCTCCCATTGAGGTGACCTGCGATCTAGAAATATGTTGAAATACAAAACACTAGTCACAAGGTCATATCAGAAATTAACTGAAGAAAACTGTTAAATGAAAAGAGAAAAGTGAAAAGTGTACAGCAGTTCAAAGGTGAGGTGGTATGGCTTGCCTTCTATATTGATTTTGTTTCCTGCTTCGCAACAGGACTTCATGACAGTTATATAAAAAAAATACAGAGAAACCTCTTGCTGTTGTAAAAAAAAAAAAAAAAACAACAAAAAAAAAACCTGAACTAAAGAGGTAAAAAAATGCAAAATTCTTTGGGATAACTTCATCTAGAAAGAACACTAATATCGGTCTTAGGTGGAAATGCTACTAAATAGAAAGATTCAAGTGGCAAAATACAAAATCAAAGCAACTGGAATCTAAGTGGAAACACATTCTTGTGGTTGAAATGTCTTTGTCTCTAGTTTGTTTAAATAAACCTTCATCCAGAGGCCAGTTCAAATACAGCAGAGACAACAGAAGACAGAAGAAAAAGAAGATGGGGAGATGGGAAACAGCTTAGAAAAACGGGCAGTCCATAATGGCCTATTTCAGAGAAGAGGGTTTAGTAAACACTATCTACATTTTCAAGATGAAACAAGTGTTTATTTTATTTTGGTAACCTTTTTTATCTCCCTTTCTAATGATACTCTCTTGAGTGTGCTCCCCAGAAAGCATGATTTTACCTGTGGATAGACACCATCATCCTGGAAGATGCTTAATGGTTTCAGCTGTCACTGGAGTTAACTTTAGCTTGTTGGGAGTTAAATACCCTTTGCAAATATGATCAGCCTCTTGGCTCTGCATGGCTCTCTCTCCTGTCTCAACAAAACCATCCCACCACCTTGTGCTCTGCCTGAATTGTGTTTTCTTGGGGAACAGTCTCAAAGATTGCTCTTCTCTGGACTCATCAGAGGCAGCTAAGGAAATCACACGTATTTTGTCCAAAGGAGAAAGAAATATCTAAGATTATTTGGCATGAGAAAGATTGTACAGGGAAGATTGTTTTTAAGAAATCATAGAATGGTTTGGGTTGGAAGAGACCTTATAGACCACCCACTTCCCACCCCACTTCCATGGGCAGGTGTCCTGGTTCCAGTTAGGACAGACTTAATTTTTCCTCATAGTAGCTGGTAGGGTGCTATGTTTTGGATTAGGATGAGAAAAGCGCTGATAACATGCTGATGTTTTAATTGTTGCAGAACAGTGTTTACACCAGGCCAAGGTGTAAAGCTGCTCCTGCAGCCGCTCCAGATCCAGCTCCTGCAGCCGCTCCAGATCCAGCTCCTGCAGCCACTCCAACCCCTGCAGCAGCTCCGGCTCCTGCAGCTGCTCCCACTCCTGTGTCTGGGTCAGAGAAACGAGCTGTAGCAGTGCAAGTTGACCCCGCAGAGGGTATTCCAACCCCTGTGGCAGACCCTGTGTCTGGGTCAGAGAAACGAGCTGTAGCAGTGCAAGTTGACCCCGCAGAGGGTATTCCAACCCCTGTGGCAGACCCTGTGTCTGGGTCAGAGAAACGAGCTGTAGCAGTGCAAGTTGCCCCTGTAGACAAGGTGAAAAAATGGTATAGAGGCTCAGGTCGTTTAGAACGCAGACAGTCTTCTGCTAAGTCTGGGCATAGAGAAGACGAGGCTGGGCCATCAAAGGTGCAGGAGACTGAAGATGAGGATGGGGATGTCGAAAAATCAACAGTAACTACCCGGACTCTATACCAGCGTGAGCTACGAGATGTGCGAAAAGATTTTGGTCGCTGTATAGGTGAGCAGCTTGTCACCTGGCTGCTCCGGTGCTGGGACACTGGAGCCAATTATGTGGAATTAGAGGGCAGGGAAGCCAGGCGGCTGGGATCCCTTGCTAGGGACGCATGCATTGACAAAGCAATTGGAGATGGAGCACGATCTCACAGCCTCTGGAGGCGTCTCCTGTCAGCTGTGCAGGAAAGGTATCCCTTCAAGGAAGAACTTGTATGTCTACCAGGCAAATGGACCACCATGGAGAAGGGAATTCAGTACCTGAGGGAATTGGCCGTACGGGAAGTAATTTATAAGGACCTAGACGACGCACAAACATCCGCAGATCCAGATGAAGTCCAGTGTACACGACCCATGTGGCGGAAGTTTGTACGGAGTGCACCATGATCATATGCCAGCTCATTGGCAATACTAACCTGGAAAGAGGAGGAGAATCCCCCAGTGAATGAAGTGACTAAAATACTGCGGCAGTACGAAGGAAATCTCTCCTCTTCCCTACAGGCCTGTGTCTCGGCTGTGGAGAAACTCTCTGAAGAGGTCCACCAACTTAAAGAGAATTTATCTTCCCCTCCACCTGAACGAACCAGTGTCCACCAGCTAAAAGAGAATACTTTGGAGAAACTTTCTGAAAAGATCCACCAACTTGAAGAGAGATTATTTTCCTCCCCACCTGTACAAACCAGTGTCTCAGCTATTAGGGGTAAACGTTCATCTATGCAAGGAAGACAATATGGTGGGCACACACACCGCGCCACCCTGTGCTTTTACCTACGTGACCTTGGAGAGGACATGAGAAAATGGGATGGAAAATCTACTGCGACCCTAGAGGCACGGGTACGTGAATTGCAAAAGAAAACAATTGGGAAAAAGGGGTTCTCTGAAAAGTTTGCTGCTCCAACTTCCAGCAGGCAGTCCTTTAAACACAGAGACGAAGATTCTGACCAGGACTAGAGGGGCCCTGCCTCCAGCCAGGGGGAGGAAAGGGACAATCGAGTTTATTGGACTGTGTGGATTCGATGGCCTGGCACGTCAGACGCACAGAAGTATAAGGCTTTGGTAGACACCGGTGCACAATGTACTCTAATGCCATCAAGCTATAAAGGGCCAGAGCCCATCTGTATTTATGGTGTGACGGGGGGATCCCAGCAGTTAACTGTATTGGAGGCTGAAGTGAGTCTAACCGGTAATGAGTGGCAAAAGCACCGTATTGTGACTGGCCCAGATGCTCCGTGCATCCTTGGCATAGACTATCTTAGAAGAGGATATTTCAAGGTCCCAAAAGGGTTCCGCTGGGCTTTTGGCATAGCTGCCTTGGAGACAGAGGACATTAAACAGTTGTCTACCTTGCCTGGTCTCTCAGAGGACCCTTCTGTTGTGGGGTTGCTGAGGGTTGAAGAACAGCAAGTGTCGATCGCTACCACGACTGTGCACCGGCGGCAATATCGCACCAACCGAGACTCCCTGAGTCCCATCCATAAGCTAATTCGTCAACTGGAGAGCCAAGGAGTGATCAGCAAGACTCATTCACCTTTTAATAGTCCCATATGGCCAGTGCGAAAGTCTAATGGTGAGTGGAGACTAACAGTGGACTATCGTGGCCTGAACGAAGTCACGCCACCACTGAGTGCTGCAGTGCCGGACATGCTAGAACTCCAGTATGAACTGGAATCAAAGGCAGCCAAGTGGTATGCCACAATTGATATCGCTAATGCATTTTTCTCCATCCCTCTAGCAGCACAGTGCAGGCCACAGTTTGCTTTCACTTGGAGGGGAGTCCAATATACTTGGAATCGGCTGCCCCAGGGGTGGAAACACAGCCCTACCATTTGCCATGGACTGATCCAGTCTGCGCTGGAGCAGGGGGAAGCTCCTGAACACCTGCAGTACATCGATGACATCATTGTGTGGGGTGACACTGCAGAAGAAGTTTTTGAGAAAGGGAAGGAAATAGTCCAAATCCTTCTGAAGGCCGGTTTTGCCATAAAACAGAATAAAGTTAAAGGACCTGCACGAGAGATCCCGTTTTTAGGAATAAAATGGCAAGATGGACGTCGTCAAATCCCAATGGATGTGATCAACAAAATAACAGCTATGTCTCCACCAACTAGCAAAAAAGAAACACAAACTTTCCTAGGTGTCGTGGGGTTTTGGAGAATGCATATTCCAAATTACAGTCTGATTGTAAACCCGCTCTACCAAGTAACCCGTAAGAAGAATGCTTTTGAATGGGGCCCTGAGCAACGACAAGCCTTTGAACAAATTAAGCAGGAAATAGTTCATGCAGTAGCCCTCGGGCCAGTCCGAACAGGACCAGATGTAAAGAATGTGCTCTACACCGCAGCTGGGGAGAATGGTCCCACCTGGAGCCTCTGGCAGAAAGAACCTGGGGAAGCTCGAGGTCGACCCCTGGGGTTTTGGAGTCGGGGATACAGAGGATCTGAAGCCCGCTATACTCCAACTGCAAAGGAGATATTGGCAGCATATGAAGGAGTTCGATCTGCTTCGGAAGTGGTCGGTACTGAAGCGCAGCTCCTCCTGGCACCCCGACTGCCGGTACTAGGCTGGATGTTCAAAGGAAGGGTCCCCTCTACACATCATGCAACTGATGCTACATGGAGCAAGTGGGTTGCACTGATTACTCAGCGGGCTTGAATAGGAAACCCCAGTCGCCCAGGAATCTTGGAGGTGATTATGGACTGGCCAGAAGGCAAATACTTTGGGATATCATCAGAGGAGGAGGTGGTCTGTGCTGAAGAAGCCCCACTGTACAACAAGCTACCGGAAAATGAGAAGAAATATGCCTTGTTCACTGATGGGTCCTGTCGTATTGTGGGAAAGCATCGGAGATGGAAAGCTGCTGTATGGAGTCCTACACGGCGAGTTGCAGAAGCTGCTGAGGGAGAAGGTGAATCGAGTCAGTTTGCAGAAGTGAAAGCCATTCAGCTGGCTTTAGATATTGCTGAACGAGAAAAGTGGCCAGTTCTCTATCTCTATACTGATTCATGGATGGTAGCAAATGCCCTGTGGGGGTGGTTACAGCAATGGAAGCAGAACAACTGGCAGCGCAGGGGCAAGCCCATCTGGGCTGCGGCATTGTGGCAAGAAATTGCTGCCCGGGTAGAGAACCTGGTTGTAAAGGTACGCCATGTAGATGCTCATGTGCCCAAGAATCGGGCTACTGAAGAACATCAAAACAACCAGCAGGTGGATCAGGCTGCTAAGATCGAAGTGGCTCACGTGGACCTGGACTGGCAACATAAAGGTGAATTATTTATAGCCCGATGGGCCCATGACACCTCAGGCCATCAAGGTAGAGATGCAACATAGAGATGGGCTCGTGATCGAGGGGTGGACCTGACCATGGACACTATAGCACAGGTTATTCATGATTGTGAAACACGTGCTGCAATCAAGCAAGCCAAACGGTCAAAACCTCTTTGGTATGGAGGACGATGGCTGAAATATAAATATGGAGAGGCCTGGCAAATTGATTACATCACACTCCCTCAAACCTGCAACGGCAAGCGCCACGTACTTACAATGGTGGAAGCAACCACCGGATGGCTGGAAACATATCCTGTGCCCCATGCCACCGCCCGGAACACTATCCTGGGCCTTGAAAAGCAAGTCCTATGGCGACATGGCACCCCAGAGAGAATTGAGTCAGACAACGGGACTCATTTCCGAAACAACCTTATAGACACTTGGGCCAAAGAACATGGTATTGAGTGGGTGTATCACATCCCCTATCATGCACCAGCCTCTGGAAAAGTTGAACGATACAATGGACTGTTGAAGACTACACTGAAAGCAATGGGTGCTGGGACATTCAAAAATTGGGATACACATTTGGCAAAGGCCACCTGGTTAGTCAATACCAGGGGATCTGCCAACCGAGCTGGACCTGCCCAATCAAACCTGTTACGCACTGTAGAAGGGGATAAAGTTCCTGTAGTGCACGTAAGAAACGTGCTGGGTAAAACAGTCTGGGCTACTCCTGCCTCAGGAAAAGGCAAACCCATTCGTGGAATTGCTTTTGCTCAGGGACCTGGATGCACTTGGTGGGTAATGCAAAAGAATGGGGAGGTCCGGTGTGTACCTCAAGGGGATTTGATACTGGGTGAGAATAGCCCATGAGTTGAATTGTAGTATGTTAATTATTATATAATAGTGTATGTCATCACTACCATGATTGCTATATATCATAGATGAAAATGGTGATTAATTAGAACGTATTGGAAAGAGTGTAACCTGAGCATGACATAAATGGTATGGAATAAGGGGTGGATATCTGGAGGTATATCCCAACTCAAGGAGCTGGGAGGGGACAGCAGCAGGACAGCTGAGCTGAAGTAGCCAGAAGGATATTCCATAACACAGGGCATCGTGCTGAACTATTGCTATGAAGTGCTTGGCCAGGGTGGAATGAGGGCTGCTCCTTGGGAATGGGATAAGCATCAGGAAGAGGTTCTTCACTGAGAGGGTTGTCGCACACTGGAAGAGGCCCACAGGGAAGTAGTGACTGCACCAAGCCTGTTGGAGTTTAAGAAGCGTTTGGACTGTACATTTAGTCACGTTGTTATTTACACGGACCCATATATACATTACTCCGTTTTACGCAGCCAGAAAAGGATTAAATGGCTCAAATGGGCATAAAAGAAATAGATGGGGGTAAATGGGTATTGCCTGATGGACGGGAAATGCTTCCTAAGTCTGCAGCTGTGCGAGTGCTACGGAGGTTTCATGAGAACACCCACTGGGGAGCTCAAGCACTAGTGGATCAATTCGCTACAAAATATATGTGTATTGGAATATACAATGTAGCAAAAGGAGTTGTGCATGATTGTCTTGTCTGTAAGAGAGTGACTGCCCGGCAAATGAGGAAAAGAGTGTTAGGAGGTCGGGAATTAGCGCACCGACCTTTTGCCAGAATTCAATCGGATTTCACAGAACTTCCGAAAGTGGGAAGGTACAAATATTTATTAGTGATTGTAGACCATCTCACGCACTTTGTGGAAGCTTTCCCGACAACGAGAACAACGGCCCAAGCTGTGGTAAAAATACTATTAGAAAACATTATCCCGAGGTACGGGATTGTAGAAACAATTGATTCTGACCGAGGCCCGCACTTTATATCAAAAGTGTCCCAAGAAACTATGAAAGCCTTGGGGACAAGTTGGGAATATCATACTCCGTGGCACGAATGAAGAACGTATTCGTAGAATGAATGAATGGGGAAATTAAAAAGCAACTAACAAAGCTTATGATGGAGAAAAAATCCTCCTGGGTGAAATGTTTACCACTTGCACTACTGAATATTCGAACACAGCTTCAAGCCGATGTCGGAATCTCACCTTTTGAAATACTATACGGTATGCCTTATGATCTAGAGATGCCATCTGATCACCCCCAGATACAGGACATTCAATTAACACCTTATTTAATACAGCTGATGAATAGATGGAGGGAATTACAAGCGAAAGGCTTGGTGGCATAGCGTCCCCCGTTAGATATAGCAATCCATAGAATACAGCCTGGAGATAAGGTTCTAATTAAGACATGGAAAGAAACATCTTTAACACTACGGTGGGAAGGCCCCTATGTTGTTTTACTTACCACAGAGACAGCTATCCGGACGGCTGAGAAGGGGTGGACGCATGCCAGTCGTGTGAAGGGACCAATCCAGACAAGAGAATGGGGAAGCGGTCGCAGGCCCTGATGACTTAAAGCTCACTCTGAAACGGCCTCGATAAGTATAATATATACTGTCACTGTCTATGTATCGTAAAAAGGGGGAGGAGGGGGGCTCTGTGTGATCGGTAACAGGCAAGAGGTTGCAGCTAACCGAGAAACACCCCTGAAGAGCACTACTGCTGCTGAGAAGAACGCGCACCTTGTAGTTTGCCGCAACCGAACTGACAAGCGAGGCAGAGAGTGAAACGGTGGGGAACTGCGTGACCAGGTAAAAAAAAAAAAAAGAAAAAAAAGAAAAAAAACCCTCCGAAAATGGGCCCTATCCACTTTTTGCGATACATAGTAGTAGGTGTAAGTGTTTGCACTGTTCCTGGGTCTGCGCATCCTCATCAACCTTTTATTTGGAGCCTAATTAGATGGGAAGATTACCATGTTGTGCAGCAAATAATTACCGCTGGGGGCCCTAGTTGTAAGGTCTTACTGTGTGACCTTGTGACATGGGGCAAAAATGTACCAAACATATGTTCTGGTCAATTGAGCTTCTATATGTGCCCAAGTTCTAACCCGGGAAGACCGTATTGTAACTATCCACATGAATACTTTTGTGCCTATTGGGGTTGTGAGACTATTGCCACAGACTGGAATCCCGGAGCTGGAGTGGACAAATATTTGAAGGTGGGTACGGGCCACCAGGATGTAACCATAAGGGCGAACTACAGCATTACGCCACCCTCTCCAGGTCAGATTGCAAATTCCTATACATCAATGTAACCCAACCGGGAGGTCAAAGGTGGACCCTAGGACAACGCTGGGGAATTAGGTTGCATGAATCCGGAGCTGATAGGGGAGGGATAATATATAGAAGGAAAGAAGAGATTAAGAACCCCCAACGGGTAGGACCAAACCAAGAACTGTCAGGAAATGTTTTAAGAATTCAACCTACACAAGCTTCTGAAATACGAACTCCAAATAGCCCAAAACCACTGAAGGTCATTAATAAATCAGTAGGCCAAAAATATGAAAAAAATGAAGGGATGACAGAGAATAACATGTGGAAAATCGTGGATGCTAGTTATTATTTATTGAATCAAACAATTCCCAACATCCCTAAACCTTGCTGGTTATGCCTTGATATAAGGCCTCCATATGATGACGCCACTGGGGATCTGGGAGAGGCCACCCGTTCACGTAACCCCAACCCTCCACAATGCAATTGGGGGAGGGATGTAGGAATAACATTGACGGAAGTAACTGGGAATGGCAGGTGTGTAGGTACAATCCCTAGTGAGAAGCTCCATCTATGCAGTATTACGGAGAAGGTTACACCAGGAAGTAAAGAAAGGTGGTTAATTCCCGCAAACAACGCTAGATGGGTCTGCTCATCGATAGGTGTTACCCCTTGTTTATCACTTGAACTCTTTAATGTATCTCAAGATTTCTGTATACAGGTGATAATTGTACCAAGAATTCTATACCATTCTGAAGAGTACGTATATACACGGCACACGGTAGCAGAGAACCACTTAACAAAAAGAGAACCAATCACGGCTATAACATTGGCAACGTTGATAATTCTGGGAGGCACCGGGGTGGGCACTGGAGTTGCCTCTCTGGTCAGACAAAGTCAGGAGTTCACCTCCCTACGTGTGGCTGTAGATGAAGACTTAGCTCGAGTTGAACAGTCAATTACTGCCCTGGACAAATCGGCAAGGTCATTATCGGAAGTTGTTTTGCAAAATCGTAGAGGATTAGATCTGGTGTATTTACAACACGGTGGATTATGTGCCGCCTTGAAAGAAGAATGCTGTGTATATGCAAACCACACTGGAGTAGTGAGGGATACAATGATGAAGCTCAGAGAAGGATTAGAAAAAAGAAAGCGAGAAAATGAGGCTAAGCAGAATTGATACGACTCTTGGTTTAATTATTCACCCTGGCTTACAACTTTACTGTCGACAATAGCGGGACCTTTGTTGTTATTAATGTTGAGTCTAACTTTTGGACCATGTATTCTGAATCGAGTAATCGCGATTGTAAAAAACCGTTTAGAGGCAGCACATTTGATGCATATCAGTGCCAAATATGAACCCATAACCACGAGTGAGGATGCTGAAACTCTAACGCTCAGCAGACAGGCATACCAGGAATTAAGGAACAAAATAAGTAAGTAAAAGAAAAAGGAGGGATTGTGGTGTATGAAGCATGTTTGTTCATTATTTCCCATGGCTATATTAAGAAGGAACAAAGGGAGTCGCCAGGTGGCTGTAAGGACCTTGAGGCTCCCTGCCTGTTGCTGTCTCGGACGGAAAGTTGAGAGAACTTTGTGTAAATACTATAACTGCAAAATTGATAACCCACTGTCCTATCTTAAGACAAACCAACATGACCGGTTAAGGAGGGAAAAACACCACATACCAAGCGGAGGAAGACTACGGCCTTCATCCGTGCGACCACCAGAGGGACAGGAGACGACCCCCTAGCAACAGTCGACGCAGCCGCAGTACCAGGAAGGGGGGCTACGTAATTTATAACAACGTGGTCGGAATTTGGAGGTAGACCTGTGTGGTGCCAGGAGTTGGACTCGATGATCCTTATGGGTCCCTTCCAACTCAGGATATTCTGTGATTCAGTGATTCTATGCCACCAGAACTGGGCAGCGTCCAGGCACCGACTGCCAAGTGTAATTGTGGAGGACGCTGGCTTCCTTAAGCATGAGGCTTAGTAGTTGAGTCCATGCAGCCCAGTTTCCCTCCATTCGGACTCTCCTTCGTGAAAATTCACCCAGTGACAGGGAGCGACCTGGAAGCTTCGCAGCATCTGTATGCAGATGCTGTATACAAGGAAAGCATAACCCTGACAAGCAATGGAAACAGCAAACGCTGTGTGCAAAACCGCTCTTCTGCTCTCTTCACGACTTTGAGAGCTATTGTGTCAAGGATCTCTCCCATGGTTTAGGAATGGGTTCTCTTTTTAAAGTCTGCTTTGCGCAGAGACTGCTGCTGTACTTGCCATCGTGTGTGTAAGCAGAGGCTACAACTTTCAACCCTACTCCAGCCAGGGATGGGTTTGCCACTTCACTCTGTGGGTATTTCTTCTTCCTCTGGACAGCCCTAATCTTCCCCCGATGTTGTGCTTAGGTTTTGAGATTTCTGTCCTCAAGAAGAGCTTTCTATTTCTTGCCTTGACCTAGTGTTCAGTGCATTTTTTCCTTTGGCCTAGAGAAGAACATTTTCAAATTAACCTCCAATTCTTCTGGTTCAGCCACAAAGGTTCCTTTGCTTCAGTCTTGGTCCCCATATGCAATGTGGAGGAAAGACGCTTCTCCTTCCGTATAGCCATTCCTAAATTTTTATTTCTCCTTTCCCTTTCCCTTTCCCTTTCCCTTTCCCTTTCCCTTTCCCTTTCCCTTTCCCTTTCCCTTTCCCTTTCCCTTTCCCTTTCCCTTTCCCTTTCCCTTTCCCTTTCCCTTTCCCTTTCCCTTTCCCTTTCCCTTTCCCTTTCCCTTTCCCTTTCCCTTTCCCTTTCCCTTTCCCTTTTGCCTTTTCACTTTCCCCTTTCCCGTTTCCTTTTTAAATGCAGCTTGCTTAAGGATCGAGATGTAAGACTAGGGGCTGCAAGAGAGCATTTGTCAGCAATGTTGCCCTTCTACATTCAACAGAGAAAGCAGTGGATGGGAGCAGATTTGCATCTGTTGTGTACAAAATGCTTCACACAGGGACGTTGCAAAAGGCCAAAGGGATATTGCATAACACAGGGCATGGTGCTGAATTATTACTAGGAACTGCTAGGCCAGGCTGGTATGAGGGCTGCTACTTGGGGATGGGATGGACATCTGTCAGCAGCTGGTCAGCGGTTGCACTTTGCCTCGCTTACCTTCCCTATTCTTTTATTCCTGTTCTTCTTATGAACATGAATATGATTTTCTCTTTATTATTATTATTATTATTATTATTTTATGATTTTTCAACTCCCCCCAATCAATTGGGAGGAAAAAATGGTAAAAATATGGTGAAAAGTATTCTGGGAGTTCTTAATATCACCTGAAGGACAATGCAGTCATTGATCACAGCCAACACAGGTTCATGAGGGGAAAGTGCTGCTTAACGCACTTGATTTCCTTTTCGGAAGTGCTCAACCGTCTAGTTGGCCAAGGGAAGCCAGCTGATGGCACCTGTTTGGATTTCAGCACAGCTTCAATATTGTTTCTCACTGTCTCCTTCTGGACAAATTGAGCAGCACACAGCTAGAGCAATGCATAATGCCATGGGTGAACAAGTGGCTGACGGGTCGCGCTCCAAGGGTTATCGTAAATGGGGTTGCATCGGGCTGGCGGCCAGTCACTAGGGGGCTTCTGCAGGCCTCCATTTTAGGGCCAGTTCTCTTCAATGTTGTCCTAACTGACTTGCACGCAGGACTCGAGGGCGTCTTGTGTTGATTTAGGCACGATGCTAAATTGGGAGGAGCGTCTGACTCCATGGAGGGGAGGAAGGCCTTGCAGAGAGATCCTGACAAATCAGAGAACTGGGCAATCCCCAACAAGATGAGGTTTAGCGAGAGCGAGTGAGGGATTGCGCACCTGGCAACGGGCAACCCTGGCTGTCCGGACAGTCTGGGGGGAGGAGAGGCTGGAGCGCAGCCCTGCAGAGAGGGCTCTGGGGCTTTTGGTCGACGGCAAGTTGAACGTGAGTCAGCCGTGGGCCCTGGCAGGCAGGAGGGGCAACGGCATCGTGGGGTGCCTCCAGCACAGCATCGCTAGCCGGTCGCGGGCAGGGATTGCTGTGCTCTGCTCTGCGCTCTTTCAGCATCAGCTCGAGTCCTGTGTGCACTTTTGGGCACGGCACTATCAGAAGGCCATAAACCTCTTAGAGAGAGAGCATCCAAAGGAGGGCTTCAAAGTGGTGAAGGGTCTGGAGGGCAGGACAGATGAGGAGCGGCTGAGGTGCCTGCGTTTGTTCAGCCTGCAGGAGACTGAGGAGAGGCCTGATGGCGACCTGCAGCTTCCTCACGAGGGGAGCGGAGGGCCCGGCGTTAAGCTCTGCTCTCTGGGGACGGTGACAAAAGTGGAGGGAATGGCATGGAGCTGTGACAGGGGAGGCTCTGCCTGGAGGTGAGGACAAGATCTTTCACTGACACGGGGCTTGGCCACTGAACCAGGCCTCCCAGTGAAGTGGTCAGAGCAGCAAGCCTGCTGGAGTTCACAAAACGTCTGGGCAATGCTTTCAGACACGTACTTTAGTTTTTGGGCGTCACCCAGAGCCATGGGCTCTGAGGTCACCCAGAGCGATGGGCTCTGAGGTCACCCAGCAATGGACTCTGTGACCTCACGGCCCTCGCTGCTCATATTGGGGCGCAGGCAGAGCCCGCCCCAGCCTGGCTCGTGCCTGGATTCCTGCTGAGCGTTTGTGCGAGGCTTGGAGCGCCGAGCAAGGATTTGTTGGAGCTGTGCTGTGGGGCCGTCGGCAGCTGTTCTCAGTGCCCGTCCCCGCAGGCAGTGCCTGTGTTTCCCCGGCCCTGCCTGGCTCAGGCAGCCGGGGCCCTGTGAGGAGCACTTGCAGCAGCGCAGGTGAGCTGTGTGGGGCCACGTGCCCCGGGGCGGCCCGCGGGGGACGTGGGACCACCCAGCCGTGGGGCTGGGGCTAGGGGGTTTCCTGCTGAGGGGCAGGGGCACAGCCAGTGACCTTCTCTCTTCCTCGCAGCGTGCGCGATACCCGCTTCTGCAGTGCCGGTGCAGGGGAGCAGCTCGTCACCATCAGCTCTCCCCAGCGCACCTTAGCGTGAAGATCATGGCCACAGAGGAGGCGTGGACGTGTCCCGTCTGCCGGGAGGGGCGAAAGGATGTGGCCTACGCGACACCATGTAACCACCGGTTCTGCCTGGGCTGCATCCAGCGCTGGGCAAAGCTGAAGGCGAGCTGCCCACTCTGCAGGACGGGCATGAGGACCATCAAGGTTTCCGTGCGGGGAGAGGAGGACTACTTGGAATGCATCGTCTCCCCTCCCGCAGTGCCCGTACCTGTTGGCTTCCAGGCAGGCAGCGCCACCGCCCCCCACAGCCCTGCAGCGCCGGCTGCGTCCTCTGTGCCAGCCGAGGAGAGGGATGCGGAGCCCGATCCCCGCGCTGCTGTGGGCGGCCTCCTGCCCGAGGACTGGGCCGTGCTGTTCAGGGAGCGCAGGGACATCCTCGACCCTGTGCTGCCCTGGCTGCGCCGCGAGCTCTCAGCCATCTATGGGACACGCTGGTGGCAGGCGAGAGCTGCAGAGAGCTTCCTCCTGCACTCCCTGTGTGTGATGGGGCTGGACAGGGACGCCATCATTCAGCACACACAGCCCGCCTTGGGGCCCCTCACCGTGCCGCTCATCGACGGGCTCGTGGGCACCATCGTGGGCCTCTGCGGAGAGGAGGCACGGAGGCTACTGGGCCTCGAGAGTGGCCACACTGCTGGGGTACAGGAGGACAGCCCTGCAGGTGCTTCTGGTCCCACTGCCTCCATGCAGGGAACCATCAGCACCAGCCCCGCGCCCTCCAACAGCAACGCAGGCCCTGACATGGAGGAGCTGCCCAGCACATCCAGCGCTTTCCAGCATGGGGGTCCTGGCGAAGTCCCAGCTGCAGCCAACCCCCAGGAGCAGGAAGAGCCCCGTGAAGAGCTGGGGCAGGAGGCAGCAGCAGGTCCCTCTGCCCGGGCCTGCAGGCGCAGACCCTCCACTCCTCACCGCTCGACTCGGGGGTCCCGGCGCCCCAGGAAGCGCACCCAGGCAGGCAGTGCCCAAGACTCTGCCCAGCCCTGCAAGAGGCCGCCCCCCCGGCGCTTCTAGCAGGGCTCCTGGTGATCTTAAATCAAAGAACAATAAAATATATGGCTACACCGCAGAAAATGTCTTAGTGTGATTCAAACCAGAGCTGCCACAGCCCCGTGCATGCTGCTGCCTTCCCTCCCTTTTCCTGGTGCCGTCCCCGTGCCCTGCTGGCCCCCACTGTCCCTCACACCCACGAAGGAAAGCGCCTCATACTTGCAATGGTAGAAGCAACCTTGGGATGACCGGAAACATATCCTTTGTCCCATGCCACTGCCAGGAACACAATCATGGGCTTTGAAAAACAAGTGTAACTGCTAAACAACTCCTAACCATTACAAACAATTCTTGCTTGGTCTGATTCATAAAAATAAAGGTTAAGAATATTATTGGAGTGTAAAATGTGGTGTTTTTTGTTGTGGGCTTTTATTTTATTTTTTGTTTTGTACAAAGAGTATCAGTTGAAAGCACATAGTAACACTTACAGGTGCTTGGAGTACATTTCTGGATGCGCGAGGACCACAGACACCGAGTGGAAAGGCCTACGGCAATTTCCCAAAGCTTTTGAAGAATCCTGCTGCCAAGTTGCTTGCTTGCTCCCAAGCCTCTAAACATGCCAGAGTTACTTTGTTCATTACACTGTTTCACTGTGAAGCAGCAGGTTGATTCAAACATTCTCCCTCCGACCCAGAAGACCTTCAGTGGTCTGGTGCCTGCAAACCTGCACAAGATGCAAACCTGCATAAGATATTTTCTACCAAAGTTCCAAGTAACTTCAAATTTTTATTATTATTATTATTATTTTTCTTTTTACACTACACTTCTGGAACATTTTGCCAATTTGCAGTCCGCTCACTCATGTTATGACTTTTTTACACCTGGCTGCTGCTCTGGAAGGCTGCAGCACGTGCCGGCCCATTGCTGGTATAATTACATTCTGATTACTGCAGTTATAACAGCTTCAAACACTTTAGTGTGTCTTAAGAAAAAAAAAAGAAAAAAAAAAAAGACAAATCCTTAACGTGGAGTGTAAAGAAAACACTCCCTGCTTTTTAAAAGGAAGTACCACTGCCAGAAGGCACTTGCTGCTCACACTCTTTTAGCACGCGGTGGTTAAGCGGAGTCGCAGCACACCGCCAGCCCTCCTGCCTCTGTCACGCTGCTCAGCAAGAATGCTCTCGCTGCTTAATGGCTTGGGTTTTTTGTAGGATAAAAAAGGAAGCGTGTGTTCACTATCATAAAGTGCATTTCGAGTTAGTTTAACAGCCCAGTGGATCAGTTACCACTTGAGAGGTGACACGGTGTAGACAAGATTAGGAGTACTTTATTTAAGTGCCAGCCTTAGATCCTGCAGCTTGATGAGTCTGTTGTCTGCTGTCCCCTCATTTGGAGCAGCGTGTATTTCATGGAACAGAAGTTTATATACCTACATGTGTGTGGGTGGGTGTGTGCATATGTGTGTGTGGCTCACCTGTGGGGACCAATATATGAAAATAATTACTCTCATGTCTAGGTAAAATAATTTGCTCATCATTTCAAAATATGATAGATAGGTTGGGGATTGAAATCCAGAAAACGCAAGGTTGTTGGTGTAAGATGGGCATCGTCAGGAGTAGTCAGCATGGATTCAGCACGGGGAAGTCATCCCAGACGGACCTGATGAGCTTCCAAGATGACGTGACCAGCCCAATGGCTGAGAGGGCAGTGGGCATTGTCTTTGTGACTATGGTAAGGCGTTTGTCCCACGTAAGGTCCTCATGGAGTAGCTTTTGATGTATGGCTGGATGAGCGGACATTGAGATGGATCGAAAACTGGCTGAGCGGCTGGACACGGAGGGTTGTGGTCAGTGGTGCAAGGCCTGGTGGGAGGCCAGTAACAAGTGGAGTACCCCAGGAGCTGATACTGGGTCTGGTCCTGTTTAACACCTTCCTTAACGATCTGGACAATGGGTAGATTGCACCCTCGATAAATTTGCAGATGACAGAGAACTGAGGCTGTGGCTGACCCACCAGAGGGCCGCGCTGCCATCCAGGTGGGCTCAGCAGGCCGGAGAGGCGGGCTGGCAGGAGCAAAGTGTCTCCAGCAGGCTGAGGAAGCTGATCCTCCTCCTCCGCTCAGCACCGGTGAGGCTGCACCTGGAGCAACGTGTCCAGCTCTGGGCTGCGCAGTACAAGGCAGACCCAAACATACTGGGAAGACTCCAACAGACAGCAAGTTGATCAAGGGATGGGAGGAAAGGCTGAGAGAGCTGGGACTGCTCGGCCTGGAGAAGGGGAGGCTCAGGGGGATCTCATCAGCGTCCATAAATACCTGAAGGGAGGGTGCAAAGAGGACGGAGCCAGGCTCTTGCCAGTGGTGCGCAAGGACAAGGCAAGAGGCAGTGAGCACAAACTGGAGCACGGGAAGCTCCCTCTGAGCACCAGGCAGCACTTCTGTGCTGTGCGGGTGGCTGAGCACTGGCACAGGCTGCCCAGAGGCTGTGGGGTCTCCTCGCTACGGATCTTCAAAACCTGCCTGGACACGGGCCTGGGCACCTGGCTCTGGAGCAGGGGTGGGACCAGATGAGCTCCTGAGGGCCCTGCCAGCCTCAGCCATTCTGTGATTCCGTGGTCACAAATGCCCCAACCGGGCAAACAGTTAAGGCAGAAACTTGCCTTATTAATCCGCCGATCATGAGATGAAAATCCACGTAGCAGAAAAAAAGGCTATTTTAAAAGTTAAAAATAAAGAGAACGTATTGTAATGACGTTTGTTCTCATTGTTCCCTTCACACGGTTTGTTACATTCTCTCTACATAGGTCCTAGGATTGCAGATTTTCCCATGTTTATTGGTATAAGAAATATCTCAATAATTTTCTCAGACAGGGTCTTCTGGGAAGCTAATTTATTCATTTATTCACAATTGCAATGCTGTGTGTCCTGCGAACAGGGGTGCACAGTAACAGTATATCATTACCTTATATCCCCTGTTACCCGATGTTTAATTCCTCCCCTTTCCTCACTGGCTGAGTACTACAGGCCCACAACCTACACTTGTAACTACGCCCTCTATATACAGTTTTATTTGACTAAACTTTAATTTCTTTGTTGTTGTTTTTTGTTTGTTTGTTTTGGAAATGGAAGGGCCCAAGATTTTGTAGCTTCTTGTTCTTGCCGATTCTGCAAGTGTTTGTCTCGTTTTCCTTAGCCATTGTTCTTATCCTGGGACAGTCTCGTTCTCTGGAGATAATCCGGGGAACTATAGGCCTGTTAGCTTGACCTCAGTGCCAGGGAAGCTCATGGAGCAGATTATCTTGAATGTCATCACGCGGCACTTGCAGGGCAAGCACGCAATCAGGCCCAGTCAGCATGGGTTTATGAAAGACAGGTCCTGCTTGACGAACCTGATCTCCTTCTATGACAAAGTGACGCGCTTGGTGGATGAGGGGAAGGCTGTGGATGTGATCTACCTTGACCTCAGTAAGGCTTTTGACACAGTTCCCCACAACATTCTCCTCAAGAAACTGGCTGCTCGGGGCTTGGACTGGCGTACGCTTTGTTGGGTTAGAAACTGGCTGGATGGCCGGGCCCAGAGAGCTGTGGTGAATGGAGTCAAATCCGGTTCGAGGCCGGTTACTAGTGGAGTCCCCCAGGGCTCGGTACTGGGGCCGGTCCTCTTTAATATCTTTATCGATGATCTGGATGAGGGCGTCCAGTGCACCCTCAGTAAGTTTGCAGATGACACCAAGTTAGGTGCGTGTGTCGATCTGCTCGAGGGCAGGAAGGCTCTGCAGGATGATCTGGATAGGCTGGAGCGATGGGCTGAGGTCAACTGTATGAAGTTCAACAAGGCCAAGTGCCGGGTCCTGCACCTGGGGCGCAACAACCCCAAGCAGAACTACAGGCTGGGAGATGAGTGGCTGGAAAGCTGCCTGGCCGAGAAGGACCTGGGAGTATTGGTTGATAGTCGGCTGAATATGAGCCAGCAGTGTGCTCAGGTGGCCAAGAAGGCCAACAGCATCCTGGCCTGTATAAGAAGCAGTGTGGCCAGCAGGTCGAGGGAAGTGATTGTGCCCCTGTACTCGGCTCTGGTGAGGCCGCACCTTGAGTACTGTGTTCAGTTTTGGGCCCCTCGCTACAGGAAGGACGTGGACGTGCTCGAGAGAGTCCAGAGAAGGGCAACCAAGCTGGTGAGGGGTCTGGAGAACAAGTCTTAGGAGGAGCGGCTGAGGGAGCTGGGCTTGTTCAGCCTGGAGAAGAGGAGGCTCAGGGGCGACCTTATCGCTCTCTACAGTTACCTTAAAGGAGGCTGTAGAGAGGTGGGTGTTGGTCTGTTCTCCTACGTGCCTGGTGACAGGACGAGGGGGAATGGGCGAAAGTTGCAACAGGGGAGTTTTAGGTTGGATGTTAGGAAGTACTTCTTTACCGAAAGGGTTATTAAGCATTGGAACGGGCTGCCCAGGGAGGTGGTGGAGTCACCATCCCTGGAGGTCTTTAAAAGACGTTTAGATGTAGAGCTTAGCGATATGGTTTAGTGGAGTACTTAGTGTTAGGTCGGAGGTTGGACTCGATGATCTTGAGGTCTCTTCCAACCTAGAAATCTGTGATACTGTGATACTGTGAGCTGGGGTTGTTTAGCCTCGAGAAGAGGAGGCTCAGGGGAGACCTCATCGCTCTCTATAGGTACCTTAAAGGAGGCTGTAGAGAGGTGGGGGTTGGTCTGTTCTCCTACGTGCCTGGTGACAGGACGAGGGGGAATGGGCTAAAGTTGCGCCAGGGGAGGTTTAGGTTGGATGTTAGGAAGAACTTCTTCTTTACCGAAAGGGTTGTTAGGCATTGGAATGGACTGCCCAGGGGGGTGATTGAGTCACCATCCCTGGAGGTCTTTAAAAGACGTTTAGATGTAGCCCTTAGTGATACGGTTTAGTGTAGGACTTGTTAGTGTTAGGGCTGAGGTTGGACTAGATGATCTTGGAGGTCTCTTCCAACCTAGACGATTCTGTGATTCTGTGAAAACCCGCCCGGCTGCCACCCAGCACAACGTGATGTCTCCCCATGCTGAGGTCACCCAGCGATGGGCTCTGAGGTCACCCAGCAATGGACTCTGTGACCTCACGGCCCTCGCTGCTCATATTGGGGCGCAGGCAGAGCCCGTCCCAGCCTGGCTCGTGCCTGGATTCCTGCTGAGCGTTTGTGCGAGGCTTGGAGCGCCGAGCAAGGATTTGTTGGAGCTGTGCTGTGGGGCCGTCGGCAGCTGTTCTCAGTGCCCGTCCCCGCAGGCAGTGCCTGTGTTTCCCCGGCCCTGCCTGGCTCAGGCAGCCGGGGCCCTGTGAGGAGCACTTGCAGCAGCACAGGTGAGCTGTGTGGGGCCACGTGCCCCGGGGCGGCCCGCGGGGGACGTGGGACCACCCAGCCGTGGGGCTGGGGCCGGGGGGTTTCCTGCTGAGGGGCCGGGGCACAGCCAGTGACCTTCTCTCTTCCTCGCAGCGTGCGCGATACCCGCTTCTGCAGTGCCGGTGCAGGGGAGCAGCTCGTCACCACCAGCTCTCCCCAGCGCACCTTAGCGTGAAGACCATGGCCACAGAGGAGGCGTGGACGTGTCCCGTCTGCCGGGAGGGGCGAAAGGATGTGGCCTACGCGACACCATGTAACCACCGGTTCTGCCTGGGCTGCATCCAGCGCTGGGCAAAACTGAAGGCCAGCTGCCCACTCTGCAGGACGGGCATGAGGACCATCAAGGTTTCCGTGCGGGGAGACGAAGACTACCTAGAATGCATCGTCTCCCCTCCCGCAGTGCCCGTACCTGTTGGCTTCCAGGCAGGCAGCGCCACCGCCCCCCACAGCCCTGCAGCGCCGGCTGCGTCCTCTGTGCCAGCCGAGGAGAGGGATGCGGAGCCCGATCCCCGCGCTGCTGTGGGCGGCCTCCTGCCCAAGGACTGGGCCGTGCTGTTCAGGGAGCGCAGGGACATCCTCGACCCTGTGCTGCCCTGGCTGCGCCGCGAGCTCTCAGCCATCTACGGGACACGCTGGTGGCAGGCGAGAGCTGCAGAGAGCTTCCTCCTGCACTCCCTGTGTGTGATGGGGCTGGACAGGGACGCCATCATTCAGCACACACAGCCCGCCTTGGGGCCCCTCACCGTGCCGCTCATCGACGGGCTCGTCGGCACCATCGTGGGCCTCTGCGGAGAGGAGGCACGGAGGCTACTGGGCCTCGAGAGTGGCCACACTGCTGGGGTACAGGAGGACAGCCCTGCAGGTGCTTCTGGTCCCACTGCCTCCATGCAGGGAACCATCAGCACCAGCCCCGTGCCCTCCAACAGCAACGCAGGCCCTGACATGGGGGAGCTGCCCAGCACATCCAGCGCTTTCCAGCATGGGGGTCCTGGCGATGTCCCAGCTGCAGACAGCCCCAGGGAGCAGGAAGAGCCCCGTGAAGAGCTGGGGCAGGAGGCAGCAGCAGGTCCCTCTGCCCGGGCCTGCAGGCGCAGACCCTCCACTCCTCACCACTCGACTCGGGGGTCCCGGCGCCCCAGGAAGCGCACCCGGGCAGGCAGTGCCCAAGACTCTGCCCAGCCCTGCAAGAGGCCGCCCCCCCGGCGCTTCTAGCAGGGCTCTTGTAGTTTATGAAATAAAGAACAATAAAATAGATTGAATATACCACAGAAAAAGTCTCGGTGTGATTCAAACCAGAGCTGGCACAGCCCCGTGCATGCTGCTGCCTTCCCTCCCTTTTCCTGGTGCCGTCCCCGTGCCCTGCTGGCCCCCACTGTCCCTTTGGTCATGGCTGATTAATGTGCTTTGAAATGCCATTGCTTTATCATAGCAGAACCTCAGCTCAAACAATGTTCTAAAACTCTTTTCCAGCAGCAGTTCTAGTAACTCACACTGCAGTACATTTCCAGCTGCATTTTATTCTTTTGATATAAATCAGCATTTGACCTATTAGACTGGTAGCCCTTGAAAGCGTCCAGAAGCAGTCTGTGTGGCTTAATGTCACTCGGCAATACGGTCAGGTAGCACAGGCATCTGAAGGCTGCCCTGAGGAGGAGCAGAGGGCAGGCACAAGCCTCGCCTATCCACAGTCTGGGGCTGCTTTGGCTAAGTTGGTCAAAGCAACACGTGGGCATTTTGATTTCAGTTTAAGAATGGTTAGATTTAGATTTATTCTTCATTGACCTAATCCAAGCCCCAGTTAAGTGTTTCAAACGGAAACAAGAAAGGCCAGAGAGGAATTTGCCCTGTTTGAACAAACCAGCCTGATTCCTCACAAGTTTTCTGGAGAGCCAAGTGCCTCTCCCATTGAGGTGACCTGCGATCTAGAAATATGTTGAAATACAAAACACTAGTCACAAGGTCATATCAGAAATTAACTGAAGAAAACTGTTAAATGAAAAGAGAAAAGTGAAAAGTGTACAGCAGTTCAAAGGTGAGGTGGTATGGCTTGCCTTCTATATTGATTTTGTTTCCTGCTTCGCAACAGGACTTCATGACAGTTATATAAAAAAAATACAGAGAAACCTCTTGCTGTTGTAAAAAAAAAAAAAAACAACAAAAAAAAAACCTGAACTAAAGAGGTAAAAAAATGCAAAATTCTTTGGGATAACTTCATCTAGAAAGAACACTAATATCGGTCTTAGGTGGAAATGCTACTAAATAGAAAGATTCAAGTGGCAAAATACAAAACCAAAGCAACTGGAATCTAAGTGGAAACACATTCTTGTGGTTGAAATGTCTTTGTCTCTAGTTTGTTTAAATAAACCTTCATCCAGAGGCCAGTTCAAATACAGCAGAGACAACAGAAGACAGAAGAAAAAGAAGATGGGGAGATGGGAAACAGCTTAGAAAAACGGGCAGTCCATAATGGCCTATTTCAGAGAAGAGGGTTTAGTAAACACTATCTACATTTTCAAGATGAAACAAGTGTTTATTTTATTTTGGTAACCTTTTTTATCTCCCTTTCTAATGATACTCTCTTGAGTGTGCTCCCCAGAAAGCATGATTTTACCTGTGGATAGACACCATCATCCTGGAAGATGCTTAATGGTTTCAGCTGTCACTGGAGTTAACTTTAGCTTGTTGGGAGTTAAATACCCTTTGCAAATATGATCAGCCTCTTGGCTCTGCATGGCTCTCTCTCCTGTCTCAACAAAACCATCCCACCACCTTGTGCTCTGCCTGAATTGTGTTTTCTTGGGGAACAGTCTCAAAGATTGCTCTTCTCTGGACTCATCAGAGGCAGCTAAGGAAATCACACGTATTTTGTCCAAAGGAGAAAGAAATATCTAAGATTATTTGGCATGAGAAAGATTGTACAGGGAAGATTGTTTTTAAGAAATCATAGAATGGTTTGGGTTGGAAGAGACCTTATAGACCACCCACTTCCCACCCCACTTCCATGGGCAGGTGTCCTGGTTCCAGTTAGGACAGACTTAATTTTTCCTCATAGTAGCTGGTAGGGTGCTATGTTTTGGATTAGGATGAGAAAAGCGCTGATAACATGCTGATGTTTTAATTGTTGCAGAACAGTGTTTACACCAGGCCAAGGTGTAAAGCTGCTCCTGCAGCCGCTCCAGATCCAGCTCCTGCAGCCGCTCCAGTTCCAGCTCCTGCAGCCACTCCAGCCCCTGCAGCAGCTCCGGCTCCTGCAGCTGCTCCCACTCCTGTGTCTGGGTCAGAGAAACGAGCTGTAGCAGTGCAAGTTGCCCCTGTAGACAAGGTGAAAAAATGGTATAGAGGCTCAGGTCGTTTAGAACGCAGACAGTCTTCTGCTAAGTCTGGGCATAGAGAAGACGAGGCTGGGCCATCAAAGGTGCAGGAGACTGAAGATGAGGATGGGGATGTCGAAAAATCAACAGTAACTACCCGGACTCTATACCAGCGTGAGCTACGAGATGTGCGAAAAGATTTTGGTCGCTGTATAGGTGACCAGCTTGTCACCTGGCTGCTCCGGTGCTGGGACACCGGAGCCAATTATGTGGAATTAGAGGGCAGGGAAGCCAGGCGGCTGGGATCCCTTGCTAGGGACGCATGCATTGACAAAGCAATTGGAGATGGAGCACGATCTCACAGCCTCTGGAGGCGTCTCCTGTCAGCTGTGCAGGAAAGGTATCCCTTCAAGGAAGAACTTGTATGTCTACCAGGCAAATGGACCACCATGGAGAAGGGAATTCAGTACCTGAGGGAATTGGCCGTACGGGAAGTAATTTATAAGGACCTAGACGACGCACAAACATCCGCAGATCCAGATGAAGTCCAGTGTACACGACCCATGTGGCGGAAGTTTGTACGGAGTGCACCATGATCATATGCCAGCTCATTGGCAATACTAACCTGGAAAGAGGAGGAGAATCCCCCAGTGAATGAAGTGACTAAAATACTGCGGCAGTACGAAGGAAATCTCTCCTCTTCCCTACAGGCCTGTGTCTCGGCTGTGGAGAAACTCTCTGAAGAGGTCCACCAACTTAAAGAGAATTTATCTTCCCCTCCACCTGAACGAACCAGTGTCCACCAGCTAAAAGAGAATACTTTGGAGAAACTTTCTGAAAAGATCCACCAACTTGAAGAGAGATTATTTTCCTCCCCACCTGTACAAACCAGTGTCTCAGCTATTAGGGGTAAACGTTCATCTATGCAAGGAAGACAATATGGTGGGCACACACACCGCGCCACCCTGTGCTTTTACCTACGTGACCTTGGAGAGGACATGAGAAAATGGGATGGAAAATCTACTGCGACCCTAGAGGCACGGGTACGTGAATTGCAAAAGAAAACAATTGGGAAAAAGGGGTTCTCTGAAAAGTTTGCTGCTCCAACTTCCAGCAGGCAGTCCTTTAAACACAGAGACGAAGATTCTGACCAGGACTAGAGGGGCCCTGCCTCCAGCCAGGGGGAGGAAAGGGACAATCGAGTTTATTGGACTGTGTGGATTCGATGGCCTGGCACGTCAGACGCACAGAAGTATAAGGCTTTGGTAGACACCGGTGCACAATGTACTCTAATGCCATCAAGCTATAAAGGGCCAGAGCCCATCTGTATTTATGGTGTGACGGGGGGATCCCAGCAGTTAACTGTATTGGAGGCTGAAGTGAGTCTAACCGGTAATGAGTGGCAAAAGCACCGTATTGTGACTGGCCCAGATGCTCCGTGCATCCTTGGCATAGACTATCTTAGAAGAGGATATTTCAAGGTCCCAAAAGGGTTCCGCTGGGCTTTTGGCATAGCTGCCTTGGAGACAGAGGACATTAAACAGTTGTCTACCTTGCCTGGTCTCTCAGAGGACCCTTCTGTTGTGGGGTTGCTGAGGGTTGAAGAACAGCAAGTGTCGATCGCTACCACGACTGTGCACCGGCGGCAATATCGCACCAACCGAGACTCCCTGAGTCCCATCCATAAGCTAATTCGTCAACTGGAGAGCCAAGGAGTGATCAGCAAGACTCATTCACCTTTTAATAGTCCCATATGGCCAGTGCGAAAGTCTAATGGTGAGTGGAGACTAACAGTGGACTATCGTGGCCTGAACGAAGTCACGCCACCACTGAGTGCTGCAGTGCCGGACATGCTAGAACTCCAGTATGAACTGGAATCAAAGGCAGCCAAGTGGTATGCCACAATTGATATCGCTAATGCATTTTTCTCCATCCCTCTAGCAGCACAGTGCAGGCCACAGTTTGCTTTCACTTGGAGGGGAGTCCAATATACTTGGAATCGGCTGCCCCAGGGGTGGAAACACAGCCCTACCATTTGCCATGGACTGATCCAGTCTGCGCTGGAGCAGGGGGAAGCTCCTGAACACCTGCAGTACATCGATGACATCATTGTGTGGGGTGACACTGCAGAAGAAGTTTTTGAGAAAGGGAAGGAAATAGTCCAAATCCTTCTGAAGGCCGGTTTTGCCATAAAACAGAATAAAGTTAAAGGACCTGCACGAGAGATCCCGTTTTTAGGAATAAAATGGCAAGATGGACGTCGTCAAATCCCAATGGATGTGATCAACAAAATAACAGCTATGTCTCCACCAACTAGCAAAAAAGAAACACAAACTTTCCTAGGTGTCGTGGGGTTTTGGAGAATGCATATTCCAAATTACAGTCTGATTGTAAACCCGCTCTACCAAGTAACCCGTAAGAAGAATGCTTTTGAATGGGGCCCTGAGCAACGACAAGCCTTTGAACAAATTAAGCAGGAAATAGTTCATGCAGTAGCCCTCGGGCCAGTCCGAACAGGACCAGATGTAAAGAATGTGCTCTACACCGCAGCCGGGGAGAATGGTCCCACCTGGAGCCTCTGGCAGAAAGAACCTGGGGAAGCTCGAGGTCGACCCCTGGGGTTTTGGAGTCGGGGATACAGAGGATCTGAAGCCCGCTATACTCCAACTGCAAAGGAGATATTGGCAGCATATGAAGGAGTTCGATCTGCTTCGGAAGTGGTCGGTACTGAAGCGCAGCTCCTCCTGGCACCCCGACTGCCGGTACTAGGCTGGATGTTCAAAGGAAGGGTCCCCTCTACACATCATGCAACTGATGCTACATGGAGAAAGTGGGTTGCACTGATTACTCAGCGGGCTTGAATAGGAAACCCCAGTCGCCCAGGAATCTTGGAGGTGATTATGGACTGGCCAGAAGGCAAATACTTTGGGATATCATCAGAGGAGGAGGTGGTCTGTGCTGAAGAAGCCCCACTGTACAACAAGCTACCGGAAAATGAGAAGAAATATGCCTTGTTCACTGATGGGTCCTGTCGTATTGTGGGAAAGCATCGGAGATGGAAAGCTGCTGTATGGAGTCCTACACGGCGAGTTGCAGAAGCTGCTGAGGGAGAAGGTGAATCGAGTCAGTTTGCAGAAGTGAAAGCCATTCAGCTGGCTTTAGATATTGCTGAACGAGAAAAGTGGCCAGTTCTCTATCTCTATACTGATTCATGGATGGTAGCAAATGCCCTGTGGGGGTGGTTACAGCAATGGAAGCAGAACAACTGGCAGCGCAGGGGCAAGCCCATCTGGGCTGCGGCATTGTGGCAAGAAATTGCTGCCCGGGTAGAGAACCTGGTTGTAAAGGTACGCCATGTAGATGCTCATGTGCCCAAGAATCGGGCTACTGAAGAACATCAAAACAACCAGCAGGTGGATCAGGCTGCTAAGATTGAAGTGGCTCACGTGGACCTGGACTGGCAACATAAAGGTGAATTATTTATAGCCCGATGGGCCCATGACACCTCAGGCCATCAAGGTAGAGATGCAACATAGAGATGGGCTCGTGATCGAGGGGTGGACCTGACCATGGACACTATAGCACAGGTTATTCATGATTGTGAAACACGTGCTGCAATCAAGCAAGCCAAACGGTCAAAACCTCTTTGGTATGGAGGACGATGGCTGAAATATAAATATGGAGAGGCCTGGCAAATTGATTACATCACACTCCCTCAAACCTGCAACGGCAAGCGCCACGTACTTACAATGGTGGAAGCAACCACCGGATGGCTGGAAACATATCCTGTGCCCCATGCCACCGCCCGGAACACTATCCTGGGCCTTGAAAAGCAAGTCCTATGGCGACATGGCACCCCAGAGAGAATTGAGTCAGACAACGGGACTCATTTCCAAAACAACCTTATAGACACTTGGGCCAAAGAACATGGTATTGAGTGGGTGTATCACATCCCCTATCATGCACCAGCCTCTGGAAAAGTTGAACGATACAATGGACTGTTGAAGACTACACTGAAAGCAATGGGTGCTGGGACATTCAAAAATTGGGATACACATTTGGCAAAGGCCACCTGGTTAGTCAATACCAGGGGATCTGCCAACCGAGCTGGACCTGCCCAATCAAACCTGTTACGCACTGTAGAAGGGGATAAAGTTCCTGTAGTGCACGTAAGAAACGTGCTGGGTAAAACAGTCTGGGCTACTCCTGCCTCAGGAAAAGGCAAACCCATTCGTGGAATTGCTTTTGCTCAGGGACCTGGATGCACTTGGTGGGTAATGCAAAAGAATGGGGAGGTCCGGTGTGTACCTCAAGGGGATTTGATACTGGGTGAGAATAGCCCATGAGTTGAATTGTAGTATGTTAATTATTATATAATAGTGTATGTCATCACTACCATGATTGCTATATATCATAGATGAAAATGGTGATTAATTAGAACGTATTGGAAAGAGTGTAACCTGAGCATGACATAAATGGTATGGAATAAGGGGTGGATATCTGGAGGTATATCCCAACTCAAGGAGCTGGGAGGGGACAGCAGCAGGACAGCTGAGCTGAAGTAGCCAGAAGGATATTCCATAACACAGGGCATCGTGCTGAACTATTGCTATGAAGTGCTTGGCCAGGGTGGAATGAGGGCTGCTCCTTGGGAATGGGATAAGCATCAGGAAGAGGTTCTTCACTGAGAGGGTTGTCGCACACTGGAAGAGGCCCACAGGGAAGTAGTGACTGCACCAAGCCTGTTGGAGTTTAAGAAGCGTTTGGACTGTACATTTAGTCACGTTGTTATTTACACGGACCCATATATACATTACTCCGTTTTACGCAGCCAGAAAAGGATTAAATGGCTCAAATGGGCATAAAAGAAATAGATGGGGGTAAATGGGTATTGCCTGATGGACGGGAAATGCTTCCTAAGTCTGCAGCTGTGCGAGTGCTACGGAGGTTTCATGAGAACACCCACTGGGGAGCTCAAGCACTAGTGGATCAATTCGCTACAAAATATATGTGTATTGGAATATACAATGTAGCAAAAGGAGTTGTGCATGATTGTCTTGTCTGTAAGAGAGTGACTGCCCGGCAAATGAGGAAAAGAGTGTTAGGAGGTCGGGAATTAGCGCACCGACCTTTTGCCAGAATTCAATCGGATTTCACAGAACTTCCGAAAGTGGGAAGGTACAAATATTTATTAGTGATTGTAGACCATCTCACGCACTTTGTGGAAGCTTTCCCGACAACGAGAACAACGGCCCAAGCTGTGGTAAAAATACTATTAGAAAACATTATCCCGAGGTACGGGATTGTAGAAACAATTGATTCTGACCGAGGCCCGCACTTTATATCAAAAGTGTCCCAAGAAACTATGAAAGCCTTGGGGACAAGTTGGGAATATCATACTCCGTGGCACGAATGAAGAACGTATTCGTAGAACGAATGAATGGGGAAATTAAAAAGCAACTAACAAAGCTTATGATGGAGAAAAAATCCTCCTGGGTGAAATGTTTACCACTTGCACTACTGAATATTCGAACACAGCTTCAAGCCGATGTCGGAATCTCACCTTTTGAAATACTATACGGTATGCCTTATGATCTAGAGATGCCATCTGATCACCCCCAGATACAGGACATTCAATTAACACCTTATTTAATACAGCTGATGAATAGATGGAGGGAATTACAAGCGAAAGGCTTGGTGGCATAGCGTCCCCCGTTAGATATAGCAATCCATAGAATACAGCCTGGAGATAAGGTTCTAATTAAGACATGGAAAGAAACATCTTTAACACTACGGTGGGAAGGCCCCTATGTTGTTTTACTTACCACAGAGACAGCTATCCGGACGGCTGAGAAGGGGTGGACGCATGCCAGTCGTGTGAAGGGACCAATCCAGACAAGAGAATGGGGAAGCGGTCGCAGGCCCTGATGACTTAAAGCTCACTCTGAAACGGCCTCGATAAGTATAATATATACTGTCACTGTCTATGTATCGTAAAAAGGGGGAGGAGGGGGGCTCTGTGTGATCGGTAACAGGCAAGAGGTTGCAGCTAACCGAGAAACACCCCTGAAGAGCACTACTGCTGCTGAGAAGAACGCGCACCTTGTAGTTTGCCGCAACCGAACTGACAAGCGAGGCAGAGAGTGAAACGGTGGGGAACTGCGTGACCAGGTAAAAAAAAAAAAAAGAAAAAAAAGAAAAAAAACCCTCCGAAAATGGGCCCTATCCACTTTTTGCGATACATAGTAGTAGGTGTAAGTGTTTGCACTGTTCCTGGGTCTGCGCACCCTCATCAACCTTTTATTTGGAGCCTAATTAGATGGGAAGATTACCATGTTGTGCAGCAAATAATTACCGCTGGGGGCCCTAGTTGTAAGGTCTTACTGTGTGACCTTGTGACATGGGGCAAAAATGTACCAAACATATGTTCTGGTCAATTGAGCTTCTATATGTGCCCAAGTTCTAACCCGGGAAGACCGTATTGTAACTATCCACATGAATACTTTTGTGCCTATTGGGGTTGTGAGACTATTGCCACAGACTGGAATCCCGGAGCTGGAGTGGACAAATATTTGAAGGTGGGTACGGGCCACCAGGATGTAACCATAAGGGCGAACTACAGCATTACGCCACCCTCTCCAGGTCAGATTGCAAATTCCTATACATCAATGTAACCCAACCGGGAGGTCAAAGGTGGACCCTAGGACAACGCTGGGGAATTAGGTTGCATGAATCCGGAGCTGATAGGGGAGGGATAATATATAGAAGGAAAGAAGAGATTAAGAACCCCCAACGGGTAGGACCAAACCAAGAACTGTCAGGAAATGTTTTAAGAATTCAACCTACACAAGCTTCTGAAATACGAACTCCAAATAGCCCAAAACCACTGAAGGTCATTAATAAATCAGTAGGCCAAAAATATGAAAAAAATGAAGGGATGACAGAGAATAACATGTGGAAAATCGTGGATGCTAGTTATTATTTATTGAATCAAACAATTCCCAACATCCCTAAACCTTGCTGGTTATGCCTTGATATAAGGCCTCCATATGATGACGCCACTGGGGATCTGGGAGAGGCCACCCGTTCACGTAACCCCAACCCTCCACAATGCAATTGGGGGAGGGATGTAGGAATAACATTGACGGAAGTAACTGGGAATGGCAGGTGTGTAGGTACAATCCCTAGTGAGAAGCTCCATCTATGCAGTATTACGGAGAAGGTTACACCAGGAAGTAAAGAAAGGTGGTTAATTCCCGCAAACAACGCTAGATGGGTCTGCTCATCGATAGGTGTTACCCCTTGTTTATCACTTGAACTCTTTAATGTATCTCAAGATTTCTGTATACAGGTGATAATTGTACCAAGAATTCTATACCATTCTGAAGAGTACGTATATACACGGCACACGGTAGCAGAGAACCACTTAACAAAAAGAGAACCAATCACGGCTATAACATTGGCAACGTTGATAATTCTGGGAGGCACCGGGGTGGGCACTGGAGTTGCCTCTCTGGTCAGACAAAGTCAGGAGTTCACCTCCCTACGTGTGGCTGTAGATGAAGACTTAGCTCGAGTTGAACAGTCAATTACTGCCCTGGACAAATCGGCAAGGTCATTATCGGAAGTTGTTTTGCAAAATCGTAGAGGATTAGATCTGGTGTATTTACAACACGGTGGATTATGTGCCGCCTTGAAAGAAGAATGCTGTGTATATGCAAACCACACTGGAGTAGTGAGGGATACAATGATGAAGCTCAGAGAAGGATTAGAAAAAAGAAAGCGAGAAAATGAGGCTAAGCAGAATTGATACGACTCTTGGTTTAATTATTCACCCTGGCTTACAACTTTACTGTCGACAATAGCGGGACCTTTGTTGTTATTAATGTTGAGTCTAACTTTTGGACCATGTATTCTGAATCGAGTAATCGCGATTGTAAAAAACCGTTTAGAGGCAGCACATTTGATGCATATCAGTGCCAAATATGAACCCATAACCACGAGTGAGGATGCTGAAACTCTAACGCTCAGCAGACAGGCATACCAGGAATTAAGGAACAAAATAAGTAAGTAAAAGAAAAAGGAGGGATTGTGGTGTATGAAGCATGTTTGTTCATTATTTCCCATGGCTATATTAAGAAGGAACAAAGGGAGTCGCCAGGTGGCTGTAAGGACCTTGAGGCTCCCTGCCTGTTGCTGTCTCGGACGGAAAGCTGAGAGAACTTTGTGTAAATACTATAACTGCAAAATTGATAACCCACTGTCCTATCTTAAGACAAACCAACATGACCGGTTAAGGAGGGAAAAACACCACATACCAAGCGGAGGAAGACTACGGCCTTCATCCGTGCGACCACCAGAGGGACAGGAGACGACCCCCTAGCAACAGTCGACGCAGCCGCAGTACCAGGAAGGGGGGCTACGTAATTTATAACAACGTGGTCGGAATTTGGAGGTAGACCTGTGTGGTGCCAGGAGTTGGACTCGATGATCCTTATGGGTCCCTTCCAACTCAGGATATTCTGTGATTCAGTGATTCTATGCCACCAGAACTGGGCAGCGTCCAGGCACCGACTGCCAAGTGTAATTGTGGAGGACGCTGGCTTCCTTAAGCATGAGGCTTAGTAGTTGAGTCCATGCAGCCCAGTTTCCCTCCATTCGGACTCTCCTTCGTGCAAATTCACCCAGTGACAGGGAGCGACCTGGAAGCTTCGCAGCATCTGTATGCAGATGCTGTATACAAGGAAAGCATAACCCTGACAAGCAATGGAAACAGCAAACGCTGTGTGCAAAACCGCTCTTCTGCTCTCTTCACGACTTTGAGAGCTATTGTGTCAAGGATCTCTCCCATGGTTTAGGAATGGGTTCTCTTTTTAAAGTCTGCTTTGCGCAGAGACTGCTGCTGTACTTGCCATCGTGTGTGTAAGCAGAGGCTACAACTTTCAACCCTACTCCAGCCAGGGATGGGTTTGCCACTTCACTCTGTGGGTATTTCTTCTTCCTCTGGACAGCCCTAATCTTCCCCCGATGTTGTGCTTAGGTTTTGAGATTTCTGTCCTCAAGAAGAGCTTTCTATTTCTTGCCTTGACCTAGTGTTCAGTGCATTTTTTCCTTTGGCCTAGAGAAGAACATTTTCAAATTAACCTCCAATTCTTCTGGTTCAGCCACAAAGGTTCCTTTGCTTCAGTCTTGGTCCCCATATGCAATGTGGAGGAAAGACGCTTCTCCTTCCGTATAGCCATTCCTAAATTTTTATTTCTCCTTTCCCTTTCCCTTTCCCTTTCCCTTTCCCTTTCCCTTTCCCTTTCCCTTTCCCTTTCCCTTTCCCTTTCCCTTTCCCTTTCCCTTTCCCTTTCCCTTTCCCTTTCCCTTTCCCTTTCCCTTTCCCTTTCCCTTTCCCTTTCCCTTTCCCTTTCCCTTTCCCTTTTGCCTTTTCACTTTCCCCTTTCCCGTTTCCTTTTTAAATGCAGCTTGCTTAAGGATCGAGATGTAAGACTAGGGGCTGCAAGAGAGCATTTGTCAGCAATGTTGCCCTTCTACATTCAACAGAGAAAGCAGTGGATGGGAGCAGATTTGCATCTGTTGTGTACAAAATGCTTCACACAGGGACGTTGCAAAAGGCCAAAGGGATATTGCATAACACAGGGCATGGTGCTGAATTATTACTAGGAACTGCTAGGCCAGGCTGGTATGAGGGCTGCTACTTGGGGATGGGATGGACATCTGTCAGCAGCTGGTCAGCGGTTGCACTTTGCCTCGCTTACCTTCCCTATTCTTTTATTCCTGTTCTTCTTATGAACATGAATATGATTTTCTCTTTATTATTATTATTATTATTATTATTTTATGATTTTTCAACTCCCCCCAATCAATTGGGAGGAAAAAATGGTAAAAATATGGTGAAAAGTATTCTGGGAGTTCTTAATATCACCTGAAGGACAATGCAGTCATTGATCACAGCCAACACAGGTTCATGAGGGGAAAGTGCTGCTTAACACACTTGATTTCCTTTTCGGAAGTGCTCAACCGTCTAGTTGGCCAAGGGAAGCCAGCTGATGGCACCTGTTTGGATTTCAGCACAGCTTCAATATTGTTTCTCACTGTCTCCTTCTGGACAAATTGAGCAGCACACAGCTAGAGCAATGCATAATGCCATGGGTGAACAAGTGGCTGACGGGTCGCGCTCCAAGGGTTATCGTAAATGGGGTTGCATCGGGCTGGCGGCCAGTCACTAGGGGGCTTCTGCAGGCCTCCATTTTAGGGCCAGTTCTCTTCAATGTTGTCCTAACTGACTTGCACGCAGGACTCGAGGGCGTCTTGTGTTGATTTAGGCACGATGCTAAATTGGGAGGAGCGTCTGACTCCATGGAGGGGAGGAAGGCCTTGCAGAGAGATCCTGACAAATCAGAGAACTGGGCAATCCCCAACAAGATGAGGTTTAGCGAGAGCGAGTGAGGGATTGCGCACCTGGCAACGGGCAACCCTGGCTGTCCGGACAGTCTGGGGGGAGGAGAGGCTGGAGCGCAGCCCTGCAGAGAGGGCTCTGGGGCTTTCGGTCGACGGCAAGTTGAACATGAGTCAGCCGTGGGCCCTGGCAGGCAGGAGGGGCAACGGCATCGTGGGGTGCCTCCAGCACAGCATCGCTAGCCGGTCGCGGGCAGGGATTGCTGTGCTCTGCTCTGCGCTCTTTCAGCATCAGCTCGAGTCCTGTGTGCACTTTTGGGCACGGCACTATCAGAAGGCCATAAACCTCTTAGAGAGAGAGCATCCAAAGGAGGGCTTCAAAGTGGTGAAGGGTCTGGAGGGCAGGACAGATGAGGAGCGGCTGAGGTGCCTGCGTTTGTTCAGCCTGCAGGAGACTGAGGAGAGGCCTGATGGCGACCTGCAGCTTCCTCACGAGGGGAGCGGAGGGCCCGGCGTTAAGCTCTGCTCTCTGGGGACGGTGACAAAAGTGGAGGGAATGGCATGGAGCTGTGACAGGGGAGGCTCTGCCTGGAGGTGAGGACAAGATCTTTCACTGACACGGGGCTTGGCCACTGAACCAGGCCTCCCAGTGAAGTGGTCAGAGCAGCAAGCCTGCTGGAGTTCACAAAACGTCTGGGCAATGCTTTCAGACACGTACTTTAGTTTTTGGGCGTCACCCAGAGCGATGGGCTCTGAGGTCACCCAGAGCGATGGGCTCTGAGGTCACCCAGCAATGGACTCTGTGACCTCACGGCCCTCGCTGCTCATATTGGGGCGCAGGCAGAGCCCGCCCCAGCCTGGCTCGTGCCTGGATTCCTGCTGAGCGTTTGTGCGAGGCTTGGAGCGCCGAGCAAGGATTTGTTGGAGCTGTGCTGTGGGGCCGTCGGCAGCTGTTCTCAGTGCCCGTCCCCGCAGGCAGTGCCTGTGTTTCCCCGGCCCTGCCTGGCTCAGGCAGCCGGGGCCCTGTGAGGAGCACTTGCAGCAGCGCAGGTGAGCTGTGTGGGGCCACGTGCCCCGGGGCGGCCCGCGGGGGACGTGGGACCACCCAGCCGTGGGGCTGGGGCCGGGGGGTTTCCTGCTGAGGGGCCGGGGCACAGCCAGTGACCTTCTCTCTTCCTCGCAGCGTGCGCGATACCCGCTTCTGCAGTGCCGGTGCAGGGGAGCAGCTCGTCACCATCAGCTCTCCCCAGCGCACCTTAGCGTGAAGATCATGGCCACAGAGGAGGCGTGGACGTGTCCCGTCTGCCGGGAGGGGCGAAAGGATGTGGCCTACGCGACACCATGTAACCACCGGTTCTGCCTGGGCTGCATCCAGCGCTGGGCAAAGCTGAAGGCGAGCTGCCCACTCTGCAGGACGGGCATGAGGACCATCAAGGTTTCCGTGCGGGGAGAGGAGGACTACTTGGAATGCATCGTCTCCCCTCCCGCAGTGCCCGTACCTGTTGGCTTCCAGGCAGGCAGCGCCACCGCCCCCCACAGCCCTGCAGCGCCGGCTGCGTCCTCTGTGCCAGCCGAGGAGAGGGATGCGGAGCCCGATCCCCGCGCTGCTGTGGGCGGCCTCCTGCCCGAGGACTGGGCCGTGCTGTTCAGGGAGCGCAGGGACATCCTCGACCCTGTGCTGCCCTGGCTGCGCCGCGAGCTCTCAGCCATCTATGGGACACGCTGGTGGCAGGCGAGAGCTGCAGAGAGCTTCCTCCTGCACTCCCTGTGTGTGATGGGGCTGGACAGGGACGCCATCATTCAGCACACACAGCCCGCCTTGGGGCCCCTCACCGTGCCGCTCATCGACGGGCTCGTGGGCACCATCGTGGGCCTCTGCGGAGAGGAGGCACGGAGGCTACTGGGCCTCGAGAGTGGCCACACTGCTGGGGTACAGGAGGACAGCCCTGCAGGTGCTTCTGGTCCCACTGCCTCCATGCAGGGAACCATCAGCACCAGCCCCGCGCCCTCCAACAGCAACGCAGGCCCTGACATGGAGGAGCTGCCCAGCACATCCAGCGCTTTCCAGCATGGGGGTCCTGGCGAAGTCCCAGCTGCAGCCAACCCCCAGGAGCAGGAAGAGCCCCGTGAAGAGCTGGGGCAGGAGGCAGCAGCAGGTCCCTCTGCCCGGGCCTGCAGGCGCAGACCCTCCACTCCTCACCGCTCGACTCGGGGGTCCCGGCGCCCCAGGAAGCGCACCCAGGCAGGCAGTGCCCAAGACTCTGCCCAGCCCTGCAAGAGGCCGCCCCCCCGGCGCTTCTAGCAGGGCTCCTGGTGATCTTAAATCAAAGAACAATAAAATATATGGCTACACCGCAGAAAATGTCTTAGTGTGATTCAAACCAGAGCTGCCACAGCCCCGTGCATGCTGCTGCCTTCCCTCCCTTTTCCTGGTGCCGTCCCCGTGCCCTGCTGGCCCCCACTGTCCCTCACACCCACGAAGGAAAGCGCCTCATACTTGCAATGGTAGAAGCAACCTTGGGATGACCGGAAACATATCCTTTGTCCCATGCCACTGCCAGGAACACAATCATGGGCTTTGAAAAACAAGTGTAACTGCTAAACAACTCCTAACCATTACAAACAATTCTTGCTTGGTCTGATTCATAAAAATAAAGGTTAAGAATATTATTGGAGTGTAAAATGTGGTGTTTTTTGTTGTGGGCTTTTATTTTATTTTTTGTTTTGTACAAAGAGTATCAGTTGAAAGCACATAGTAACACTTACAGGTGCTTGGAGTACATTTCTGGATGCGCGAGGACCACAGACACCGAGTGGAAAGGCCTACGGCAATTTCCCAAAGCTTTTGAAGAATCCTGCTGCCAAGTTGCTTGCTTGCTCCCAAGCCTCTAAACATGCCAGAGTTACTTTGTTCATTACACTGTTTCACTGTGAAGCAGCAGGTTGATTCAAACATTCTCCCTCCGACCCAGAAGACCTTCAGTGGTCTGGTGCCTGCAAACCTGCACAAGATGCAAACCTGCATAAGATATTTTCTACCAAAGTTCCAAGTAACTTCAAATTTTTATTATTATTATTATTATTTTTCTTTTTACACTACACTTCTGGAACATTTTGCCAATTTGCAGTCCGCTCACTCATGTTATGACTTTTTTACACCTGGCTGCTGCTCTGGAAGGCTGCAGCACGTGCCGGCCCATTGCTGGTATAATTACATTCTGATTACTGCAGTTATAACAGCTTCAAACACTTTAGTGTGTCTTAAGAAAAAAAAAAGAAAAAAAAAAAAGACAAATCCTTAACGTGGAGTGTAAAGAAAACACTCCCTGCTTTTTAAAAGGAAGTACCACTGCCAGAAGGCACTTGCTGCTCACACTCTTTTAGCACGCGGTGGTTAAGCGGAGTCGCAGCACACCGCCAGCCCTCCTGCCTCTGTCACGCTGCTCAGCAAGAATGCTCTCGCTGCTTAATGGCTTGGGTTTTTTGTAGGATAAAAAAGGAAGCGTGTGTTCACTATCATAAAGTGCATTTCGAGTTAGTTTAACAGCCCAGTGGATCAGTTACCACTTGAGAGGTGACACGGTGTAGACAAGATTAGGAGTACTTTATTTAAGTGCCAGCCTTAGATCCTGCAGCTTGATGAGTCTGTTGTCTGCTGTCCCCTCATTTGGAGCAGCGTGTATTTCATGGAACAGAAGTTTATATACCTACATGTGTGTGGGTGGGTGTGTGCATATGTGTGTGTGGCTCACCTGTGGGGACCAATATATGAAAATAATTACTCTCATGTCTAGGTAAAATAATTTGCTCATCATTTCAAAATATGATAGATAGGTTGGGGATTGAAATCCAGAAAACGCAAGGTTGTTGGTGTAAGATGGGCATCGTCAGGAGTAGTCAGCATGGATTCAGCACGGGGAAGTCATCCCAGACGGACCTGATGAGCTTCCAAGATGACGTGACCAGCCCAATGGCTGAGAGGGCAGTGGGCATTGTCTTTGTGACTATGGTAAGGCGTTTGTCCCACGTAAGGTCCTCATGGAGTAGCTTTTGATGTATGGCTGGATGAGCGGACATTGAGATGGATCGAAAACTGGCTGAGCGGCTGGACACGGAGGGTTGTGGTCAGTGGTGCAAGGCCTGGTGGGAGGCCAGTAACAAGTGGAGTACCCCAGGAGCTGATACTGGGTCTGGTCCTGTTTAACACCTTCCTTAACGATCTGGACAATGGGTAGATTGCACCCTCGATAAATTTGCAGATGACAGAGAACTGAGGCTGTGGCTGACCCACCAGAGGGCCGCGCTGCCATCCAGGTGGGCTCAGCAGGCCGGAGAGGCGGGCTGGCAGGAGCAAAGTGTCTCCAGCAGGCTGAGGAAGCTGATCCTCCTCCTCCGCTCAGCACCGGTGAGGCTGCACCTGGAGCAACGTGTCCAGCTCTGGGCTGCGCAGTACAAGGCAGACCCAAACATACTGGGAAGACTCCAACAGACAGCAAGTTGATCAAGGGATGGGAGGAAAGGCTGAGAGAGCTGGGACTGCTCGGCCTGGAGAAGGGGAGGCTCAGGGGGATCTCATCAGCGTCCATAAATACCTGAAGGGAGGGTGCAAAGAGGACGGAGCCAGGCTCTTGCCAGTGGTGCGCAAGGACAAGGCAAGAGGCAGTGAGCACAAACTGGAGCACGGGAAGCTCCCTCTGAGCACCAGGCAGCACTTCTGTGCTGTGCGGGTGGCTGAGCACTGGCACAGGCTGCCCAGAGGCTGTGGGGTCTCCTCGCTACGGATCTTCAAAACCTGCCTGGACACGGGCCTGGGCACCTGGCTCTGGAGCAGGGGTGGGACCAGATGAGCTCCTGAGGGCCCTGCCAGCCTCAGCCATTCTGTGATTCCGTGGTCACAAATGCCCCAACCGGGCAAACAGTTAAGGCAGAAACTTGCCTTATTAATCCGCCGATCATGAGATGAAAATCCACGTAGCAGAAAAAAAGGCTATTTTAAAAGTTAAAAATAAAGAGAACGTATTGTAATGACGTTTGTTCTCATTGTTCCCTTCACACGGTTTGTTACATTCTCTCTACATAGGTCCTAGGATTGCAGATTTTCCCATGTTTATTGGTATAAGAAATATCTCAATAATTTTCTCAGACAGGGTCTTCTGGGAAGCTAATTTATTCATTTATTCACAATTGCAATGCTGTGTGTCCTGCGAACAGGGGTGCACAGTAACAGTATATCATTACCTTATATCCCCTGTTACCCGATGTTTAATTCCTCCCCTTTCCTCACTGGCTGAGTACTACAGGCCCACAACCTACACTTGTAACTACGCCCTCTATATACAGTTTTATTTGACTAAACTTTAATTTCTTTGTTGTTGTTTTTTGTTTGTTTGTTTTGGAAATGGAAGGGCCCAAGATTTTGTAGCTTCTTGTTCTTGCCGATTCTGCAAGTGTTTGTCTCGTTTTCCTTAGCCATTGTTCTTATCCTGGGACAGTCTCGTTCTCTGGAGATAATCCGGGGAACTATAGGCCTGTTAGCTTGACCTCAGTGCCAGGGAAGCTCATGGAGCAGATTATCTTGAATGTCATCACGCGGCACTTGCAGGGCAAGCACGCAATCAGGCCCAGTCAGCATGGGTTTATGAAAGACAGGTCCTGCTTGACGAACCTGATCTCCTTCTATGACAAAGTGACGCGCTTGGTGGATGAGGGGAAGGCTGTGGATGTGATCTACCTTGACCTCAGTAAGGCTTTTGACACAGTTCCCCACAACATTCTCCTCAAGAAACTGGCTGCTCGGGGCTTGGACTGGCGTACGCTTTGTTGGGTTAGAAACTGGCTGGATGGCCGGGCCCAGAGAGCTGTGGTGAATGGAGTCAAATCCGGTTCGAGGCCGGTTACTAGTGGAGTCCCCCAGGGCTCGGTACTGGGGCCGGTCCTCTTTAATATCTTTATCGATGATCTGGATGAGGGCGTCCAGTGCACCCTCAGTAAGTTTGCAGATGACACCAAGTTAGGTGCGTGTGTCGATCTGCTCGAGGGCAGGAAGGCTCTGCAGGATGATCTGGATAGGCTGGAGCGATGGGCTGAGGTCAACTGTATGAAGTTCAACAAGGCCAAGTGCCGGGTCCTGCACCTGGGGCGCAACAACCCCAAGCAGAACTACAGGCTGGGAGATGAGTGGCTGGAAAGCTGCCTGGCCGAGAAGGACCTGGGAGTATTGGTTGATAGTTGGCTGAATATGAGCCAGCAGTGTGCTCAGGTGGCCAAGAAGGCCAACAGCATCCTGGCCTGTATAAGAAGCAGTGTGGCCAGCAGGTCGAGGGAAGTGATTGTGCCCCTGTACTCGGCTCTGGTGAGGCCGCACCTTGAGTACTGTGTTCAGTTTTGGGCCCCTCGCTACAGGAAGGACGTGGACGTGCTCGAGAGAGTCCAGAGAAGGGCAACCAAGCTGGTGAGGGGTCTGGAGAACAAGTCTTACGAGGAGCGGCTGAGGGAGCTGGGCTTGTTCAGCCTGGAGAAGAGGAGGCTCAGGGGCGACCTTATCGCTCTCTACAGTTACCTTAAAGGAGGCTGTAGAGAGGTGGGTGTTGGTCTGTTCTCCTACGTGCCTGGTGACAGGACGAGGGGGAATGGGCGAAAGTTGCAACAGGGGAGTTTTAGGTTGGATGTTAGGAAGTACTTCTTTACCGAAAGGGTTATTAAGCATTGGAACGGGCTGCCCAGGGAGGTGGTGGAGTCACCATCCCTGGAGGTCTTTAAAAGACGTTTAGATGTAGAGCTTAGCGATATGGTTTAGTGGAGTACTTAGTGTTAGGTCGGAGGTTGGACTCGATGATCTTGAGGTCTCTTCCAACCTAGAAATCTGTGATACTGTGATACTGTGAGCTGGGGTTGTTTAGCCTCGAGAAGAGGAGGCTCAGGGGAGACCTCATCGCTCTCTATAGGTACCTTAAAGGAGGCTGTAGAGAGGTGGGGGTTGGTCTGTTCTCCTACGTGCCTGGTGACAGGACGAGGGGGAATGGGCTAAAGTTGCGCCAGGGGAGGTTTAGGTTGGATGTTAGGAAGAACTTCTTCTTTACCGAAAGGGTTGTTAGGCATTGGAATGGACTGCCCAGGGGGGTGATTGAGTCACCATCCCTGGAGGTCTTTAAAAGACGTTTAGATGTAGCCCTTAGTGATACGGTTTAGTGTAGGACTTGTTAGTGTTAGGGCTGAGGTTGGACTAGATGATCTTGGAGGTCTCTTCCAACCTAGACGATTCTGTGATTCTGTGAAAACCCGCCCGGCTGCCACCCAGCACAACGTGATGTCTCCCCATGCTGAGGTCACCCAGCGATGGGCTCTGAGGTCACCCAGCAATGGACTCTGTGACCTCACGGCCCTCGCTGCTCATATTGGGGCGCAGGCAGAGCCCGTCCCAGCCTGGCTCGTGCCTGGATTCCTGCTGAGCGTTTGTGCGAGGCTTGGAGCGCCGAGCAAGGATTTGTTGGAGCTGTGCTGTGGGGCCGTCGGCAGCTGTTCTCAGTGCCCGTCCCCGCAGGCAGTGCCTGTGTTTCCCCGGCCCTGCCTGGCTCAGGCAGCCGGGGCCCTGTGAGGAGCACTTGCAGCAGCACAGGTGAGCTGTGTGGGGCCACGTGCCCCGGGGCGGCCCGCGGGGGACGTGGGACCACCCAGCCGTGGGGCTGGGGCCGGGGGGTTTCCTGCTGAGGGGCCGGGGCACAGCCAGTGACCTTCTCTCTTCCTCGCAGCGTGCGCGATACCCGCTTCTGCAGTGCCGGTGCAGGGGAGCAGCTCGTCACCACCAGCTCTCCCCAGCGCACCTTAGCGTGAAGACCATGGCCACAGAGGAGGCGTGGACGTGTCCCGTCTGCCGGGAGGGGCGAAAGGATGTGGCCTACGCGACACCATGTAACCACCGGTTCTGCCTGGGCTGCATCCAGCGCTGGGCAAAGCTGAAGGCCAGCTGCCCACTCTGCAGGACGGGCATGAGAAGCATCAAGGTTTCCGTGCGGGGAGAGGAGGACTACTTGGAATGCATCGTCTCCCCTCCCGCAGTGCCCGTACCTGTTGGCTTCCAGGCAGGCAGCGCCACTGCCCCCCACAGCCCTGCAGCGCCGGCTGCGTCCTCTGTGCCAGCCGAGGAGAGGGATGCGGAGCCCGATCCCCGCGCTGCTGTGGGCGGCCTCCTGCCCGAGGACTGGGCCGTGCTGTTCAGGGAGCGCAGGGACATCCTCGACCCTGTGCTGCCCTGGCTGCGCCGCGAGCTCTCAGCCATCTATGGGACACGCTGGTGGCAGGCGAGAGCTGCAGAGAGCTTCCTCCTGCACTCCCTGTGTGTGATGGGGCTGGACAGGGACGCCATCATTCAGCACACACAGCCCGCCTTGGGGCCCCTCACCGTGCCGCTCATCGATGGGCTCGTCGGCACCATCGTGGGCCTCTGCGGCGAGGAGGCACGGAGGCTACTGGGCCTCGAGAGTGGCCACACTGCTGGGGTACAGGAGGACAGCCCTGCAGGTGCTTCTGGTCCCACTGCCTCCATGCAGGGAACCATCAGCACCAGCCCCGCGCCCTCCAACAGCAACGCAGGCCCTGACATGGGGGAGCTGCCCAGCACATCCAGCGCTTTCCGGCATGGGGGTCCTGGCGAAGTCCCAGCTGCAGCCAACCCCCAGGAGCAGGAAGAGCCCCGTGAAGAGCTGGGGCAGGAGGCAGCAGCAGGTCCCTCTGCCCGGGCCTGCAGGCGCAGACCCTCCACTCCTCACCACTCGACTCGGGGGTCCCGGCGCCCCAGGAAGCGCACCCGGGCAGGCAGTGCCCAAGACTCTGCCCAGCCCTGCAAGAGGCCGCCCCCCCGGCGCTTCTAGCAGGGCTCTTGTAGTTTATGAAATAAAGAACAATAAAATAGATTGAATATACCACAGAAAAAGTCTCGGTGTGATTCAAACCAGAGCTGGCACAGCCCCGTGCATGCTGCTGCCTTCCCTCCCTTTTCCTGGTGCCGTCCCCGTGCCCTGCTGGCCCCCACTGTCCCTTTGGTCATGGCTGATTAATGTGCTTTGAAATGCCATTGCTTTATCATAGCAGAACCTCAGCTCAAACAATGTTCTAAAACTCTTTTCCAGCAGCTGTTCTAGTAACTCACACTGCAGTACATTTCCAGCTGCATTTTATTCTTTTGATATAAATCAGCATTTGACCTATTAGACTGGTAGCCCTTGAAAGCGTCCAGAAGCAGTCTGTGTGGCTTAATGTCACTCGGCAATACGGTCAGATAGCACAGGCATCTGAAGGCTGCCCTGAGGAGGAGCAGAGGGCAGGCACAAGCCTCGCCTATCCACAGTCTGGGGCTGCTTTGGCTAAGTTGGTCAAAGCAACACGTGGGCATTTTGATTTCAGTTTAAGGATGGTTAGATTTAGATTTATTCTTCATTGACCTAATCCAAGCCCCAGTTAAGTGTTTCAAACGGAAACAAGAAAGGCCAGAGAGGAATTTGCCCTGTTTGAACAAACTAGCCTGATTCCTCACAAGTTTTCTGGAGTGCCAAGTGCCTCTCCCGTTGAGGTGACCTGTGATCTAGAAATATGTTGAAATACAAAACACTAGTCACAAGGTCATATCAGAAATTAACTGAAGAAAACTGTTAAATGAAAAGAGAAAAGTGAAAAGTGTACAGCAGTTCAAAGGTGAGGTGGTATGGCTTGCCTTCTATATTGATTTTGTTTCCTGCTTCGCAACAGGACTTCATGACAGTTATATAAAAAAAATACAGAGAAACCTCTTGCTGTTGTAAAAAAAAAAAAAAAAACAACAAAAAAAAACCTGAACTAAAGAGGTAAAAAAATGCAAAATTCTTTGGGATAACTTCATCTAGAAAGAACACTAATATCGGTCTTAGGTGGAAATGCTACTAAATAGAAAGATTCAAGTGGCAAAATACAAAACCAAAGCAACTGGAATCTAAGTGGAAACACATTCTTGTGGTTGAAATGTCTTTGTCTCTAGTTTGTTTAAATAAACCTTCATCCAGAGGCCAGTTCAAATACAGCAGAGACAACAGAAGACAGAAGAAAAAGAAGATGGGGAGATGGGAAACAGCTTAGAAAAACGGGCAGTCCATAATGGCCTATTTCAGAGAAGAGGGTTTAGTAAACACTATCTACATTTTCAAGATGAAACAAGTGTTTATTTTATTTTGGTAACCTTTTTTATCTCCCTTTCTAATGATACTCTCTTGAGTGTGCTCCCCAGAAAGCATGATTTTACCTGTGGATAGACACCATCATCCTGGAAGATGCTTAATGGTTTCAGCTGTCACTGGAGTTAACTTTAGCTTGTTGGGAGTTAAATACCCTTTGCAAATATGATCAGCCTCTTGGCTCTGCATGGCTCTCTCTCCTGTCTCAACAAAACCATCCCACCACCTTGTGCTCTGCCTGAATTGTGTTTTCTTGGGGAACAGTCTCAAAGATTGCTCTTCTCTGGACTCATCAGAGGCAGCTAAGGAAATCACACGTATTTTGTCCAAAGGAGAAAGAAATATCTAAGATTATTTGGCATGAGAAAGATTGTACAGGGAAGATTGTTTTTAAGAAATCATAGAATGGTTTGGGTTGGAAGAGACCTTATAGACCACCCACTTCCCACCCCACTTCCATGGGCAGGTGTCCTGGTTCCAGTTAGGACAGACTTAATTCTTCCTCATAGTAGCTGGTAGGGTGCTATGTTTTGGATTAGGATGAGAAAAGCGCTGATAACATGCTGATGTTTTAATTGTTGCAGAACAGTGTTTACACCAGGCCAAGGTGTAAAGCTGCTCCTGCAGCCGCTCCAGATCCAGCTCCTGCAGCCGCTCCAGTTCCAGCTCCTGCAGCCACTCCAGCCCCTGCAGCAGCTCCGGCTCCTGCAGCTGCTCCCACTCCTGTGTCTGGGTCAGAGAAACGAGCTGTAGCAGTGCAAGTTGCCCCTGTAGACAAGGTGAAAAAATGGTATAGAGGCTCAGGTCGTTTAGAACGCAGACAGTCTTCTGCTAAGTCTGGGCATAGAGAAGACGAGGCTGGGCCATCAAAGGTGCAGGAGACTGAAGATGAGGATGGGGATGTCGAAAAATCAACAGTAACTACCCGGACTCTATACCAGCGTGAGCTACGAGATGTGCGAAAAGATTTTGGTCGCTGTATAGGTGAGCAGCTTGTCACCTGGCTGCTCCGGTGCTGGGACACCGGAGCCAATTATGTGGAATTAGAGGGCAGGGAAGCCAGGCGGCTGGGATCCCTTGCTAGGGACGCATGCATTGACAAAGCAATTGGAGATGGAGCACGATCTCACAGCCTCTGGAGGCGTCTCCTGTCAGCTGTGCAGGAAAGGTATCCCTTCAAGGAAGAACTTGTATGTCTACCAGGCAAATGGACCACCATGGAGAAGGGAATTCAGTACCTGAGGGAATTGGCCGTACGGGAAGTAATTTATAAGGACCTAGACGACGCACAAACATCCGCAGATCCAGATGAAGTCCAGTGTACACGACCCATGTGGCGGAAGTTTGTACGGAGTGCACCATGATCATATGCCAGCTCATTGGCAATACTAACCTGGAAAGAGGAGGAGAATCCCCCAGTGAATGAAGTGACTAAAATACTGCGGCAGTACGAAGGAAATCTCTCCTCTTCCCTACAGGCCTGTGTCTCGGCTGTGGAGAAACTCTCTGAAGAGGTCCACCAACTTAAAGAGAATTTATCTTCCCCTCCACCTGAACGAACCAGTGTCCACCAGCTAAAAGAGAATACTTTGGAGAAACTTTCTGAAAAGATCCACCAACTTGAAGAGAGATTATTTTCCTCCCCACCTGTACAAACCAGTGTCTCAGCTATTAGGGGTAAACGTTCATCTATGCAAGGAAGACAATATGGTGGGCACACACACCGCGCCACCCTGTGCTTTTACCTACGTGACCTTGGAGAGGACATGAGAAAATGGGATGGAAAATCTACTGCGACCCTAGAGGCACGGGTACGTGAATTGCAAAAGAAAACAATTGGGAAAAAGGGGTTCTCTGAAAAGTTTGCTGCTCCAACTTCCAGCAGGCAGTCCTTTAAACACAGAGACGAAGATTCTGACCAGGACTAGAGGGGCCCTGCCTCCAGCCAGGGGGAGGAAAGGGACAATCGAGTTTATTGGACTGTGTGGATTCGATGGCCTGGCACGTCAGACGCACAGAAGTATAAGGCTTTGGTAGACACCGGTGCACAATGTACTCTAATGCCATCAAGCTATAAAGGGCCAGAGCCCATCTGTATTTATGGTGTGACGGGGGGATCCCAGCAGTTAACTGTATTGGAGGCTGAAGTGAGTCTAACCGGTAATGAGTGGCAAAAGCACCGTATTGTGACTGGCCCAGATGCTCCGTGCATCCTTGGCATAGACTATCTTAGAAGAGGATATTTCAAGGTCCCAAAAGGGTTCCGCTGGGCTTTTGGCATAGCTGCCTTGGAGACAGAGGACATTAAACAGTTGTCTACCTTGCCTGGTCTCTCAGAGGACCCTTCTGTTGTGGGGTTGCTGAGGGTTGAAGAACAGCAAGTGTCGATCGCTACCACGACTGTGCACCGGCGGCAATATCGCACCAACCGAGACTCCCTGAGTCCCATCCATAAGCTAATTCGTCAACTGGAGAGCCAAGGAGTGATCAGCAAGACTCATTCACCTTTTAATAGTCCCATATGGCCAGTGCGAAAGTCTAATGGTGAGTGGAGACTAACAGTGGACTATCGTGGCCTGAACGAAGTCACGCCACCACTGAGTGCTGCAGTGCCGGACATGCTAGAACTCCAGTATGAACTGGAATCAAAGGCAGCCAAGTGGTATGCCACAATTGATATCGCTAATGCATTTTTCTCCATCCCTCTAGCAGCACAGTGCAGGCCACAGTTTGCTTTCACTTGGAGGGGAGTCCAATATACTTGGAATCGGCTGCCCCAGGGGTGGAAACACAGCCCTACCATTTGCCATGGACTGATCCAGTCTGCGCTGGAGCAGGGGGAAGCTCCTGAACACCTGCAGTACATCGATGACATCATTGTGTGGGGTGACACTGCAGAAGAAGTTTTTGAGAAAGGGAAGGAAATAGTCCAAATCCTTCTGAAGGCCGGTTTTGCCATAAAACAGAATAAAGTTAAAGGACCTGCACGAGAGATCCCGTTTTTAGGAATAAAATGGCAAGATGGACGTCGTCAAATCCCAATGGATGTGATCAACAAAATAACAGCTATGTCTCCACCAACTAGCAAAAAAGAAACACAAACTTTCCTAGGTGTCGTGGGGTTTTGGAGAATGCATATTCCAAATTACAGTCTGATTGTAAACCCGCTCTACCAAGTAACCCGTAAGAAGAATGCTTTTGAATGGGGCCCTGAGCAACGACAAGCCTTTGAACAAATTAAGCAGGAAATAGTTCATGCAGTAGCCCTCGGGCCAGTCCGAACAGGACCAGATGTAAAGAATGTGCTCTACACCGCAGCCGGGGAGAATGGTCCCACCTGGAGCCTCTGGCAGAAAGAACCTGGGGAAGCTCGAGGTCGACCCCTGGGGTTTTGGAGTCGGGGATACAGAGGATCTGAAGCCCGCTATACTCCAACTGCAAAGGAGATATTGGCAGCATATGAAGGAGTTCGATCTGCTTCGGAAGTGGTCGGTACTGAAGCGCAGCTCCTCCTGGCACCCCGACTGCCGGTACTAGGCTGGATGTTCAAAGGAAGGGTCCCCTCTACACATCATGCAACTGATGCTACATGGAGCAAGTGGGTTGCACTGATTACTCAGCGGGCTTGAATAGGAAACCCCAGTCGCCCAGGAATCTTGGAGGTGATTATGGACTGGCCAGAAGGCAAATACTTTGGGATATCATCAGAGGAGGAGGTGGTCTGTGCTGAAGAAGCCCCACTGTACAACAAGCTACCGGAAAATGAGAAGAAATATGCCTTGTTCACTGATGGGTCCTGTCGTATTGTGGGAAAGCATCGGAGATGGAAAGCTGCTGTATGGAGTCCTACACGGCGAGTTGCAGAAGCTGCTGAGGGAGAAGGTGAATCGAGTCAGTTTGCAGAAGTGAAAGCCATTCAGCTGGCTTTAGATATTGCTGAACGAGAAAAGTGGCCAGTTCTCTATCTCTATACTGATTCATGGATGGTAGCAAATGCCCTGTGGGGGTGGTTACAGCAATGGAAGCAGAACAACTGGCAGCGCAGGGGCAAGCCCATCTGGGCTGCGGCATTGTGGCAAGAAATTGCTGCCCGGGTAGAGAACCTGGTTGTAAAGGTACGCCATGTAGATGCTCATGTGCCCAAGAATCGGGCTACTGAAGAACATCAAAACAACCAGCAGGTGGATCAGGCTGCTAAGATCGAAGTGGCTCACGTGGACCTGGACTGGCAACATAAAGGTGAATTATTTATAGCCCGATGGGCCCATGACACCTCAGGCCATCAAGGTAGAGATGCAACATAGAGATGGGCTCGTGATCGAGGGGTGGACCTGACCATGGACACTATAGCACAGGTTATTCATGATTGTGAAACACGTGCTGCAATCAAGCAAGCCAAACGGTCAAAACCTCTTTGGTATGGAGGACGATGGCTGAAATATAAATATGGAGAGGCCTGGCAAATTGATTACATCACACTCCCTCAAACCTGCAACGGCAAGCGCCACGTACTTACAATGGTGGAAGCAACCACCGGATGGCTGGAAACATATCCTGTGCCCCATGCCACCGCCCGGAACACTATCCTGGGCCTTGAAAAGCAAGTCCTATGGCGACATGGCACCCCAGAGAGAATTGAGTCAGACAACGGGACTCATTTCCAAAACAACCTTATAGACACTTGGGCCAAAGAACATGGTATTGAGTGGGTGTATCACATCCCCTATCATGCACCAGCCTCTGGAAAAGTTGAACGATACAATGGACTGTTGAAGACTACACTGAAAGCAATGGGTGCTGGGACATTCAAAAATTGGGATACACATTTGGCAAAGGCCACCTGGTTAGTCAATACCAGGGGATCTGCCAACCGAGCTGGACCTGCCCAATCAAACCTGTTACGCACTGTAGAAGGGGATAAAGTTCCTGTAGTGCACGTAAGAAACGTGCTGGGTAAAACAGTCTGGGCTACTCCTGCCTCAGGAAAAGGCAAACCCATTCGTGGAATTGCTTTTGCTCAGGGACCTGGATGCACTTGGTGGGTAATGCAAAAGAATGGGGAGGTCCGGTGTGTACCTCAAGGGGATTTGATACTGGGTGAGAATAGCCCATGAGTTGAATTGTAGTATGTTAATTATTATATAATAGTGTATGTCATCACTACCATGATTGCTATATATCATAGATGAAAATGGTGATTAATTAGAACGTATTGGAAAGAGTGTAACCTGAGCATGACATAAATGGTATGGAATAAGGGGTGGATATCTGGAGGTATATCCCAACTCAAGGAGCTGGGAGGGGACAGCAGCAGGACAGCTGAGCTGAAGTAGCCAGAAGGATATTCCATAACACAGGGCATCGTGCTGAACTATTGCTATGAAGTGCTTGGCCAGGGTGGAATGAGGGCTGCTCCTTGGGAATGGGATAGGCATCAGGAAGAGGTTCTTCACTGAGAGGGTTGTCGCACACTGGAAGAGGCCCACAGGGAAGTAGTGACTGCACCAAGCCTGTTGGAGTTTAAGAAGCGTTTGGACTGTACATTTAGTCACGTTGTTATTTACACGGACCCATATATACATTACTCCGTTTTACGCAGCCAGAAAAGGATTAAATGGCTCAAATGGGCATAAAAGAAATAGATGGGGGTAAATGGGTATTGCCTGATGGACGGGAAATGCTTCCTAAGTCTGCAGCTGTGCGAGTGCTACGGAGGTTTCATGAGAACACCCACTGGGGAGCTCAAGCACTAGTGGATCAATTCGCTACAAAATATATGTGTATTGGAATATACAATGTAGCAAAAGGAGTTGTGCATGATTGTCTTGTCTGTAAGAGAGTGACTGCCCGGCAAATGAGGAAAAGAGTGTTAGGAGGTCGGGAATTAGCGCACCGACCTTTTGCCAGAATTCAATTGGATTTCACAGAACTTCCAAAAGTAGGAAGGTACAAATATTTATTAGTAATTGTGGACCATCTCACGCACTTTGTGGAAGCTTTCCCGACAACGAGAACAACGGCCCGAGCTGTGGTAAAAATACTGTTAGAAAACATTATCCCAAGGTACGGGATTGTAGAAACAATTGATTCTGACCGAGGCCCGCACTTTATATCAAAAGTGTCCCAAGAAACTACGAAAGCCTTGGGGACAAGTTGGGAATATCATACTCCGTGGCACTCTCAAAGCTCTGGAAAGGTAGAACGAATGAATGCGGAAATTAAAAAGCAACTAACAAAGCTTATGATGGAGAAAAAATCCTCCTGGGTGAAATGTTTACCACTTGCACTACTGAATATTCGAACACAGCTTCAAGCCGATGTCGGAATCTCACCTTTTGAAATACTATACGGTATGCCTTATGATCTAGAGATGCCATCTGATCACCCCCAGATACAGGACATTCAATTAACACCTTATTTAATACAGCTGATGAATAGATGGAGGGAATTACAAGCGAAAGGCTTGGTGGCATAGCGTCCCCCGTTAGATATAGCAATCCATAGAATACAGCCTGGAGATAAGGTTCTAATTAAGACATGGAAAGAAACATCTTTAACACTACGGTGGGAAGGCCCCTATGTTGTTTTACTTACCACAGAGACAGCTATCCGGACGGCTGAGAAGGGGTGGACGCATGCCAGTCGTGTGAAGGGACCAATCCAGACAAGAGAATGGGGAAGCGGTCGCAGGCCCTGATGACTTAAAGCTCACTCTGAAACGGCCTCGATAAGTATAATATATACTGTCACTGTCTATGTATCGTAAAAAGGGGGAGGAGGGGGGCTCTGTGTGATCGGTAACAGGCAAGAGGTTGCAGCTAACCGAGAAACACCCCTGAAGAGCACTACTGCTGCCGAGAAGAACGCGCACCTTGTAGTTTGCCGCAACCGAACTGACAAGCGAGGCAGAGAGTGAAACGGTGGGGAACTGCGTGACCAGGTAAAAAAAAAAAAAAGAAAAAAAAGAAAAAAAACCCTCCGAAAATGGGCCCTATCCACTTTTTGCGATACATAGTAGTAGGTGTAAGTGTTTGCACTGTTCCTGGGTCTGCGCATCCTCATCAACCTTTTATTTGGAGCCTAATTAGATGGGAAGATTACCATGTTGTGCAGCAAATAATTACCGCTGGGGGCCCTAGTTGTAAGGTCTTACTGTGTGACCTTGTGACATGGGGCAAAAATGTACCAAACATATGTTCTGGTCAATTGAGCTTCTATATGTGCCCAAGTTCTAACCCGGGAAGACCGTATTGTAACTATCCACATGAATACTTTTGTGCCTATTGGGGTTGTGAGACTATTGCCACAGACTGGAATCCCGGAGCTGGAGCGGACAAATATTTGAAGGTGGGTACGGGCCACCAGGATGTAACCATAAGGGCGAACTACAGCATTACGCCACCCTCTCCAGGTCAGATTGCAAATTCCTATACATCAATGTAACCCAACCGGGAGGTCAAAGGTGGACCCTAGGACAACGCTGGGGAATTAGGTTGCATGAATCCGGAGCTGATAGGGGAGGGATAATATATAGAAGGAAAGAAGAGATTAAGAACCCCCAACGGGTAGGACCAAACCAAGAACTGTCAGGAAATGTTTTAAGAATTCAACCTACACAAGCTTCTGAAATACGAACTCCAAATAGCCCAAAACCACTGAAGGTCATTAATAAATCAGTAGGCCAAAAATATGAAAAAAATGAAGGGATGACAGAGAATAACATGTGGAAAATCGTGGATGCTAGTTATTATTTATTGAATCAAACAATTCCCAACATCCCTAAACCTTGCTGGTTATGCCTTGATATAAGGCCTCCATATGATGACGCCACTGGGGATCTGGGAGAGGCCACCCGTTCACGTAACCCCAACCCTCCACAATGCAATTGGGGGAGGGATGTAGGAATAACATTGATGGAAGTAACTGGGAATGGCAGGTGTGTAGGTACAATCCCTAGTGAGAAGCTCCATCTATGCAGTATTACGGAGAAGGTTACACCAGGAAGTAAAGAAAGGTGGTTAATTCCCGCAAACAACGCTAGATGGGTCTGCTCATCGATAGGTGTTACCCCTTGTTTATCACTTGAACTCTTTAATGTATCTCAAGATTTCTGTATACAGGTGATAATTGTACCAAGAATTCTATACCATTCTGAAGAGTACGTATATACACGGCACACGGTAGCAGAGAACCACTTAACAAAAAGAGAACCAATCACGGCTATAACATTGGCAACGTTGATAATTCTGGGAGGCACCGGGGTGGGCACTGGAGTTGCCTCTCTGGTCAGACAAAGTCAGGAGTTCACCTCCCTACGTGTGGCTGTAGATGAAGACTTAGCTCGAGTTGAACAGTCAATTACTGCCCTGGACAAATCGGCAAGGTCATTATCGGAAGTTGTTTTGCAAAATCGTAGAGGATTAGATCTGGTGTATTTACAACACGGTGGATTATGTGCCGCCTTGAAAGAAGAATGCTGTGTATATGCAAACCACACGGGAGTAGTGAGGGATACAATGATGAAGCTCAGAGAAGGATTAGAAAAAAGAAAGCGAGAAAATGAGGCTAAGCAGAATTGATACGACTCTTGGTTTAATTATTCACCCTGGCTTACAACTTTACTGTCGACAATAGCGGGACCTTTGTTGTTATTAATGTTGAGTCTAACTTTTGGACCATGTATTCTGAATCGAGTAATCGCGATTGTAAAAAACCGTTTAGAGGCAGCACATTTGATGCATATCAGTGCCAAATATGAACCCATAACCACGAGTGAGGATGCTGAAACTCTAACGCTCAGCAGACAGGCATACCAGGAATTAATGAACAAAATAAGTAAGTAAAAGAAAAAGGAGGGATTGTGGTGTATGAAGCATGTTTGTTCATTATTTCCCATGGCTATATTAAGAAGGAACAAAGGGAGTCGCCAGGTGGCTGTAAGGACCTTGAGGCTCCCTGCCTGTTGCTGTCTCGGACGGAAAGTTGAGAGAACTTTGTGTAAATACTATAACTGCAAAATTGATAACCCACTGTCCTATCTTAAGACAAACCAACATGACCGGTTAAGGAGGGAAAAACACCACATACCAAGCGGAGGAAGACTACGGCCTTCATCCGTGCGACCACCAGAGGGACAGGAGACGACCCCCTAGCAACAGTCGACGCAGCCGCAGTACCAGGAAGGGGGGCTACGTAATTTATAACAACGTGGTCGGAATTTGGAGGTAGACCTGTGTGGTGCCAGGAGTTGGACTCGATGATCCTTATGGGTCCCTTCCAACTCAGGATATTCTGTGATTCAGTGATTCTATGCCACCAGAACTGGGCAGCGTCCAGGCACCGACTGCCAAGTGTAATTGTGGAGGACGCTGGCTTCCTTAAGCATGAGGCTTAGTAGTTGAGTCCATGCAGCCCAGTTTCCCTCCATTCGGACTCTCCTTCGTGAAAATTCACCCAGTGACAGGGAGCGACCTGGAAGCTTCGCAGCATCTGTATGCAGATGCTGTATACAAGGAAAGCATAACCCTAACAAGCAATGGAAACAGCAAACGCTGTGTGCAAAACCGCTCTTCTGCTCTCTTCACGACTTTGAGAGCTATTGTGTCAAGGATCTCTCCCATGGTTTAGGAATGGGTTCTCTTTTTAAAGTCTGCTTTGCGCAGAGACTGCTGCTGTACTTGCCATCGTGTGTGTAAGCAGAGGCTACAACTTTCAACCCTACTCCAGCCAGGGATGGGTTTGCCACTTCACTCTGTGGGTATTTCTTCTTCCTCTGGACAGCCCTAATCTTCCCCCGATGTTGTGCTTAGGTTTTGAGATTTCTGTCCTAAAGAAGAGCTTTCTATTTCTTGCCTTGACCTAGTGTTCAGTGCATTTTTTCCTTTGGCCTAGAGAAGAACATTTTCAAATTAACCTCCAATTCTTCTGGTTCAGCCACAAGGGTTCCTTTGCTTCAGTCTTGGTCCCCATATGCAATGTGGAGGAAAGACGCTTCTCCTTCCGTATAGCCATTCCTAAATTTTTATTTCTCCTTTCCCTTTCCCTTTCCCTTTCCCTTTCCCTTTCCCTTTCCCTTTCCCTTTCCCTTTCCCTTTCCCTTTCCCTTTCCCTTTCCCTTTCCCTTTCCCTTTCCCTTTCCCTTTCCCTTTTGCCTTTTCACTTTCCCCTTTCCCGTTTCCTTTTTAAATGCAGCTTGCTTAAGGATCGAGATGTAAGACTAGGGGCTGCAAGAGAGCATTTGTCAGCAATGTTGCCCTTCTACATTCAACAGAGAAAGCAGTGGATGGGAGCAGATTTGCATCTGTTGTGTACAAAATGCTTCACACAGGGACGTTGCAAAAGGCCAAAGGGATATTGCATAACACAGGGCACGGTGCTGAATTATTACTAGGAACTGCTAGGCCAGGCTGGTATGAGGGCTGCTACTTGGGGATGGGATGGACATCTGTCAGCAGCTGGTCAGCGGTTGCACTTTGCCTCGCTTACCTTCCCTATTCTTTTATTCCTGTTCTTCTTATGAACATGAATATGATTTTCTCTTTATTATTATTATTATTATTATTTTATGATTTTTCAACTCCCCCCAATCAATTGGGAGGGAAAAATGGTAAATATATGGTGAAAAGTATTCTGGGAGTTCTTAATATCACCTGAAGGACAATGCAGTCATTGATCACAGCCAACACAGGTTCGTGAGGGGAAAGTGCTGCTTAACGCACTTGATTTCCTTTTCGGAAGTGCTCAACCGTCTAGTTGGCCAAGGGAAGCCAGCTGATGGCACCTGTTTGGATTTCAGCACAGCTTCAATATTGTTTCTCACTGTCTCCTTCTGGACAAATTGAGCAGCACACAGCTAGAGCAATGCATAATGCCATGGGTGAACAAGTGGCTGACGGGTCGCGCTCCAAGGGTTATCGTAAATGGGGTTGCATCGGGCTGGCGGCCAGTCACTAGGGGGCTTCTGCAGGCCTCCATTTTAGGGCCAGTTCTCTTCAATGTTGTCCTAACTGACTTGCACGCAGGACTCGAGGGCGTCTTGTGTCGATTTAGGCACGATGCTAAATTGGGAGGAGCGTCTGACTCCATGGAGGGGAGGAAGGCCTTGCAGAGAGAACCTGACAAATCAGAGAGCTGGGCAATCCCCAACAAGATGAGGTTTAGCGAGAGCGAGTGAGGGATTGCGCACCTGGCAACGGGCAACCCTGGCTGTCCGGGCAGTCTGGGGGGAGGAGAGGCTGGAGCGCAGCCCTGCAGAGAGGGCTCTGGGGCTTTTGGTCGACGGCAAGTTGAACGTGAGTCAGCCGTGGGCCCTGGCAGGCAGGAGGGGCAACGGCATCGTGGGGTGCCTCCAGCACAGCATCGCTAGCCGGTCGCGGGCAGGGATTGCTGTGCTCTGCTCTGCGCTCTTTCAGCATCAGCTCGAGTCCTGTGTGCACTTTTGGGCACGGCACTATCAGAAGGCCATAAACCTCTTAGAGAGAGAGCATCCAAAGGAGGGCTTCAAAGTGGTGAAGGGTCTGGAGGGCAGGACAGATGAGGAGCGGCTGAGGTGCCTGCGTTTGTTCAGCCTGCAGGAGACTGAGGAGAGGCCTGATGGCGACCTGCAGCTTCCTCACGAGGGGAGCGGAGGGCCCGGCGCTAAGCTCTGCTCTCTGGGGACGGTGACAAAAGTGGAGGGAATGGCATGGAGCTGTGACAGGGGAGGCTCTGCCTGGAGGTGAGGACAAGATCTTTCACTGACACGGGGCTTGGCCACTGAACCAGGCCTCCCAGTGAAGTGGTCAGAGCAGCAAGCCTGCTGGAGTTCACAAAACGTCTGGGCAATGCTTTCAGACACGTGCTTTAGTTTTTGGGCGTCACCCAGAGCCATGGGCTCTGAGGTCACCCAGAGCGATGGGCTCTGAGGTCACCCAGCAATGGACTCTGTGACCTCACGGCCCTCGCTGCTCATATTGGGGCGCAGGCAGAGCCCGTCCCAGCCTGGCTCGTGCCTGGATTCCTGCTGAGCGTTTGTGCGAGGCTTGGAGCGCCGAGCAAGGATTTGTTGGAGCTGTGCTGTGGGGCCGTCGGCAGCTGTTCTCAGTGCCCGTCCCCGCAGGCAGTGCCTGTGTTTCCCCGGCCCTGCCTGGCTCAGGCAGCCGGGGCCCTGTGAGGAGCACTTGCAGCAGCGCAGGTGAGCTGTGTGGGGCCACGTGCCCCGGGGCGGCCCGCGGGGGACGTGGGACCACCCAGCCGTGGGGCTGGGGCCGGGGGGTTTCCTGCTGAGGGGCCGGGGCACAGCCAGTGACCTTCTCTCTTCCTCGCAGCGTGCGCGATACCCGCTTCTGCAGTGCCGGTGCAGGGGAGCAGCTCGTCACCATCAGCTCTCCCCAGCGCACCTTAGCGTGAAGACCATGGCCACAGAGGAGGCGTGGACGTGTCCCGTCTGCCGGGAGGGGCGAAAGGATGTGGCCTACGCGACACCATGTAACCACCGGTTCTGCCTGGGCTGCATCCAGCGCTGGGCAAAGCTGAAGGCGAGCTGCCCACTCTGCAGGACGGGCATGAGGACCATCAAGGTTTCCGTGCGGGGAGAGGAGGACTACTTGGAATGCATCGTCTCCCCTCCCGCAGTGCCCGTACCTGTTGGCTTCCAGGCAGGCAGCGCCACCGCCCCCCACAGCCCTGCAGCGCCGGCTGCGTCCTCTGTGCCAGCCGAGGAGAGGGATGCGGAGCCCGATCCCCGCGCTGCTGTGGGCGGCCTCCTGCCCGAGGACTGGGCCGTGCTGTTCAGGGAGCGCAGGGACATCCTCGACCCTGTGCTGCCCTGGCTGCGCCGCGAGCTCTCAGCCATCTATGGGACACGCTGGTGGCAGGCGAGAGCTGCAGAGAGCTTCCTCCTGCACTCCCTGTGTGTGATGGGGCTGGACAGGGACGCCATCATTCAGCACACACAGCCCGCCTTGGGGCCCCTCACCGTGCCGCTCATCGACGGGCTCGTCGGCACCATCGTGGGCCTCTGCGGAGAGGAGGCACGGAGGCTACTGGGCCTCGAGAGTGGCCACACTGCTGGGGTACAGGAGGACAGCCCTGCAGGTGCTTCTGGTCCCACTGCCTCCATGCAGGGAACCATCAGCACCAGCCCCGCGCCCTCCAACAGCAACGCAGGCCCTGACATGGAGGAGCTGCCCAGCACATCCAGCGCTTTCCAGCATGGGGGTCCTGGCGAAGTCCCAGCTGCAGCCAACCCCCAGGAGCAGGAAGAGCCCCGTGAAGAGCTGGGGCAGGAGGCAGCAGCAGGTCCCTCTGCCCGGGCCTGCAGGCGCAGACCCTCCACTCCTCACCGCTCGACTCGGGGGTCCCGGCGCCCCAGGAAGCGCACCCAGGCAGGCAGTGCCCAAGACTCTGCCCAGCCCTGCAAGAGGCCGCCCCCCCGGCGCTTCTAGCAGGGCTCCTGGTGATCTTAAATCAAAGAACAATAAAATATATGGCTACACCGCAGAAAATGTCTTAGTGTGATTCAAACCAGAGCTGCCACAGCCCCGTGCATGCTGCTGCCTTCCCTCCCTTTTCCTGGTGCCGTCCCCGTGCCCTGCTGGCCCCCACTGTCCCTCACACCCACGAAGGAAAGCGCCTCATACTTGCAATGGTAGAAGCAACCTTGGGATGACCGGAAACATATCCTTTGTCCCATGCCACTGCCAGGAACACAATCATGGGCTTTGAAAAACAAGTGTAACTGCTAAACAACTCCTAACCATTACAAACAATTCTTGCTTGGTCTGATTCATAAAAATAAGGTTAAGAATATTATTGGAGTGTAAAATGTGGTGTTTTTTGTTGTGGGCTTTTATTTTATTTTTTGTTTTGTACAAAGAGTATCAGTTTGAAAGCACATAGTAACACTTACAGGTGCTTGGAGTACATTTTCTGGATGCGCGAGGACCACAGACACCGAGTGGAAAGGCCTACGGCAATTTCCCAAAGCTTTTGAAGAATCCTGCTGCCAAGTTGCTTGCTTGCTCCCAAGCCTCTAAACATGCCAGAGTTACTTTGTTCATTACACTGTTTCACTGTGAAGCAGCAGGTTGATTCAAACATTCTCCTCCGACCCAGAAGACCTTCAGTGGTCTGGTGCCTGCAAACCTGCACAAGATGCAAACCTGCATAAGATATTTTCTACCAAAGTTCCAAGTAACTTCAAATTTTATTATTATTATTATTATTTTTTCTTTTTACACTACACTTCTGGAACATTTTGCCACATTTGCAGTCCGTTCACTCATGTTATGACTTTACACCTGGCTGCTGCTCTGGAAGGGCTGCATGCACGGCCGGCCCATTGCTGGTATAATTACATTCTGATTACTGCAGTTATAACAGCTTCAAACACTTTAGTGTGAAAAATCTTAAGAAAAAAAAAAGAAAAAAAAAAAGACAAATCCTTAACGTGGAGTGTAAAGAAAGACACTCCCTGCTTTTTAAAAAGGAAGTACCACTGCCAGAAGGTGTCACTGAGCGCTGCTCACACTCTTTTAGCACGCGGTGGTTAAGCGGAGTCGCAGCAGGCACCGCCAGCCCTCCTGCCTCTGTCACGCTGCTCAGCAAGAATGCTCGGCTGCTTAATCGGCTTGGGTTTTTTGTAGGATAAAAAAGGAAGCGTGGGGTGTTCACTATCATAAAGTGCATTTCCCGAGTTAGTTTAACAGCCCAGTGGATCAGTTACCACTTGAGTAGGTGACACGGTGTAGACAAGATTAGGAGTACTTTTATTTAAGTGCCAGCCTTAGATCCTGCAGCTTGATGAGTCTGTTGTCTGCTGTCCCCTCATTTGGAGCAGCGTGTATTTCATGGAACGAAGAAGTTTATATACCTACATGTGTGTGGGTGGGTGTGTGCATATGTGTGTGTGTGGCTTCTACCTGTGGGGACCCAATTAATATGAAAATACCATTACTCTCATGTCTAGGTAAAATAATTTGCTCATCATCGTGTCAAAATATGATAGATAGGTTGGGGATTTGAAATCCAGGAAAACGCAAGGTTGTTGGTGTAAGATGGGCATCAGCTGTCAGGAGTAGTCAGCATGGATTCAGCACGGGGAAGTCATCCCAGACGGACCTGGATGAGCTTCCAAGATGACGTGACCAGCCCAATGGCTGAGAGGGCAGTGGGCATTGCTCTTTGGTGGACTATGGTAAGGCAAGTTTGTCCCACGTAAGGTCCTCTATGGGAGAAGCTTTTGATGTATGGAAGTGGGATGAGCGGAGCATTGAGATGGATCGAAAACTGGCTGGAGAGCGACTGGGACACCGGAGGGTTGTGGTCAGTGGTGCAAGGCCTGGTGGGAGGCCAGTAACAAGTGTGAGTACCCCAGGAGCTGGATACTGGGTCTGGTCCTGTTTAACACCTTCCTTTAACGTATCTGGACAATGGGTAGATTGCACTCCTCGATAAATTTGCAGATGACAGAGAACTGAGGCTGTGGCTGACCCACCAGAGGGCCGCGCTGCCATCCAGGTGGGCCTCAGCAGGCCGGAGAGGCGGGGCTGGCAGGAGCAAAGTGTCTCCAGCAGGCTGAGGAAGTTGATCCTCCTCCTCCAGCTCAGCACCGGTGAGGCTGCACCTGGAGCAACGTGTCCAGCTCTGGGGCTGCGCAGTACAAGCTGCAGACCCAAACATACTGGGACCAAAGACTCCAACAGACAGCAAGTTGATCAAGGGATGGGAGGAAAGGCTGAGAGAGCTGGGACTGCTCGGCCTGGAGAAGGGGGAGGCTCAGGGGGATCTCATCAGCGTCCATAAATACCTGAAGGGAGTGGTGCAAAGAGGACGGAGCCAGGCTCTTGCCAGTGGGGTGCGCAAGGACAAGGCAAGAGGCAGTGAGCACAAACTGGAGCACGGGAAGCTCCTCTGAGCACCAGGGCAGGCACTCCTGTGCTGTGCGGGTGGCTGTAGAGCACTGGCACAGGCTGCCCAGAGGCTGTGGGGTCTCCTCGCTACGGATCTTCAAAACCTGCCTGGACACGGCCTGGGCACCCTGGCTCTGGAGCAGGGGTGGGACCAGATGAGCTCCTGAGGGCCCTGCCAGCCTTCAGCCATTCTGTGATTCCGTGGTCACAAATGCTCCCAACCGGGCAAAGCAGTTAAGGCAAGAAACTTGCCTTTATTAATCCGGGGCCGATCATGAGATGGTAAAATCCACGTAGCAGAAAAAAAGGCTATTTTAAAAGTTAAAAATAAAGATGAACGTATTGTAATGACGTTTGTTCTCTATTGTTCCCTTCACATACGGTTTGTTTTACATTCTTCTACATATGGTCCTAGGGATTTGCAGATTTTCCCCATGTTTATTGGTATAAGAAATATTCTCAAATAATTTTCTCAGGACAGGGTCTTCTGGGAAGCTAATTTATTCATTTATTCACAATTGTAATGCTGTGGTGTCCTGAAACAGGGGTGCACAGTAACAGTATATCATTACCTTATATCCCCTGTTACCCAGATGTTTAATTCCTCCCCCTTTCCTCACTGGCTGAGTACTACAGGCCCACAACCTACACTTGTAACTACGCCCTCTATATACAGTTTTATTTGGACTGGGAAACTTTAATTTCTTTGTTGTTGTTTTTTGTTTGTTTGTTTTGGAAATGGAAGGGCCCAAGATTTTGTAGCTTCTTGTTCTTTGGCTGATTCTGGGCAAGTGTTTTGTCTCGTTTTCCTTAGCCATTGTTCTTATCCTGGGACAGTCTCTGTTCTCTGGAGATAATCCGGGGAACTATAGGCCTTGTTAGCTTGGACTCTCAGTGCCAGTGGAAGCTCATGGAGCAGATTATCTTGAATGTCATCACGCCGGCACTCTGCAGGGCAAGCACGGCAATCAGGCCCAGTCAGCATGTGGGGTTTGATGAAAGACAGGTCCTGCTGCCGGACGAACCTGATCTCCTTCTATGGACAAAGTGACGCGCTTGGTGGATGAGGGGAAGGCTTGTGGATGTGATCTACCTTGACCTTCAGGTAAGGCTTTTGACACAGTTCCCCACAACATTCTCCTCAAGAAACTGGCTGCGTTCGTGGGCTTGGACTGAGCGTACGCTTTGTTGGGTTAGAAACTGGCTGGATGTGGCCGGGCCCAGAGAGCTGTGGTGAATGGAGTCAAATCCGGGTTGGAGGCCGGGTTACTAGGTGGAGTCCCCTCAGGGCTCGGTACTGGGGCCAAATGGTCCTCTTTAATCATCTTTATCGATTGATCTGGATGAGAAGGCCCAGTGCACCCCTCAGTAAGGTGTTTGCAGATGACACCAAGCCAAGGTGCGTGTGTCGATCTGCTCGAGGGCAGGGGAAGGCTTCTGCAGGATGATCTGGATAGAGCTGGAGCGATGGGGCTGAGGTCAACTGTGTATGAAGTTCAACAAGGCCAAGTGCCGCGGTCCTGCACCTGGGGCGCAAACAACCCCAAGCAGAACTACTCCAGGCTGGGAGATGAGTGGCTGGGAAAGCTGCCAATGGCCGAGAAGGACCTGGGAGTAGTATGGTTGATAGTTGGCTGAATATGAGCCACAAGCAGTGTGCTCAGGTGGCCACAGAAGGTCAACAGCATCCTGGCCTGTATAAGAAGCCGCCAGTGTGGCTGCAGGCAGGTCGAGGGAAGTGGATTGTGCCCCTGTACTCGGCTCTGGTGAGGCCGCACCTTTGAGTACTGTGTTCAGTTTTGGGCCCTCTCTGCTACAGGAAGGTCAGACGTGGACGTGCTCGAGTAGAGTCCAGGAGAAGGGCAACCAACTGCTCGGTGAGGGGTCTGGAGAACAAGTGCTTACGAGGGATGCGGTTGAGGGAGCTGGGCTTGTTCAGGCCTGGAGAAGAGGAGGCTCAGGGGCGAGCCTTAGTCGCTCTCTTACAGTTACCTTAAAGGAGTGGGGCTGGGTAGAGAGGTGGGGTGTTGGTCTGTTCTTCCTACGTGCCTGGTGACAGGACGAGGGGAGAATGGGCGAAAGTTGCAAACAGGGGAGTTTTAGGTTGGATGTGTTAGAGAAGTACTTCTTTACCGGGGTGGGAAGGGTTATTAAGCATTGGAACGGGCTGCCCAGGGAGGTGGTGGAGTCACCATCCCTGGGAGGTCTTTAAAAGACGTTTAGATGTAGAGCTTAGCAGATATGGTTTAGTGGAGTACTTAGTGTTAGGTTCGGAGGTTGGACTCAGATGATCTTGGAGGTCTCTTTCGCAATCCTAGAAATCTGTGATACTGTGATACTGTGAGCTGGGGTTGTTTAGCCTTGAGAAGAGGAGGCTCAGGGGAGACCTCATCGCTCTCTATAGGTACCTTTAAAGGAGGCTGTAGGAGAGGTGGGGGTTGGTCTGTTCTCCTACGTGCCTGGTGACAGGACGAGGGGGAAATGGGCTTAAAGTTATGCGCCAGGGGAGGTTTAGGTTGGATGTTACAGGGGAAGAACTTCTTTTCTTTACCGAAAGGGTTGTTAGGCATTGGAATGGGACTGCCCAGGGGGGTGATTGAGTCACCATCCCTGGAGGTCTCCCTTAAAAGACGTTTAGATGTAGCCCTTAGTGATACGGTTTAGTGTAGGGACTTGTTAGTGTTAGGGCTGAGGTTGGACTTCAGGATGATCTTGGAGGTCTCTTTCCAAATCCTAGACGCATTCTGTGATTCTCTGTGAAAACCCGCCCGGCTGGCCACCCAGCACAACGTGATGTCTCCCCATGCTGAGGGTCAGCCCAGCGATGGGCTCTGAGGTCACCCAGCAATGGACTCTG